>NW_006784423.1:1035916-1041449 GCF_000442215.2 Lipotes vexillifer | reverse complement strand
TTTTTTTTTTTTTTTTTTTTTTTTTTTTTTTTTTGGTTGTGGCTCAGGGGCTCCTTAGTTGCAGCATGCACGTGGGATCTAGTTCCCTGACCAGGGTTGAAACTGGGCCCCCTGCACTGGGAACACGGAGTCTTAACCACTGCACCACCAGGGAAGTCCCATGGAGGCTTTTTATTTATTTATTTTTTTCCAAGAAAGCTCATCACATATTCAATTCTAAATTTCTTCCCTGGAAATACGATTGTAAGACCCTTTATTGATTGGGAAATGCTCACGCTCTGTTGTACTTTCTTCCCACTCCTTATTCTAACACAGAGCAAACAGGTATTTCCATGAAGGAAAGTCATTCATTCATACATTCTGTAGACAGCATCTAGCTTTATTGCTCCAGATTGGGCAGTTCTCTCCTTTCTTACCTTGAAATAGCCCATATCTCCATGCTCCTCTCCAGGGTTTTGACTCTTTCAAGTCGATCTTCTGGTGCAGGTCCAGGTAACATGCTCTTATATGGCGTATGGGATTTGTATGTCAGAAACTTCATTAACCCAGTTATACAAAATTTTGCTGGCTGGCATGGCTGATTATCAAAACCCCAAAATGGACCAATAAAAAAAAAAAAAAATCTTCCCTATCAGGCATCATTTAATAGTGGCACTTCAGTTGTTTTGAATTTGCCCAGATATGGCCATTTATCTTTTCAAGCACAATAGCAGTTTACTCACTCCAATAGGTTTTCATTCAGCACCAACTAAGCCTGGAGTTCCAGGCACTGGTCCATGCCCCAGAGATGCAGAAACTAAATCAGACAGTCCTTCCCATGGAGGAGTTTGTGCCCTATTGAAGGAGACACCTGTGTAAGGCAACCACATGTTTATCGATTTCCCAGCAGTTAATCTGTCCCGCGATTATTCTATTAAGATCCCCCTCCTCCAAGCATCCGTAATTTGGCAAACCCATAAAACAGGACTAGTCCTTTCTGCTTGGACCAAGCCTTCTTTGAATGTACAGTTTCTTGGGTCTGATCTCGGAGAGGCAGCAGTGAGTGGTGGCGTGAAGCGAGATCTTGATTCCCCGCCCAGGAATTGAACCTGGGGAGCCCGGATGAAAACCAGGAATCCCAGCCACCACACCCCCTGGCTCTTGCCCCCCGTGAAAAAGAGATTTCTCGCGGAGGCAAAAACTGTAAAAACAGGTACAAGTTTATTAGTAGAGACAAGGCACAACAACAAGTGGGAGAGCACACAGCGAAGCAGTCTGTTTAGTTAAGACAGAAGCAGGGCAGAGCCGCGCACGGGAGAGCAAGGGCGTGGGCGCCCCCCGCCCCCGTAAGGAGTGCAGTAAAGGGGCGGTTACGTCATTCATACCGGGCAGTTCTTCCGGGTCTCTGTTCACCTCTGGCCGATTATCTGTTTCTCTCTCCGCACCTGCCCTGCCCTAGCACCGTCCCCACCATGCGTGTGCAACTTCTTTCCAAGATGGATTACAGCCCAGAGGCCCATGGGACGGCCTTAGCATCACCTGTTATGGGGTGGTGCCCCCTCCTTTTTGACCCCGAAGGAGCCTTTCTGCGCATGTGCGATGTCTCCCCTGCCCCAAGGACGGGAAATGTACGATCTCTTGATCTTTTAACAAGGTTTAGCCCCTCTCTGTCCCTGCCATAAAAGGGTCCAATGTCCGGTTATCTCCCTTATTCCTGTTGTTGTTTCTTATATCGAAGTGCAGATCTCGAAATATAGACAGGAGTCAGGTCATAAGTATGAAGTCTGGAGCCGGTTTGTCCCTTTCCTCAGGAAATGTAAACAGGGGACTGGTAATGAATGTCCGGCCTGGAGCTCATCTATCTTCTGCCTCAGGTCTAGTTAGATGTTCCTCTCTTGTTCTCCCTTAGAACCTTGGGGTCCTCTGTCTCAGCACCCACCTTACTGGGTTTGTCTGTTTATTGTCTCTCTCCCAGCCTAAACCAAGTGAAATGTCAGGAGAAGATTGTTCTTTCCAGTTCTGCATCCCTCGTGCTCTGGGGGCACACACTTGGCACAATGAGTATTTGCTGGATGGATGGATGGATGGATGGGTGCAGGATGGATGAGGTGACCCCTAACCTGAGTCTCCAGTGACCACGGAGGCAGCCATCCAGGAAAGAGGGAAACGTGGAGGGCAGGTGCACAGGTCCCACCTTTTCATTAAATCCTATAATCCTTATTTGAAGGCATGGCTCTAAACTAGATGATAACTGTGCAAAATAGTTGTCTAGAGAGGCCATCTACTCATTCCAGGGATCTGTCACACTTCCATAGGTTTGGAGTGACCTCTGGGAAAGCTAGTTCTAAGACTTTATAGCACATTCTTCTGGAAGTTCTTGGTGCAGGCAAATCTTTGTTCTTTGAGATTTGATTTAAATTTTGGAAACAGGTCAAAGATATTTCAAGCAGAAACTTTTCTGAATCCCTCATGCTTAGAGCAGTGTCTGGCACATAGCAGGTGTTCAAAAATGTGTGTTGAGTGAGTGAAAATATTTCTTTACTCCCAAATCACGCTTGGCTAAAAATGATTATCCCGTTTGTCTGTGTGACTCATAGGGTCCCGTCATCCCTATGTGACTCATAGGGTCCTAGGGCTATTCCAGTGAAAAATTCCCCCAAAGTTTTGGGTAAACATAGTAACTTTGGAATATGACTACAGCCACCTGAGTCACTTCAAAGGACACGAGTCCTCTCTGCTTGGACTAAGGCTTCTCTGAATGCACACTTTCCTGGATAAATGATCATTAAATAAATATTAATCTTTGTGTACTCTAATTACATGTGTAAATTGATGCTTAGTGTCGATTTTCAATGAATAAGTGAATTAATCATCACCAGAGCACTGACTAAGGAAGCCAGGGCTTCTGAGGGTTCAGATAGAGGTAGAAAGGCCTCCAGTGCATTTTCAGAAAAGGACTTTTCTGTGTGAGATTTTTTTTTTAAGTGAATTTCTTTACTGAGAAGGTCTAGAAAGAGGAAGCAAAGGACTCAGAAATTTGGTTATAAAGATACCGAAGTGCTTGTCAGACATAGATTGTTTTTCCATCTCTGTCTCGGAGAAATACAAGCACCTTTCTTGATGCAGTGGAGGAACTGGACGCAGAATGGACCACATATCTTGACAATAAAGATGATCATTGTTCGTGCTAAGTTATTACTGGTTGCAAAAAATGCTCAGACCAAAACATTTGGAGTCTTCCTTTACCCCTGTATTTCTCTCAAAACATACATCCAATCAACTAGCAAATTCTGTGAGTGCAAATGGTAAAAATAAATCAGACCATTTTAATCTCCTGGAATTCTAACCCATCGACTTTGCCGTTTGGTTTCATGACCAGAAGTTTGAAAAATCCTGCTTCAGCATAGAATTTTCTCTTTGTAAAGTTTATCACATGGCCTACTGTCATGTTCCTATTGTGCCCTTAATAATCTTTATATCTTCTTGTCATTTGCATCTTCTAATGGTGTTTGTACTCAGCAAGGATGTAATCAATTGCCCTTGTTATGTTTATTTAAAAATATTTTTCATGCTAAGAATATTCATGTGGTTTTTAAAAGATATTCTGAGTCTGCTCGTCGATTTCAAGGCACATTATCCTCCACTTGCTACAGGGAGAAGGAAAAACATTGTAATATTGTGTTTTCCCCAAATGACCAACAACAGAAGATGGAATCCCTTTGAAACTCAGGCCCCTGACTGTGAGAGCGTCATCTGTTCATTTCACTCAGATCTAATCAGTAGTTTTTTATCTCATTCCTCACCCTTTGCTTGAAAAGGGAATTTTTTTTTTTTCTATGTTGAAATTACTTGATTATTGTTTCAGCAGAGGAAAATATTTGTTTCACCATTTGCGGCCCCTCGGACTCAGGGGAGATTTTAAGTTTCTAGATTGCTTCCTATTTAGCCGTTTGCTGAGTTTTTGTGAAAAATGTAATGTACTTAAAAATCGTCTGTGGAACTCCACCTAATGTATTTATGCATCTAAAGCCAGTGTTGTGGTTGGTCATTTCTGTGTCCGGACCACGGTCAGTCTGTGTCCACGGGACAGTGGGAAGCTAGTGAGAGCTTGGGTCTGTCGGTGCAATTTATTCTGTGAATAGAACGTGAGAGCTGGTCAGAGTTGATTGGTGAAAAGAAGCTTTGTGTTTTGCTCTCCTCTTCAGAGAGAAAGAAAAAGTAGCTAAGATCAGGATTACTTATTAAAATAAAGGGAACTTTCCTGTACTGGAGAGCCGTCTGTGCATCTGTCTCATTTCCACTCTGTCCTAGGTGCTCCTCTGGGAGTTGGGGGTGGCGACACGTCTTCATGTGTTTATCCAACTTGGCCTGCAACAAAGTCCAACATACAGAAAGTGTCCGACAAATATTGGTAAACTGAGTCAATAAAACAAGTATTAATACACTTGTTTGATGAAGGACGGATTGAAAGAGTGGGGAACCCATGCGAGGAAAATGATACGTGAGCCAGGATGCAGGGGAGATTCTTGGAAGGAGCAAATGCAGGATCAAAGAAGAAAGGAAAGAATAATGGAGGCTGAGAAAGAAAGAAAGAGGTTGGTTTTAATATACTTTTTAAAGCCCAACATGTTTTATATATTTGAAATGGGAGAAAACGCCATTCTTTCCCTCATTATGAAAGACCCAAGGGGAGCGTCACACATTTCCACGTGGAATGAACTTCTGGTAAAATGCAGATGGGGAGCCCCCACCAAGCCGTGCCAGGCCCCTCCTCAGGCCCCTGTAGCCCGGAGGGGAGTCCACTCTCTTTGGGCAGCAGGTGGACTCCCAGTGTCAGGCCTGGGGCCCGTGGGCTGCTCTTTGGGGCGTTCCAGGCCTCCTCTCCTTCTGTCCGAGCTAAGCTACCTCACGTGTCCCTGCCAGTCACTCATTCCCTCCAGCTCCTGGGACTGCCTGGCCCCTGCCTCTCCCTCGGGCTCACATCGATACCCAGATCCCACCTCCACCTCCTCCAGGAAGACCTCCGTGCTTGCAAGATGCCTGGCTCAGCTTTGCCCATCCCCAGTGTTGGGCGCATCTCATATTCCTTTTTCTGTTCTGCTCTACTGTGTTCTTGGTCCACTTTGGGGAAGTTGGGTGTTGGTTCTTTTCTCTCCTAAACATATCTCTCCCTGCCAACCCAGAAAAGTCCCCAAAAGAAAAAACCACGGCAGAACCAAACAACATAACCTGTCCTGGACAAAAGCGAAGCTAGTGAGAGTGCATGCCCACCTGCATCCCCACTTTCAAAGGCACAGCTGCAGTGGTCCCTCAGCCGCTATTCTGTGTCTGCCATCCTTCACCCTTCACTAGAGTTCATGACGGAGACTCGGCGATTTCATTCCCAGTTTCCCCAGTGACTGGTGTATAACTCCTTTTTCGGACAGCCATCAATCCCTTTAGTGTTACTAGGTGCAATCACACACTCGTGTACACTCATACACACACACATATACATATTCCACGTGACTCACCCTTCAGTTTTGGCTCGTAAGTCATTCTTTACCCATCTTCA
>NW_006784423.1:1027520-1035759 GCF_000442215.2 Lipotes vexillifer | reverse complement strand
TGGCTCGTAAGTCATTCTTTCCCTATCTTCAATCTCAAAGAAGGCTATTTTCCTCAACATCCAAGCTACCAACAAAAGAGTATGATCCAGCGTTTTCCTGTCATCAGTCAGCCTGCTTCTAACAGCGGGAGATGGCCCTGCCTTTGTTATCTGTGTTCCACCCAAATATAAGTTTTTAAAGTATTTTTCGAGTCACTGGCTTGGAGGGTGATTTCAGATGGGCTTTCACTTCCTGGGTCCTTAGTGCCACACTTGCTTTTCCTTTCATCATTTTCCTTTTTCTCTGTATATTTTTTCTGGGCCACGTTAAACACCCTACACCACCCCCACCCCAAAGTCCAAGTCTTTCGTCATGTTTATGATCCCCTTTCCGAATGTCTCCCTTGGACCAGCCACGAGCCCCTGCCCCTAACCCTTGCCCACGCATGTGTGCACACACACACACTCGTCACCTGGACACTGTAACCCGAGAAGTCAGCCACCTCTTCTTTCCAAACTTTTGCAACTCGGGTGCATCCTTTTCCACGATGTCACACGAATCGCTCTTCTCTGAACTTTTAGCTGCACATGGTTTTCCCTGTCACGTGAACTTCTAAAATAAAATAGGATCACCCTTCCACAATTCAGGGAACACTGCTCTTCACAAATAAGCATCGATAATGAGACAAAATTAACACAGCTGAGTAACCCCTTTACGTCCACTACATTTGTTATATTTAGACTCTTCTTTTGTGTCCACATCAGAACTGAATGGTAGCCAGGAACACAACAGAGAATAACTACTGGAAGTTTCATTAATTAGAGTCATGTTTGCATTCTTACCATCAATTTTATTTGGACTGAATTCTCCTAAATTTCGTGTGATTCTTAAGATTTCTTAACAAGAAATGGTAGGCATGAATTTTTCACTATGTGTGAGCACAGGAAACCTGCATTTCTAACAGCAGATTCAATTAATTAACTGAGTAAAGCACTTAGAAAAATCCCTGATACATGGTAAGTGGCCAATAAATTCTAGTTCTTACAATAATATTCTTTGTTGCTTCACCAGCGTTTTCACATTATGAGAGGTATTCACAAGGTTTCACTTGATGAAGCATGTGGTTATTTTAACAATAGAACAGGAACCCACACAATGAATTGGAAGATTGACACTCTCTGGTTCTATCTTATGTTACTTATGATTCTAATATAAAATTCTCATGATCTACATTAGAGTTGAGTATAATGTTTAATAATGCCAATTGTTAAAGATACATCCTTCTATAGGAAGCCTTGTGTTCCGGCTCCAAGAGTAGAAAATACAAAACTGACACCAAAGAAGAATTGTCTGCAGAGAAAACTTAACTTTGTTCTTCTCAGTTACCATGTCTATCAGACTGGCAGGTGATCCTCGATGTCTTGATCCTGGTTTGAGTGGATGGGGAGCTCGGGTCAGAGTGCAGTCAGCAAGCTGCTCCTTGGAGGGAGAATTGCAGTCAACACGCTGCTCCCTTCATCAAGAAAGTCTCACCACTAAAAAAGTCCCCGCATCTTTAATGATACAGGTGGTTTATATTCTGGCCTCATCTCAGCATGAACAGGTCGGGAGTAGCAGACCGTTCAAGGACTGACATGGTCCACAGATCACACTTCTGAGTGACGTTGCACTAGAATATTTGAAATAAACCAATAAAAAACTCTGCTTCTTAGATAATTCAAAATAGCTTATATAATAATTAAGCAATAAAATGACCTGACTTCTTTCTTTGTTCAAACAGTATAAGACTGTGAATTATATGACTGCAATTCCAGGTTTACTTATGATTATTACACGGGTAGGGTCATCAAATATAGCAAATAAAAGCACAGAACACCCAGTTAAATTTGAATTTTAGATAAACAATAAATACTTTTTTAGTATGAGTTTATTCCATGTACTATTAGGGACATATTTTACTAAATTTTTTTTTAATAATAATAAATATTGTTTATCTGAAAAACAAATTTAACTGCGTGACCTGTATTTTATCCGGCAAACCTATACATAGAACTCTGAGCTAACTCTTTGCAATTACCTTATTGCAATATGAGAGTGGTAATCACAAAAATAGTATCTTCCCCCCTAAAAAATCTCTGACGTTAATTTCCTGGATTGACAAGAAAGACTAATTAGTTGATGTTAAGAGTTAAGAATGATGGGTAAATTTTGAAAACTTCCAGGAGAAGGGATTTTCTATTTTATTATCCATTAATCTTGATATGGCAGGTAACTAGTGAGATTCCTTTCCAATATTGTTCAAGCATATGAAATGACAAAACTGGCACATGCTTCAGGCAAATATCCTTTTTGATTTTGCATAATGAGCTTTGGGCATATTAATAATGACCATTTTGCCTACATTAATTACAAGAGCATTATTTCTCCTGCTGGGTTTTCAGAATAGATAACATGCTTTAAGATTTTCTTTCAGTTAAAGCATTCAGTTGAATGAAATAGGGAACACAGACGTTTGAGCATGATTTAAACTAAGTGTGTCAGTAATCACAATTAAGTGTAAATATAAATGAGATGAGGTCATTTAAACTAATTTAGCGATATTTATTTATTTTTTAAAAATCTGTGTACTAGATAGTTTCACACGTATTTATTTTATTTAAATGTATACTAATGCACAGATAATTAGATAATATGTGGACCTAGATCCAGGTGTGCCTGGTTTAGAATCCATACTGTGGAGCACGAGGCTGCACCACATCCTTTCTGGAGGCTAGAACAGCATCTGGTTTTTGTGTTATTAATGGCAACAGCTGATGGTCTACATTTCCTCTCTCACTCCCCTAGAACCTCCCCATCACGTCCCTTAACACATTCTATGTTCATAGTTTGTTTTCCATATTTCAATGTCTCTTTAAAATTAGTCTTTGAGTCTACTCTTGAAAAGTAAATCAAAATCTCATAACAGTCTTACAGAATAGGAATTTCGGGCCAAGTGATCAGTTTGAGCTGAAATTTTTTATCATGAGGAACTAAAGCCCAGAATATCTAATTCTATTAAAATAACAATAAAAACAAAACCTAATGGACTGTATTTACTTTTTATTTTAAATACTTTTTATTATAGGAAAAGTGAGCTTGGTGAATTATCAGTAAGTGAACATATTCGCATAATCTCACCTACACCATGAAATAAAATAACCAGGATGCCACCTGGTTATACGACCTCCTGATTCCAACTCATCCAGCTTCTTCAAGATTAACCACTGTCCTGAGCTTTAATTCCATAGATTAGTTGTTCCTGGTTTTGAAATTTTTGCAAGTAGAATTATACATTCCACATATTCTTTGCAAATAGCTTCCTTTACTCAACACTATATGCGTGCGATTCATCCACATTCATCCATCAAGCCCCTAATATTTTCTTTAGGACATTTCCATATGCTTTTGCAAAGAGTTCACGTGGATCTAGGTATTTTTGACACTCTTTGTCCCTTTCAGAAATGGGTACCAAGGCTATGCTGAAGCCATAATAAGTTGAAAAATGAGCCCTTGTTTCTACTTTCTGGATGAAATTGGGTAATAATTGTTATTATACATCCCTAAAGCATTTTGTACAATTCACCAGCGAAACCAACTGGGTTTATAGTTTTATTTGTGGGCACTCTTTAAATTACAGATTCAGTTTTCTAAACAGATACAGCACCTTTCTGATTTCAATAAATTGTATTACTTTGCCTATTTTTATTTAAAATTTTACTAAATCAAGAGTGAGGGGCTTCCCTGGTGGCGCAGCGGTTGGGAGTCCGCCTGCCGATGCAGGGGACACGGGTTCGTCTTTGCTTTTAATATGTGTTTTTTTCTCTGGCTTCTTGGGATGGAAGTTAGGTCATTGATGGCCTTTCTTCTTTCCAGTGTATTCAGTTACTGTCAAACATTTCTCTCAAAACACAGCTTTAGCCACATCCATCAGCTTTTGATGCGTCATTTTCATTATAATCTGCTTCGCAATATTTTCCAACTTCTATTGTGATGTCACTTTATCTGTAGATTATTTAAAACTGCTGTGTTTTATTTTGCAAAGTGTGGGGATTTTGTCAAGTTTTTGTTATTCATTTTTTATTACAAATTTAGGTATTTTCACTGTGGTAAGCGATTTTACTTTGTATGAGACAATCCTTTAAAATTTGATGAAGCTTGCTTTATGGCTCAGCGTAGCGTAAATCTCAGTAAATGTTTCATATGCAGCGAAAAAATGTGTGTTGTGTATTCCTGGCACGCGGCCCTCTGTGTACGTCAGTTACAAGGGGAAATTGTAAGGTCAGGCTGGTTAATGGTGCACAAAGCTTTTATGTACTTATTGATGTCTTTCTCGGCTTCTATTATATATTAAGAGACACATGTTAAAATTTCCCATTTTAATTGTAGATTTGTCTATTTCTTTTAATTCTGTGAATACTTGCTGAATATATTTGGAAGCTATATATCTAATTGCCTACAAATTTAGAATATTTTTGGCTTCCTAGTAATTTGATTATTTTGTCACTATTAAATTTCCTTCTTTTCCTCTGAAATACTTGTTTTAGTATTTACATTGTTTTGAATTAATTATAGTCAACTTTCTTTGTTTTTCCTTCCTTTTACTTTCAACCATTCCATACCTATTTTTTTTAAGTAACATATGGTTGTGTTTTATTGTTTTTGTTTCTGTTTCTCTTTATTTATTTATTTATTTATTTATTTTTTGCGGTACGCGGGCCTCTCGCTGTCGTGGCCTCTCCCGTTGCGGAGCACAGGCTCCGGACGCGCAGGCTCAGTGGCCATGGCTCACGGGCCCAGCCGCTCCGCGGCACGTGGGATCTTCCCGGACCGGGGCACGAACGTGTGTCCCCTGCATCGGCAGGCGGACTCTCAACCACTGCACCACCAGGGAAGCCCAGAAATTTTCAATTTTAAGAGATGTTTTCACTGGATGTAGGATCTAGGTTGGCAGCTTTTTTTTTTTTTTTTTTTTTTTCAGTTTGGAGATTTTTTTTGTTTTCTGATTTCCTGGTTTTCTGTTGAAAAGTTAGAAATCAGTCTTATTGTTCCTCCTTTGAAGGATAAGGTGTTTTAAATTGGATCCTTCTACATTTTTCCCTTTGTCTTTGGTTTTCAGCAGTTTTACCAGGATATGCCTAAGTACAGCTTATTTTTATTTTTTTGGTATTGTTGTTGTGTGTTTTGTGGGTGTATTTATCTTGTTTGGAGCTAGTAGAAAATTTTGAACTTATTTACTAGTTATCTTGATATCAGTTTTGTAAAATTCTCAGCCATTAACTTTTTACATATTGCTTTGGTCCATTATTTCTTTCCTTTCCAGAATCCCAACTAAAGACATCACAGAACTTTCATCTTGAGGAGTGTCTAATCTGATTACCCTCGCTCAATTAATTTTTATTTCAAGAGTTTCAATTAATGTAATCTTTAGTTCTAGAATTTAATTTAATTTTTTTATAGTTTCAATTACTGCCCAAATAATCTTATTTTTAAATTCCTTAACGTATTTACTATTCTTATTTTATGCTCTTCTCTCGTAATCTTGTTATCCAAATTTTTTTATACCTCGCTTTATTGTGTGCTTTTCCCTTGATTTCTGTTACCTTGTTTTCTTGTTATTCCTAAGTCTTATCATTTTTGATCGAATGCCAGACCTGTGTAAGATAATTCTAGAGACAATCTGAGCTTCTGGATAATACTGTTTCCTTCAGAAGGTTTTGATTTTGCTCCCAGTGGGCATTTAGACTGTAAATCTAGAAATCACAAATCATCTTAATCCTGTTAGGGCCCAAGGTGAATGAGGTGGGCTCTCGTCCCTTGAAGTCCTGATTTATTCTGGTTCTCTTTTACTTCCAGACTGCAGCCTTTCACTTTACTGCAAACCTGGAATATTGAAATGGTCCTTCCTCTTTGGCGCATCCTGATTTCCACCTTTTACCTTTAGCTGGAAACTGCTTAGCTGTCCCTTAAAGATTCCTTTTAGAATTGGCAAAGGCTCCAGAGAAAAAAGCAGCACAAATCCTTGTCTCCCAGTCTTAGGCCTGTAAATTTTTTCTGCTGTACAGATTTCTTTTTTTTTCTTCTTTTCTTTCTTTTTTTTTTTTTTTTGTGTAATTAATCTAGTTTTTCTCTTTATGACTGGTAGGCTTAAGGCCAACCAGGTCCCTTATGCTGGAAGTATAACCCCATTTGATAGAATATTTATGGTGCAAGCGTCAGAGGTCCTAATTACATGAAGCAAACATTGATAGAACTGAAGGGAGAAAGAGACAGCAGCATAATAATAGTAGGAGACTTTAATACCCAACTCTCAGTAATGGATGAACAACCAGACAGGAGATCAATAAGGAAACAACACTGTATATCCACTGGACCTAACTGACATCTACAGAACACTCTAGCCAAGAACAACAGAATAAACCTTCTTCTCAAACACACAAGGACCATTCTCCAGGATACGATACATGTTAGACCACAAAGTAAGTCTTATCTAACTAAAAAAGATGGAAGTTATATAAAGTGTCTTTTCTGATTACAATAGAATGAAACTAGAAATCAATAGCAGAAGGAAAACTGGAACATCCGCAAATACATGGAAATGAAACTCCGCGCTCTCAAAACAACCAAAGAGTCAAAGTAAAGAAGCACAAGGGAAATTGGAAAATCTCTGGTAACAAATGTAAACAAAAACGCAACATAATATATCTCACAGGATGAAGTGAAGGGGTAAAAAGAGGGAATTTTATTGGGGTAAATGCTTACATTAAAAAAGCTTTCAAATCAACAACCCAATTTTACATCTCAAGGAACAAGAAAGGGAACAAACTAAACCTAAATCTAGAAGAAGGAAGAAAATAATAAAGATTAGAGGAGAAATAAGCAAAATAGAGAACAGATAAACAATAGAAAAAGTCAACAAAACTGAGAGTTTTTTTGAAAAGATCAACAAAGTTGACTAATCCTTAGCTAGATTAACTAAGACAAAAGAAGGAATCCTCAGAAAACGAAGTCAGAAAAAGCAGAGGGGACTCACAACTGAAGCCATAGACATAAAAATGATTATGAGAGAATACTATGAACAATTATGTACCAACAAACTGGATAACTTAGAAGAAATGGATAAATCCTAGAAACACACAGCCATCTAAGACTGAACCATGAAGAAAGAGAAAATCTGAACAGACCTACAACTAATATGGACATTGAATCAATCCCATCCCAGTAAAGAAGAGACAGGACCAGATGGCTTCACAGGTGAATTCTACCAAACATTTAAAGAATTAACATCCATTCTCTTCAAACTCTTCCAAAAAACTGAAGAGACGGGCATACTCCCAAACGCATTCTGTGAGGTCAGCATTACCTTAATACCAAGGCTGGACAAAAACAATACAAGAATAGAAACTGACAACACAATATCCCTGATGAATATTGACACAAAAAGTCCTCAATAAAATACCAGCAAACCAAGTTCAACAGCACATTAAGAGGATTATTCACCATGACCAAGTAGGGTTTATTTCTGCAATGCAGGGATGATTCGGTATATGAAGATCAATGTAATATACTGCATTCAGAGACTGGGCAAAAGCACATGATCATCTCAATTGATGCAGAAAAAGTATGTGCTAAGAATCAACACTATTTCATAATAAAAACAAGAAACTAGGAACAGAAGGAAACTACCTCAGCATCATAAAAACCCTACATGAAAAGCCAACAGCTCACATCGTACTCAACGGTGAAAGAATGAAAGTTGCGCCTCTGAGACGACGGACAAGAGAAGGCAGGCAGTCTCGCCCCTTCTATTCAACATAGAAGCCCTAGCCAAAGCAATCAGGCAAGAAAGATAAATAAAAGTCACCCAAACCAGAAAGGAAGAAATAAAACTGTCTTGGTTCACAGATGCCATATGATCTTATATTTGCCAGGTATACGTCCAGGGACCAGAGCCCACCTCATTCACCTCAGGCCCTGGCTGGATTAAGATGATTTGGGATTTCTAGATTTATATCCTAAATGCCCACTGGGAGCAAGATGAAAAACAACCTACAGAATTGGAGAAAATATTTGTGACTCATATATTTGATAGTTAATGTCCAAAATATACAAGTACTCGTATACTCAATAGCAAAGAAAAAAAAAAAGCTAATTAAAAATAAGCAAATAGGGGCTTCCCTGGTGGTGCAGCGGTTGAGAGTCTGCCTGCCGATGCGGGGGACG
>NW_006784423.1:1025096-1027391 GCF_000442215.2 Lipotes vexillifer | reverse complement strand
CAAAAAAAAAAAAAAAAAAAAAAAAAAAAAAAAGCAAATAACCTAAATAGACATTTTTCCCATAGAAGATATTCAAATGGCTAACAGATACATGAAAAGGTGCTAAACAACACTAATCATCAGGGAAATGCAAATCAAAACCTTTTAGAATGGCTATTAGCAAAAGCAAGAGATCGATTCTGGTGAGGATTTGGAGAAAAGGGAACCCTTGTGCACTGATTATTCCACGGTCTCTAATTTCATCAACACTGTTCTTGCGGACGCTGTCCATCCCGTTGCCTGCGGTTCTGCTGGGCTGTGTCTCTCACAGGGCTCCTCCCCTAAGCTGTGCGGATTCCATTGTGATGCTGGACGGCCCTTTCTCTCCATGCGACCAATTTACAAACTTAGAGGGCCCAGTATTTGCAGACAAAACCGCTCAGGATCGCCCAGGGCTCTTTTTTTTTCCTGTGTCCTAATTCCCTTTAAAAGAACTTCTGGTTTTCAAAAGCTGATTGGTAATGACTTCGCAGGCTAAGTAGCAGTTGGACATTTTTCTGTAATCTTGCACTTTGCATGCTTGCTTTGAGGAGTATTGTATTTTCAAAACTGTCCAGCTGTTCGTAACTGATACCCACAGTTTTGGCACATGACGGAGGGTTGTTTGTGTCTCCACTATTCAGAGTGAGGCCTGAAATGACAATCTTGACATTTTTGTGGTTACATCTGTCGCAATGTCCTGTTCTGTCACTGTCAGACACACTTCAAATCTGGAGCAGAGACAATGGGAAATATGTATATGTTTTTGAATTAATGCAATCAGGAAGCATACTTATAACTCCACATCTTAATAGTAAATATAAATCAACTTTTGAGTTGTGGCAACTTTTCCTAGTTAAGATATTTTTATTCATATATATATATATATATATATATATACACACATATATACACACACACACATGACTCATCTTGGTGCTTAAAATAGTTTTTTTCCTTGCTAATCTTACTGGTCTAAAAATCTTCCTAACATGCTGGGACGATTATCTGCCTGAGGAAAAACATTAAAACTATCTGTAATTGGTAGATCCTATTGTGGAAAGGAAACAGCATACATGAGACATTTTAGGACTGTGGGAGATTTAAAAATTGCTTATAATCTTTAAAGAAGGAGTTTGGGAGAAAATGTCTTGACATTATGAGTCTGTTTCCAGATTTTTTTTCTGAAAAAATCCCACTAGGGATGGGAAATGTGATACTGAAATATGATATGAAAGTACATGGATTCCTGAGAAGGTCAAATTTTGTACTTAGCTTCATCAGAATCATTCTCGTCTTCATATTTTATAAGCTGCATCTCAAATATACTCATGAATTGTCATCACAACAATCAAACAATAACACTAGTCGGGTCACTGGAACCTTTTTGGTTTTTCTTTTTGGCGGTACGCGGGCCTCTCACTGTTGTGGCCTCTCCCGTTGCGGAGCACAGGCTCCGGACACACAGGCTCCGGACACACAGGCTCAGCGGCCATGGCCCACGGGCCCAGCCGCTCCGCGGCATGTGGGATCTTCCCGGACCGGGGCACGAGTATACAAGCCACTGTGCTTTAGAAAACACATGTCACTTTCCCCACAGCAGGGTGACGAGGCTGTGTGTTCACGGTGGCCTGTGGGAGGCTCCACACCACAGGCGGGCTGCGGGGAGACACACAACAGACACGTATGGTCTGTTAGAGAGAAGTCCACTTGTTGGCCATGGGGGAACTGGGCTCCTGACCAGCCGCAACGTGGGGAGCTGGGATCCGAAGGGGTGTTCTGATATCACCTCCCAGCCCCCAGGAATGAGCCCTGCATGGTGCAGAGACGCCGTCCCAGGCTGGAATTGTGTGGACACCAGTGAATGCCTGCTGGAGCTAGAAACTTTGTCCTGGCTTTCCTTCCACTCCTGCATGTTTTGCTCTCATCCTTTTCACTGAATAGCTTCGTTTTTAAAAAGCTATGTTTAACCATATTTTGCCTTTATGATGCCAAAGCAATCTTTTTTTTTTAACTTTTTAGTTTATATTGAAATATAGTTGATTAACAGTGTTGTGATAGTTTCAGGTGTACAGCAAAGTGATTCAGTTCTGCATATACATGTATCTATTCTTTTTCAAATTCTTTTCCCATTTAGGTTATTATAGAATATTGAGCAGAGTTCCCTGTGCTATACGGCAGGTCCTTGTTGGTTACCCATTTTAAATATAGCGGTGTGTACATGTCATTTCCAAACTCCCCATCTATCCCTCCCACCACCCTTCCCCTCCCCCCCCC
>NW_006784423.1:1012111-1025086 GCF_000442215.2 Lipotes vexillifer | reverse complement strand
GGTAACCATAAATTCGTTCTCTAAGTCTGTGAGTCTGCTTCTGTTTTGTAAATAAATTCATTTGTATCCTTTTTTTTTTTTGTATCACTCCTGCATTTTCTCCAGATTAGGTCATTTTTATACCAAATGTTACTATTAATGGTTGCATCGCGATAATCCAGAGCGTGTTCTGAAGACCTTCATTCTGTCCCGTGAGCTTCTGCCCCGGTCTCGCAGCACGGGCAGCAGGAGTGGGTTGACGGGCAGGAAGAGGGAGCTCTTACGTGGCATTAAACACGAACGGTGGCCAGAGATCCTCTGTCTTTGGTTCCCTGGCCCTTCCCAGCTGCATAATGACACGTCCTTTCAGTGCCCGGATGTGAGCGCACCTGGATGAAACCAAGTGCGCTGGGACATGAGTGGTCTTGGGTGCATGACCGAAGCATCCAACTGTGGTCCTGCACTAGCCGTGTGCAAGCCAGCAGGTGTGCCAGGCATGGATGGTCGGTGAGAGCTGGGGACGTTGTTCATCAGAGTCCGTGAAACAAGTGAGTGAGATCGGAGCTGAGCAGTCCTCTGTAGGAAGGGGAGAGGGTAGTCTGCCTCTTTCTACAGGGGTTTTATTATTCATGTAGGGTGTAGAATGGCAACTGTATTTCTATTACTGTTTGCTTTTTAATTTTGCAATACACCCTTTTAGCAGAAATGAGCTTAAAAAGTGAAAATGCAACTCTAAGGAAAATAAAAATGAAAAACTTTTGAGAGTTGTTGATGGACACATAATCCGTCCAGAATGCTATTCAGTATTTACCATCCACCATCCATTACAGAGACGTAGTGATTTCGCAGGATCTTGGCAGACAGAAGGCGCACATCTGCTAACAAAACCTCAGCTCCTATTTCCTTAGTTAGCAGTTATTTTAAGAAGTCTGTGCTCAAAGATGATGCTTGAATAAGTACAATTGCTGAAGGTGCATTACGTCTCACTTAGTGAAACTTGGCTTTTCACTTAGATCAAATGTCTGTGTTTCTACGTTAATTGTATACATTTTTTTTATTACGAGTTTTTGTGTGCATGCCTGGAAAGCAAGCTGATAGCTACTGATGTGTTACCTCTATTAGCAGGAGAAGAAGCACCTGGTGGGCCTGAATATGGCCTCTACCTTTCCAAGCTGCCCTTGCACCTGGGTGTGGCCATGCCTGTACCTTCTGGTCACCAAAGTGTAACCAAGAATGAAAAGAGCGTCTCTCAGAACTGTTCTCTAAGGAGAGTGAGCATGTCCTTTTCGGTCACCTGCTCCTTCCTAGGGGCTGGACTGTGGACATGACGGCTGGAGCCTAAGCAGCCATACTGGTCTATGAAGTGCCATCTAAGGAAGGCAGGCAGCGGAGTAGAAGCTAACAGCTCTGGCTGCCCCCCTTCGGATCTCTTTTACGAGTGAGAGTGATAAATGTGCATCTTACACGAGCCACTGGAGTGTCTGAATGTAAAATATGTACATTTTATTGAAGCAAACCTCATCCTAACTGAATCTCTGGGTTTATTGTTCCTTTTTCACTTTCAGACTAGGGAAATATTTCTCTCTCAATGATCCATTCAGATCAGTGAGGCCTTTATATGGGATTGCGGAAATGGCAGAGTGGGGGCTGCTACATAGATTAATTATCTTCTCCTGTTTCAGTGCTAACTTTTTCTGAAGAGATGGTTTTAGGAGTTGAAGGAATTGACTTTTTAAACCCTGCTTTCCATATTCAGTTTTCCAGTTGTGACTTGAATATATTACCCCAAGGCCATTCGGAGAAACTGGATCAGTACATTTGGCATACTTTAACCGAGATGCACACCCTCCTTAATGACAGCAAAGAGGCACACTTCCCCCCAGCTGCAACGTCCAACAGTTTCTAAAAAAGATTCAAATAAAATATCATGGAATCTGAGAATGGAGGGTTTTTTATTTTCAACCCAACACAGACCAAAAAATTCATTTTAACACTTGTCAGCAGATATAAATCTGAAACAGAATATAAAAGCTTCTCCGCGTGCCCAGACACACCACCATTCTAAGTGAAGTGCCAACCAGAGTCTTGTCATGTTTCCTCTATTTATCCTCAAATGGGGGTGGGAGAGGATGGGGGCAGCTCTGTGTTTAAGGTGATGGATGCTTTCATGGCTGTTTCCTTCTCGGTCCTGAAACGTGGCACCTTCTGGTGTGGTCGGCGCATCCTGGGTCCCAGGGGTGCCACTGTGCAAACCACAAAAAGATCTGCTGAAATCCCAGCTCCATGGCTCGGTGTTTGCATAACCTCCAGGGGTTTAGTTAATGCCTTTGCAGTTCCACACCCTCATCCGTGGAACTGGATAACAGCCGGCCTCTTAAAACTGTTGTGAAGGTGACTTGAGATAATCAAGTGAAAAACAAGTGTTCTCCTGGTACATGTGCTGTAGGCTGAAGCCCCTTTTGAGGGGAAAACAGTTGTTTTTTAAACCTCTCAACAGTTATATGAGTGTGATGCCATTTAAGGGAGAGGACACAGGGGACAAGCTGATTCCTTTAAGGAGGGGTCCAGGCGTGCAGTTTCACTCAGTCAATCTGAGTCTCCGAATCAGAGCTGGCTGCAGGCTCTCCACCTCTGCAAAGTGACAGCCCATCACCCCCAGAAGTCTGTTCCGTGGGCGTGAAAGGCTGGCCTGCCTTGGAGTTGCGATCGTTCTGTGGCGTTTCTGTTATTTCCTGGAGTTGATCTCATTGCTCACTGTCAGCGAGTGGACGCCCAGAGATGGAAGCCCCCTCACTTGGGAAACCGCCTGAGCAGAAGCTGTGTGTTTCATCCTCTCTGGAGGTGCCACTTCCTGACTGTCAGTTTCAGTCTCCAGATCTGCTGCGAGAACGCCAACTCCACTGATAGCGGCCTTATTGAATTTGTTTCCACGCCTACATCAGGGAAAATGGAAAAGTTTACTTGTGTAAATTATACCGAAAGCGGGCTTCCTGGTGGTTGCCTCGTTAGCTTGTCATTTACCGCGAATCTTGATGGTTCATGTTGACACTGGACCGAGTGATGCCTCTGGAAGCCGTGCTTTTATGCTTCACGTCACTCAAGCCTTCTCTTAGGCTTGTCTTCCTGCTGTTTGGAAGGAAGGGAAGCACACTCACGCACAAACACGCACACACAAAGATTTGAGGTCTCAACATGCTTTTGGGGGAGGGCTGGGGTGAAGCCAAATGACTGGCAAAATCTTCCCATTTCTTCTTTTTCAGAGAAGTTGGCAGTTGAATGTAAACAAGGCTTGTTGAAATGGAAAATCTCTGGGCATAATTAAAGTCAATGAAACTCGAGCCTATTCTCAATGTGTTTCTTTTATTTTTGGAAACTTTAATTTCTTAAAAAAAAAAAGGCTGGAAATATGGAGGAAATAAACAGTAGATTTAGAGTGAAATGTTAAATAACCGTATTTTTGAGATGTAAGGCCTAGTGCATGTCTGCACATACACATTTGAGTTTTCTGTCCTGCAGAGACGGAGTAATTTCACCTCACAAAGGGCTGCCGTGTTGTAAAGACCATACAAATTGCAAAATACCGAGCTCTTTTTTCTTCCCTCTTTCCTCCCTTTTTTTTTTTTTCTTTCTGTACGCGGGCCTCTCACTGTTGTGGCCTCTCCCGCTGCGGAGCACATCCAGATGCCCAGGGCCAGCAAGCTGGCCAGCCGGCAGGGACAGCTATGGGATGGCTTGTTCTAGGACATGAGGGCATAGGGTCGGCCCGCGGCCAGGTCACGTGGGCCTTGTAGTCACTGTAAGGACATCGGCTTTATCTCTAGGAGCAATGGGGTGGAGACCCACTGGTGGGGAGAGCAGAGGAAGGACGCTAACTTGCTCATGTTTTAATAGGTTGTCTCTGCTGTCAAGTGGAGCCCAGGTTGTTGGAGGGTAAGGCTGAGGCCAGTAAGGACACCGCGACAGGCACCGAGACCAGAAGGGACAGCGGCCTGGACCGGGTAGCATCGCAAGAGGTGGCAGGAGTGAGAGAAGGAAAGGGGCCAAGTATGAGTGCAGGGCTTTGAAGCCCAGCTCTTCCCCGGGGCACAGGCGGAGATGCCAAAATGCCGGTTAGCAGCTGGGGGTCACGGGTCTGAAAAACTGGAGCTCGGCTTCGTCTCATCTGAACATTCCGGGGACAATGTGGTTTGGATGTGCTGGCTGCCTTCCGGAAGGTTCTCCACGTGCATGACCCATCACCTCCGCTTCTCATTCTTTCGCCCACTCACTCCCTCAACACTGACTGACCTTCCTGGCTGTGGCCTTCAGGACAGTGGATTATTCAAGGAGTTGAAAGGAACAAAGGTGTCCAGGGTTTGGGGGGAGGGCCCTGAGTCTTCCGCTCCCCAGCCCTGCTCTGTCCCCCAGCCCTGGGGGAAGGCGCATTCCCCAGGAGCTTCGACATCTGGACAGAAAGCTGGTTTCAGAGAAAAACAAATACCGTATGCTAACACATATATATGGAATCTTAAAAAAAAAAAAAAAACGTTCTGTAGAACCTAGGGGCAGGACAGGAATAAAGACACAGACGTAGAGAATGGACTTGAGGACACGGGGAGGGGGAAGGGTAAGCTGGGACAAAGTGAGAGAGTGGCATGGACATATATACACTACCAAATGTAAAACAGATAGCTAGTGGGAAGCAGCCGCATAGCACAGGGAGATCAGCTCGGTGCTTTGTGACCACCTAGAGGGGTGGGATAGGGAGGGTGGGAGGGAGGGAGACGCAAGAGGGAAGAGATATGGGAACATATGTATATGTATAACTGAGTCACTTTGTTATAAAGCAGAAACTAACACACCATTGTAAAGCAACTATACTCCAATAAAGATGTTAAAAAAAAAAAAAAGAAAGCTGGGTTTATCACACTGCTGTAAGTGTGATAGCCTCGATTCTGGTCACAGAGCCCTAGCCTCTCCATCAGGAGCCCAACTCCTATGAGGGTACCAGGACCCCATCGCGAACTTGGCCAGCAAAGTCTCGGCCAGGGCTCACTTATCTTGTGCAATCGCCACGCCATCTTTAGGTGCAATCATCCTAATTAGAAAATGAGCAGAATTGTGAATGTTTCGTTAAACACTGACATTTGATGCTGGCATCACTTGGTTACTGTTCATATTTACTTTATTTGTTAAAAAAGAATGCTCCAGCTAATACACCCTATGAGAATCAACTGAAATATTGGATAATATG
The DNA here is from genome assembly GCF_000442215.2 of Lipotes vexillifer. Lineage (NCBI taxonomy): Eukaryota > Metazoa > Chordata > Mammalia > Artiodactyla > Lipotidae > Lipotes > Lipotes vexillifer. The sequence continues at coordinate 1,019,874 of NW_006784423.1, read as the reverse complement.
GCTTAAAATGAGTCCTCATTTGTTTCTATTCATGTACCTGTGGCCAATGCGCTGACTTACACAGTGTCTGGAGCCAACTTCTCTGCACAATACGCACGAGTCCGGGACTTAGAGGAACGAGGGCTCAGCCTTTTCCCCCCCTAATTGACAGAAGTTTTATTTCCTCGTGTGAAACGAAGGGACCCTCGCTTTGTGATAACTCAGAGAAAATAAAGGACACGGTTCACTGGAACCCTGTAGCGATGGCAACGGGAGAGGCTTGTTTTCACTGATGTGACTCCCCCCCTCGCGGCCGTCTCACACAGGTCCACATCCACGGTCACAGCAAACGGGAGTTAAAGAGACACTTTTGGTACCTTTTGGGTATCAAACGTGCTTGTTAGTATTGAATAAAAGGAAACCCATCTTGCCTTTCCAAGGCTTTATCCAATGGGAAAGCAAAAATTACTTGGAGTAGAAGACATTTCCCAAATCAGCCTAGCAGGGACATCAGGACTTTGGAATCCAAAATGTCTGGTTAAGACCTCTGGCAGCCCCAGCTTGGAGTACAGTTGATTTACAATGTTGCGTTAGTTTCAGGTGTACAGCAAAGTGAATCCGTTATACGTACACATATACTGTTTTTTAGATTCTTTTCCCATATAGGTCATTACAGAGTATTGAGTAGAGTTCCCTGTGCTATACAGCAGGTCCTTATTAGTTATCTGTTTTATAAATGGTAGTGTGCATATGTCAATCCCCATCTCCCAATTTATCTTAGTGAAGTGAGTCAGACAGAGAAAGACAAATACCATATGATATCACTTATATGGGGAATCTAAAACATGAGACAAATGAACGTATCTACAAAACAGCCGCAGCATCTTCATCTGTGGGGTGAGGCAGTCACAGTGGGTGTGGGAGCTCTTCTCTACTCCCCGGGCCCTTTTCCGCCCTCTCTGCCTCCTAGGCCCGTGTCGCCCTGGACCCCTGCCCTCCGGCTTTGGTTGAATCCAGCCCATGGGAGGTCATCTCAGGACTGGAGGCAGTGGGGTGGTCCCTCACCCTCCTTCCCTGCCTCCTGGACCATCGTCAGTTCTTCCACTGGGGACAGAGCCTCCAAGTCCTGGTGACACCATCCCCTCCCTGAGCCTTTCAGACCTAGTCCCTGAGTGTCACATCCACTCTTTTTTGTCCCCTTAATCTCGACGACACCTTTGTAAATTGTTCCTTCGTGACATCTCTTTGACCACCCCCGAGTGTACCTTCTGTTTCCCGCCAGCACCATGAACTGATGTACCGGCTTGTGGGATCAGGCAAATGAAGGCATGTACCTGGTTGCAGAAGAGCCCTACACTTAGCAGGAACTTAATAAGCGTTAGTTCCTTTCCCATAACATAAAGTAGCAAGTACAACAAAAAGACAGGACCACTTCTGAAATACTCATGTTTTAGGCTAAGATCTTTGTGTTAGTCTTTTGCTGTTGTATAAAACATCATCCCAGGGTTAAGGGGTGAAAGTATTTCTCTACGATGTCACTCAAAATTGTTCCAAAAAACAATCAAAGAGTTCACTAAATTAAAACACAAGCAAAACACTTTTTCCCACCACTAACATCGGCTTTGGCACGTCTAGGGGTGGCCTTTGGTGTTGTAGTGAAAAGAACACTGAACATAACGTTTGGACACCTGCTCTCCAGTCTTTCTTGAGATTTACTTACTAGGACTTCCTGAAATGACCTCAAGGTCCTTTTACATCTCTAAAAATGTTACGAGTTGGATACAATTTTATTAAGTTACCATAAATTCAGTGTGGTGTGGTGTATCTCAGGGTGGTGGGCTTCTTCTTGGAGCTGGTAGGATTCAACGGGTGTGACTTGGAAATGCTGAGGATAGAGCAGTGTAGACAGAGCTGGAGGGAAAGACCTAATCAGAGTTTGGTATCAGAATTATGTTGACTTCATAGAGCAAGGTGGAAACCTTTCCCTCTTTTCTGTTGTCTGGAAAAGTTTATGTATGATTTGTGTACTATTTTCATTAAGTATTTAATATAACTTATTAGTGATTTAAGCCATTAAAGCTTGGAGATTATTTTGTGGGAACGTTAAAAATACAGATTCATTTTCTTTAATAGGTATTAAATAATTCATATTTTCTAATTCTTCTTGTGTCACTTTTGATATATTTAATTTTTCTAGGAATTTGATAAGTTTAAGTGTTAAAATTTATTGGCATAAAAGAGTTCACTGAATCCCCTTATGACTGCCCTCTCCCGTTGCGGAGCACAGGCTCCGGACGCGCAGGCTCAGCGGCCATGGCTCACGGGCCCAGCCGCTCCGCGGCATGTGGGATCCTCCCGGACCGGGGCACGAACCCGTGTCCCCTGCATCGGCAGGCGGACTCTCAACCACCAGGGAAGCCCTCCTCTTATGATTTTTAACATCTGTGAGATGTATAGTGATGCCTCCTTCTCCCTTTAGATCTGCTGCTTTTTGAACCTTTACTTTGTTTTTTTCTTGACTTGTCTCCGCAGGGATTCGTCAAATCTTATCAGCTCTCTCAAAGAACTAACCTTAAGCTTTAAAAAATTCTCTTTATTGTATATTTGTTAACTATTTATCCTCATCTCTAAAATTTCCTTCCTTCTGTTTTGTAAAGTATTTCATTATTAATTTTTCTAACCTTATGAGATGTATACTTAGCCATTTATTTTCAGCATTTCTTTTCTAATGCTTGACTGAAAGTTTTAATTTCCATCTAAGCATGATTTGGCTGCATCTGACATGTGTTAATATATTATAGTTTTATTATTATTATTATTATTTATTTTTTTGAACATCTTTATTGGGGTATAATTGCTTTACAATGGTGTGTTAGTTTCTGCTTTATAACAAAGTGACTCAGTTATACATATACATATGTTCCCATATCTCTTCCCTCTTGCGTCTCCCTCCCTCCCACCCTCCCTATCCCACCCCTCCAGGCGGTCACAAAGCACCGAGCTGATCTCCCTGTGCTATGCGGCTGCTTCCCACTAGCTATCTATTTTACGTTTGGTAGTGTATATACGTCCATGCCACTCTCTCGCTTTGTCACAGCTCACCCTTCCCCCTGCCCATATCCTCAAGTCCGTTCTCCAGTAGGTCTGTGCCTTCGTTCCTGTCTTACCCCTATAATTATTATTTAGTTCAGAATAATTTCTCTATTTTATTATAATTTATTCTTGGCTCTATAGGTTATTTAGAAATATATTATTTTCCGTATTTATGAGATTGTTTCATTATCATTTTGCTATTCATTCTAACTTGTACTGAAGTCAGTTATATGCTATATTATTTAATCTTTCGTATGTCTGAGATATTATTTATGGATTTGTAAGTGGTCAATATTCATAAATTTTCTGTGTATGCTTAAAAAGAATACGTGTTTTGCAAAAAATGACTGCAGTGTTTCATAAGTGTCAGTGAGGCCAATTTTGTCAATCATAAAGTTCAAATTCTGTGTACAAATGTACAAAATCTCTTAGTGATTATTCTGTCCACTTGTGTTATAAATTACTGAGATGTCACTGAGTGTTGATGCATATTTGTCTACTTATCTTTTTCCACTTGTTAATTTGTATTTTGAGGTATATTATTACCTACATAAGATTTAGAATTATTCTGTCTTCTTGCCTAATAAACCTTTTATCACCGTGAAGCACATGTCTTTATCTGTTATTCTTTTTGCCTAAAAACCTAATACTCCTCTCTCTACCTGCTTTCTTTTAGTCGGCGTATGCATAGTGTATCCGCTTTGTCCTTTTATGCTCAGTGTTTGTGTAACTTTGCGATTCAGATACATCAATTATAGCCAACATCTAGTACTTCTAAAAAAAGTTGGGCCTGGTGATTTTTTTCTTTAAATTACATAATTTACTCTATTTTCAATCAATGTAATTACCGATAAATTGCATGTAATTTATTATTTTGCTATTTGTTTTTCGTTTGTTCTGCTAATTCCACATTTTTCTCTTTCTTCTATTTGGCTTATTTATGGATTGAGTGTTTTTTACATCATTTAAAAAATTTTTTAGTGTTTACTCAAGATAATTCAAGACAGTAACCCTTGAATTATCGTATCCAATGCGACTTTGTACACTTTCCCTTTCCTGAAACAACGAGTAACTTATAAGTCTCCGGTTTTATGCACCCTGCTGTAGGCTTTACACACTACTGGCAGTGTAGTTTAATTCCATACCAATTTTAAATCCTCCATATATTATCATTACAGATAAGTAATATTCAAAGATACCTTCTTACACGTTTACCTCTTTTAAAGACTTCGCTTACGTCTTTATTAATAAATAAGGCATAGCAGTTGTTATCATAGTTTAAAAAAAGCAGCATCTACTAGGATTTCTGATTTGTAATTTTTGTTTGTTGTTTCTTTTCCTCTTTTTCATTATCTTAGCTTTTTATTTTAGACCTAAAGAATAATTGTAAGAAAAGTACAAGTAATTCTCATATATTCTTTATGTAGGTTCCTCAGGTATGTACATTTCACCACATTGCTTTACTCTGTTTTCTCTGTCTCTCCCTCCCTCCCATTGTGCATGCACACACACGCGTGCACACACACGTGCACACAAGCACACCCCTCATTTTTTTCCTGAATTGTTTGCGAGTTCGCTCACTGTTGACACGTTGCCCATTTATCTCTTAATATCTCCATGTGTCTAACAGCAGTGCAATTACTAAACTTCGGGACGGTAACATTGGTACAATCCTATTATCTACTCTATGGTGTTCTTTCAGCAGAGGGAAGATCTGGACCACACGTTCCCCTGGGTCGTGGGGTCTGTGTGACCCTGGTGAGTTTCGTGGTGCTTCTGCACTGTTCATGTCACATTCACTAACTTGAAAAGAGGTCAGCTGTCTCAAAGAACAGTTTCAGTTTGGATTTGTTGGCTGTTTCCTCAAGACTATGCACTTTAGGAAGAAATACCACAGAACGGAGGCTGTGTCCTTCACTGCGCGTCCCACCAGGGAACCAGGATGCCCACAGTTCCCCTTCTGGGGATGGTAACTTTAGTCACTTGACTGTGATCGTGTCTGTGAAATGTCTCCACTGTGAAGTTACTATTTCCCCCTTGGTAGTTAATAAGAATCTTGGATGACATACCTACGACTGTGTAAATACCTGGTTCCTCCCGAAAACCAGACAGAGCGTTCTCTTACCCACAGAAATAAAGAAGCTAGAAGACAGTGGAATAATCCTAAGTGCTGAAAGAAACAGCTGCCGACCTACAGTTCTTTACAGTGAAAGTATACCTGAAGAATGAAAATCAAATAAAATCATTTGAAGACAAAACAAAATCTGAAAAGTCCTTTATGGAGTAAAAAGTGGTCATTCACCTGAAGATGCTCATGAGAAGAAAACAGAGCCCACAGACACCCAGTTCTCATGCTCTGAACATCACATTATCACCATCTCTCCGCAGCTGTTCTTTCTTATGCTGACCAGCCGGCCAGCCTGACCTGGAACCCTTTGCCTCACCCTGATCCTTGGCGTATGTGTGTTGCCTAACTCCAGACTGATGTCTTGGGGTTTGATGCCTTGGAATCCTGACCTAATGGTCTGCTCACTCCATGTTTTCCATCCCTGGCTTGTCCTGGGCCTCCCAGTGGTAATTTCTTGCCCTGAGTCAGTAATCCAAAGCTGTTATGCTTAGATGCAACAATCTGAAATGTGATATCCAGGTCTTAACAACTAAGAATCTCAGAGTGCATTTTATCTCCAGACTCTGCTAATGTATTAACTGTCATTTGCAGAACTGTGGCCTTCAGACCTCGCTTCCAAAGAGCTGTCCCAATCTTTCTCTAATAGATGTGCTATTGCTGAAGGATCCAGATGGCTGCTGATTTAACTCAATTGCTAAGCAAGGGAGGAAAAAAGTCTGACCTACTCCTATCTGAAACAAAGAAATCTCAATTTAGGAAGCAAGCTTAGCCTGCTTAAAATATTGCAAACGTTTTGATGGGTCGGATGGGATCAGTGCGTCTTGAAATCACCTAAGAGGAGCGGTTTTGCAGGGCACACGGCTAACGGGGGGTGTTAGAGGCAGTGATTTCATCCCCACTGATGCCACACATGGAGGAAACTCTTGTGCGAGGTGTGGGCCGGTGGCGGCATCTGCAGTGAGGGGGCCTGTGTGAGTTTCCTTCTCCAGCTGACATAAGGACTGGGTCCACAGTCCCGTCCCATTCTAAAACGCGGATATCGCTTATATGTGGAATCTAAATAGATGATACAATTGAACTTATTTACAAAACAGGAACAGACTCGCAGACACAGAAAATAAACTTATGATTCCCAAAGGGGAAACGTGCAGGGGAGGGATAAAGTGGGAGTTTGGGATGAACAGATGCACACCACTATATATAAAATAGATAACCAACAAGGACCTACTGCATAGCACGGGGAACTGTATTCAGTACCTTGTAATAACCTATAATGGAAAAGAATTTTAAAAAGAATATATGTATATGCATAACTGAGTCACTTTGCTGTACATCTGAAACTAACACATTATAAATCAACTATATTTCAATAAAAAAGATTTTAAAAAGAAAAAAAATGCTGTGGTTTTCATGTTCTTATTATTCAATTAATAATGCCAGTATCTCATTCATATCTTTAAACCAAATTTTTTCATAAATGTAGCAATTTCCTTTCTGAAGTGAGGAATAGCAACACAGCTACTTAGCAATAGCCTCGATCATTAAAATAACTTGCTCCCGGGCTTCCCTGGTGGCGCAGTGGTTGAGAGTCCGCCTGCCGATGCGGGGGACACGGGTTCGTGCCCCGGTCCGGGAGGATCCCACATGCCGCGGAGCGGCTGGGCCCGTGAGCCATGGCCGCTGAGCCTGCGCGTCCGGAGCCTGTGCTCCGCAACGGGAGAGGCCACAGCAGTGAGAGGCCCGCGTACCGCAAAAAAATAAAAATAAAAATAATAATAACTTGCTCCCTCTTGCAAACACACCCATCAGCATTTTCAAGCCAGAGGAGTATGTGTTGGGAGGGGAAAAAACGACAATCCTTAAGCCAAAATGTAATAGCATGTCAGTTCATTATTTGGCACAAAAACTCATTCCTCAGAATTCAGAGTATGAGAGATACTAAAGAGGTCAAGTGAGAAATGACAGCATAAAATGCAGATTGATTTAGGTTTTCAAAATTGATTAGCAGTTTGGGGCCATGAGAGCAATTCACTGTACTTGTTGTAAAATTGATTAGCTCTTCTTGAGGAAGGTATAGCAAATTGCTGTGCTAATCAAGGTAAATTAAATCCAGAAATGACTTTATTACTACACCCTTTGTACTCTCAGCTCTGCTTCAGCAAAACTGGTTTGGAAAACAGTCTTTCATCAGAGCAGCAGATGAACTTTACTCTCCCTCATTCTTTCCTTTTGATTTTGGCATTTGGGGTAGAGCAGAAAAGCCATTCATGCTTTCCACCTTTGTGATGTCTTAGTATTTCCGAGAAAAAAAAAAAAAGCTATCATCTGAGATGGTGCAAGTATCTGTACTCCTCTAGGTTGCAAAAAAATTGATATTTGCATTTTACCATTTTATATTAAATTGCTTTCATTTGGTAAATAGTTTTAACTGTGGCCCTGCCTGGGGCAGCAGTATAATTTGTGGATTACAGTCTGGAATATTGACGGTGTGTCGCCCCCTCAGTTTGGAGCCTTGGAACGTCAAAAAGCTCATGGTTTTTTGTGGTTGGCCTGGACACGCTTC
>NW_006784423.1:1011672-1012101 GCF_000442215.2 Lipotes vexillifer | reverse complement strand
TGCGGAAAGAGTGTGTTCCCTCCGCATGCATGTACCTTGTCTTATGCTTTATTTCCACATTCGTCAGACATTTTGAACACTGAATGGAATATTAAAAGTAAATATCCAACTTAAATCAATTCCATACAACTGAAAGCAATTGTAACAGCATTGGGTCTAGATCTGCTTATCGTTTGAGAAGTGCAAGTATCTATACTACCCTACATTGCAAAAAAAAGTGATATTTGCATTTTACCATTTTGTATCAAATTGCTTTTGTTTGGTAAATGGTTTTAACGGTGGTCTGGTCTGCCCAGGGCAGCAGTATAATTTGTGGATTACAGTCTGGAATGTTGAGGGTGTGTCTCTCCCTCAGACTGGAGTCTCGGGACGTCAAAAACCTCATGACTTTTTGCGGTTGGCCTGGACACGCTTCTGTGTAGAAAGAGT
>NW_006784423.1:1008697-1011535 GCF_000442215.2 Lipotes vexillifer | reverse complement strand
GCCCCGGTCCGGGAGGATCCCACATGCCGCGGAGCGGCTGGGCCCGTGAGCCGTGGCCGCTGAGCCTGCGCGTCCGGAGCCTGTGCTCCGCAACGGGAGAGGCCACAGCAGTGAGAGGACAGCTTACTGCAAAAAAAATAAAAAAAGTAAAGATCCAATTTAAATCAATTTCATGCAACTAAGCAATTATAACAGCATCAGGTCTAGTTCTGCCAAAGATTCAGATCAAGTCAATAAAAAAAACAGCATGTTTAAGTTTGAGTGTATCTTGCTGCATTCCCAGCCCAGTATTTTCAGACTGTGCAAGAAGCAATCCCTTGTGGGGTCTGAGGTTCCTCAGACTTAACTTCCCTTTCACTCCCGGGAGAATCTGGATTCATTAGGATTGGGGTGGAGACCGGAAATCTGTACTATCAGTAAACTCCACTCATCTGACTGACTTGCCACCAACTCTGAGAACTTCTGACTCTGTCCAAGTTTTAACAGATAAAAACTTAATGTCCAAAGAGATAAAGTACAGTGCGTAGGGAAGATTGATGGTAGTGGATCATTATGAAAAACCCTAGATGTAGAGAAAGTCATCTCCGAAGACTTCATGGAGAACACGACATTTAAAGGCAGGCCTTGAAAGTCGAATCAGGTCTTTGGAGATAGCTGCAAATTTAAGGAAGAACTGTGGAGAGAGGTGGATATGCGAAGCCCAGGGCACAGCTGGAGGAGTGCGTGAAAGGGCTTATCATCCTCAGTGAATGAAATTCATGGAATGAGGACTTCCAGGCAGACCCAAGAGCAGTTTCAGGATCTGTGCTCCAGAAGACATGGCCATTTGGAGAGGATGATGTGGACTGAGTCCTACCAGGAGGAAATGGTGATGTTCCAAGAGAAGAAAGAGTGGATCTCAGCCTCTCCACCCACAGCTGCTTTTCCTGGGGCTTCTTCTGTGCACATGAGTGAACCTCCAAACAGTGAGAGGTTTGCTGATGCCTCACTGGGAGATCCAGTGCCAGCCGTGGGTGTAAGAGCCGTCACACCCCTGCAGAGGATGGAGATTCAGCGTCTACTGCCTCCGTAATCACGCACCGCCCTACGACTCCGCATGTTACACAAGTTACAAATAACTCCCCCGATACTCACACTGCTAGCCTGTTGCACCCTCTCCACGAAAGCAGACTCGAGCTATTTCACAAAGCTGAGATGGAAATATTCAGCCAATTGAGTCACTTGAATAGAAACAGTGGTTTATAATGTATTTTTCCAAAATTCTGCCCAGTGTGTACCCTTATTTCGTGCATGATCAGGCCCTATTCCATGTAGTCCTGAGCTCTCGTTGCTCTGCTTGTCCCTTTGGGAGTTTAATAAACTCCCAAGCTCAAGTTCAAGTAAGCTGAGTCTTCAGCCACAGCAGATTCCTGTCTTTATTCTGATGACTTCACCAATTAGTGGCTTCCCTTAAAAAGGCACCTCGACTTCAACTGCCTCAGTCCTGATGAGCAAAGGTAAGCTAGAGGTTGATTATTTGCATAGAAAAGAATTTTTCTCAGTACGAGGGTCCCCTTGAGCCTTCTTTAGTTCTTTAAATATTGAGTGTTTATCTTGTTCTGGGTCCTCTTCTGGGCTCTGGGCATGCAGTGGTGAGCTAAACTGTCAATGTTTGTGTCTTGCTGGAGTTTACATCTAATGGGAAAAAACCCAGAGATCAAAGATCAAAGATCCCTTTTCCAAAATCCTTAATTGCACACCCCAGTCTAAGTATCATTGCCACCTTCTGGGTCTGACCCGTTGCCGTCTTTGAGAGTCATTTGGCAACAGGTGACACTGAGGTGGGACCTTTCCAGCTTTCCCTGGCAAGCCATGCCTCTCAGGAAGCGGACCTCTTCCTGTCCTGCAGTTCACTCACTTTCAGCCACACAGAGAGCTGGCTTCATCCCATCCCAGCTCTTTATCCTCACCAGCCACTCCCACTACCCTTAGATAATCAGCCAGGTAGGTCTGCCTGGTAAGATTCCAATCAGTTAGACTCCAGTAAAATAATTTCCCGGTGGCCAGAGAGCTGAAAGCTCTGGGCATATTTCAGAGTAGAGACTTCCCCCTCCCACCACCAGAATCAGGACACTCTTCTCTGATCTTTAGACCCTTACAGACTTATAGGCCTCCTGGAGGTAAAATTCCCCAAATATATATATATATATATATATATATATATATATATATAATATATAAATAAATATATTATACATATATTGATTCCGCAAATATATATATTATATTCCTCCAAATATACATATATATATATACACACACACAAAGTTCAGTTCTAGTGAACTTTGTGCTTACACTGTTAAGATCATTAGCCCCAAATTATCCATGACATTACAATATTACAATTCTTTCTGTACCAGATTTTGACACAAAAATTGAGATAGAATACCAGTCAGTGTTTAAATGTTGGGACACTATATCCCACATGGAAAGGTATAAAAAAGAAATTTTTTAAAGCGTAGAGAGCATCATTTCAAAGTCATTAACTTTCTCAGGAGGATGAACCTGAATCCAGAAGCCATTCCAGTTTCTAGGATGAGAGTCTCTAGATTTCAGTTACTTTATCAAAAGAAGGGCATTCCTCAGGTTTAACCAAACACTACACACACAGAATGTCATCTGCTAAATTTTAAGAAAGAAATGACATCATTAGGGTGTGAACTCTTATGACACACCTCAGTGTTCCAGGCTTCTGACTGCATGAACCAGTAACCCTTCCACAATGTGAATAGAGCACCTGTCCTGAAGCAGATCATCGTGGTTGGTTCGGAGGAATTAGAACTAAATTCTATTCACCAA
>NW_006784423.1:992883-1008687 GCF_000442215.2 Lipotes vexillifer | reverse complement strand
TTCCCTAATATGGCTGGTCCTTGTTCAACTCAATTCCTTGCGCTGCATCGACGTACAAGGAAAACTCACGCAATGTACCCAAGTGAGAAATGGGCAAAGCGCTAACATTGGCTGAGAGAGTGATTTAAAACACTCAGCACCAGCCACATTGTCACGTGCTAATGATATCCCACTCTCTGGTTCAGAATCGAACACTTGGAAATCATTTACTGTCTTGCTGGAAAAGAGCTCAAATGAACACTAGGAACTCTTCTGGGTTAAGAGAACTCATGTGGATATTAAACAACGGTTTCCAGGAGACGGTAGCCCCCAGTTTTGGTTTGTACCTGTAAAGAAAACTGGGGGAAAGTCAACCAGGTGTGGAACTTGGAGGGATGGAGGATATTTGACATGAGGCAGCTAGAGGTTAACATTGGGAGTCTTCAAACTTCTGGGCAACCTTGAGGCCTGAAAGTGGTTCTGTTGTTCCTTCCCACCCCACCCACCAAAGAAAACTGCGCATCACCCACACATTCCTTGTTGAAAGAGAACTCAGACTCAAGCAATCAGCCCCTCGCGGGCATCACCTCTTCCACCCTTTCCTCCTCCCCCACTTCCTTTCCCCGTGTTGTGAAGTCCGTCCAGTGTGCCAGGCTAAGTTCTAGACACACGCAGGACCTCATCAGTCACAGGCTTACAGAGGAAAGAGAGGTTAAGTCAATGTCCAACTTAGCCAGCAGGTAACGAATCTGAAAGTTGTATCCCAGGTAACACCTTAACCACAGTCTCCTCGCTTGAAAAACATACAAATTGAGAAAAGTGCCTGCCTGCTAGTGCTAGTTTTGAGTTTGCCTATCCTGTGTCCCCCGCAGAGAATATCCTTTCCCCTTTTCTCTGTTTGAAATCTCTCTTCGGACTCTCCCTTAACGATAGGCTCTAATGCCCACCCTGGGTCCCACCTGCCCGGATGGGTCCACGTGTGTGTGTCCCTGTTCTGTGGCGTCACCCACGTCCGCCCTGGTATCACCTGTCCTCTCCCCTATGTCGGGAGCTGCCTGGGGCCAGAAGCCATTTCTGACCTCTGTTTCCTGTCTTTCCCCACAAGCAGACATGGTTGTCAACGGTCGACATTTGATAAAAAGTCAGTCCAACTCACTATCGAAGGCAGCATATTTTCAGGTCCTTTGCTCTTGCAGCTTCTGCAGTAGAAAGTTTAAATGCACGTTTTGGGTTATTTTCTACACCCACTCCGTGATCAGCGAGGTCTGCCGCCTGCCTGTGTGGCTCACGAGAGTGATTGGCAAATGTTCAGGAATTTTGTGAGCCTGGTGTTAAACACAGCCATTAATAAAAATGATATTGCGTAAACTTACAATTAAATGCATTTCATTAAAAACAAAGGTAATATGCAAAATAGTATGTACTTCTTAATTACTTTTACAGTTGCTACTATCTCTGCTGTTGAGATCATTCACATGTAGTGCATAAGCCTGGTGGACATGCTACACGGTGCTGGACTCCTGGGATTCTCGCCCCACCTGCACACGGTGATGCCAGGCTAGGTGCTTGCAATCTGCCAAGGTGGGAGCATTTGCCTCTTGGAAATCGGCAAAGCTCCAGACCAGGGGTCTTCCCACCCACAGCGAGGAGCATGCTACTGACTTATTCTGAAATCAATTCCCCCTTATCCAGGTCAAGCACTCATTTTTTTTTTAACCTTTTCTAATTAACTAACATTACGGCAGAATTCTTCCCACACACAGATTGATAACATTCAAAGCTTGAAAATATAGAAAACTGCATTTTAGGACTACAGAGGAGATGAACACCATTAATCTTTTTCTTGAGCTGATTTAGAAGCCAGCATAGCCCTCCTGCAACATTACAAGGTCATAATAATGAATCCAGTTTTTATTATACGATCTGGAAAAATAATCTCTGTCATTTGAACTCTCAGGTTCTCCAGAGTCGAGAAAGACAGGGGTCCTCCTTATAATTTTCCATCAGAATACAAAATGAATAAAATAGAAAACATGTTCCTGTCAGTTGAATCACCACATACCGAATACTTTTTAAGAGAAAAATGCTTAAATCCTGCATCGAGTGATTTAATATAGAATCAGGATGAAGCAATAAAAAAGCCTGTATGATACCTCATGGGATTACTCCTGTATCTGGTTTATTCTCCCTCCCATTTCCCTGCCACCCCCATATCTCCTTTGCTCTCTCCTTTTCAGAAAGCCTTTCTCTGAAGTTTTAGCAAAGCAATGATCCGCCGGAAGATTAGCCGTTGTAACTGACTTGAAATATTTGTGTGCGGTATTTGGGGGGGAAGTGATGTATGAATCACTTTGTGTGCAGTCGGCGCTGACCGTTGAATGTGAAGTTGGTGTCTGAATCAACAAGAAAAACAGGTGAGAACACAAATGTCTTCTTGCCGAAAGTTGAGAGAAATTGAAGATTGGATTTTCATTCATTTATTCTTTTTTCCCTAATTAATTCCCATGTTTGCTTCTTCTCTTTAGCAATAACTCTTCCCTTCTCAGAATCTGCTTACTTCAGTGGGGTGTGGCCCAATTTGGGGTGACGATCTGGATGGGAATTTTATGGACATTGCTTACTGTAAATCGAAGGCATGGGGAGAAGTGTGATTTATACAACGGGCTTTTTTTATGAAGTGAAGATTAGGTCATTCTCTCAAAGGCAGGTCTGCTCAACCAGCCTGGAAATTTTTTTTTTTTTTTTTTTTAAGTAATAATCGGCATTTTACTTTACTTACTTAATTAATTAATTTAACATCTTTATTGGAGTGGAAATTTTTTTAAATTTATTTTTCTTTGAACATCTCTATTGCGATATATTTGCCTTACAATGGTGTGCTAGTTTCTGCTGTATCACAAAATGAATCAACTATACGTATACATATATCCCCATATCCCCTCCCTCTTGCGTCTCCCTCCCTCCCACCCTCCCTATCCCACTGCTCTAGTTGGGCACAAAGCACTGAGCTGACCTCCCTGTGCTGTGCGGTTGCTTCCCACTAGCTCTCTATTTTACGTTTGGTAGTGTATATATGTCCATGCCTCTCTCTCACTTTGTCCCAGCTTACCCTTCCCCCTCCCTGTATCCCCAAGTCCGTTCTGTAGGTCTGTGTCTTTATACCTGCCCTGCCCTGAGGTTCTTCAGAACCATTTTTTAAATTTTAGATCCCATATGTATGTGTTATCATACAGTATTTGTTTTTCTCTTTCTGACTTACTTACTTCACTCTGTATGACAGACTCTAGGCCCACCCACCTCACTACAAATAACTCAATTTCGCTTCTTTTTATGGCTGAGTAATATTCCATTGTATATATGTGCCACATCTTCTTTATCCATTCATCTGTCGATGGACACAGGTTGCTTCCATGTCCTGGCTATTGTAAATACTGCTGCAATGAATATTGTGGTACATGTCTCTTTCTGAGTTATCCTCATGACTCTTTTTGAATTATGGTTTTCTCAGGGTATATGCCCAGTAGTGGGATTGCTGGGTCGTATGGTAGTTCTGTTTTTAGTTTTTTAAAGAACCTCCATACTGTTCTCCATAGTGGCTTTATTAGTTTACATTCCCACCAACAGAGCAAGAGTGTTCCCTTTTTTCCACACACTCTCCAGCATTTATGGTTTGTAGATTTTTTTGATGATGGCCATTCTGACTGGTGTGAGGTGATACCTCATGGTAGTTTTGATTTGCATTTCTCTAATGGTTAGTGATGTTGAGCATCCTTTCATGTGTTTATTGGCAGTCTGTGTATCTTCTCTGGAGAAATGTCTATTTAGGTCTTCTGTCCATTTTTGGATTGGGTTGTTTGTTTTTCTGATATTGAGCTGCATGAGCTGCTTGTATATTTTGGAGATTAATCCTTTGTCAGTTGTTTCATTTGAAAATATTTTCTCCCATTCTGAGGGTTGTCTTATTGTCTTGTTTATGGTTTCCTTTGCCGTGCAAAAGCTTTTAAGTTTCATTAGGTCCCATTTGTTGATTTTTGTTTTTATTTTCATTTCTCTAGGAGGTGGGTCAAAAAGGCTCTTGCTGTGATTTATGTCAAAGAGTGCTCTGCCTATGTTTTCCTCTAAGAGTTTGATAGTGTCTGGCCTTACATTTAGGTCTTTAATCCATTTTGAGTTTATTTTTGTGTACGGTGTTAGGAAGTGTTCTAATTTCATTCTTTTACCTGTAGCTGTCCAGTTTTCCCACCACCACTTATTGAAGAGGCTGTCTTTTCTCCATGGTATACTCTTGCCTCCTTTATCAAAGATAAGCTGACCATATGTGTGTGGGTTTATCTCTGGGCTTTCTATCCTGTTCCATTGATCTATATTTCTGTTTTTGTGCCAGTACCATACTGTCTTGATTACTGTCGTTTTGTAGTATAGTCTGAAGTCAGGGAGCCTGATTCCTCCAGCTCCATTTTCCTTTCTCAAGATTGCTTTGGCTATTCGGGGTCTTTTGTGTTTCCATACAAATTGTGAGATTTTTTGTTCTAGTTCTGTGAAAAATGCCATTGGTAGTTTGATAGGGATTGCATTGAATCTGTAGATTGCTTTGGATAGTAGAGTCATTCTCACAATGTTGATTCTTCCAATCCAAGAACGTGGTTTATCTCCCCATCTGTTTGTAACACCTTTGATTTCTTTCATCAGCATCATATAGTTTTCTGCATACAGGTCTTTTGTCTCCTTAGGTAGGTTTATTCCTAGGTATTTTATTCTTTTTGTTGCAAAGGTAAATAGGAGCGTTTCCTTAATTTCTCTTTCGGATTTTTCATCATTAGTGTATAGGAATGCAAGAGATTTCTGTGTATTGATTTTGTATCCTGCTACTTTTCCAAATTCATTGATTAGCTCTAGTAGTTTTCTGGTAGTATCTTTAGGATTCTCTAGCAAGTTTCTGAGGGACACACTTTACATTTGTCCATCCTGAAAGGTTATTTCTTGGGCTTTTAAGAAAGAGGGTTTGGTAGGTGTTGCAGAGGGAAGAGGATGGCGCTCACATAACCCGAGGGCCCTGGGAGGGTCTGATGTCAAGAGAAGCTGGTGGGCAGCCACCTCCAGCTGACATCCCGATTCCAGGCCTCAGTCTGCCTTGAAAGGCCCAGGGTTAGTCTTGGCTCAGGGCAGGATTGATGCTCTGCCCCATGCTCTACTTGCATCACTGAGCACACAAAGGCCGAGCGTGGTGATGGTGGGCACAGGGGTCCTGAGCAGAGCGGGGAGGGAGCGAGCCCACACACCTGCCCTTCCATGAACCTCCCACAGTGCTGGTGCTCAGGGCAGACAACAGACACACCGATACCAAGAGCGAGACGGTCCAGATGAAGCAGGCAAGCTGCAGTGCATCTCCCGGCACAAGGAAAATGGTTATGTTGGGAGCCAGACGGCCGAGTGCAGTCCTGTGTCTGGGTTGGGGTCCCGGGTCTTCCATGTGAACTTCAGCAAAGCACATACTTGCCCGAAGCCTCGGTTTCCGCATCTGTGAAGTGTGGACAGAGGCCCTATTCCTGCACCAGGAGCCTGATGAGAAGAACCTGGCAATTCTTTGTCAAGAGCAAAGTCCTCTTAAATCACAGCGTGTTATCAATAGTTTGGAATCCATCTTCTAGAGACACATCACTGGGAAAAAAAGAGGTCACTGACTTTCCAGGGTCTGGAGAAAGGCTGCATCCCTGCCATGCTTTCTTCCAGGGCACTGGGTAGGCTGCCCCTGGAAGTGACAATTTTAAAGACACTAGACCAACTGGAAAGTCTCAGGGAGCACAGTAGGTTCGGTGGCCTCTGAAATAAGCTCCTGACCCTAGAGAATTCGTCCACCATAAAATGAAGACGTGGCCATGTGTGTGAAGTGGGGACCCACAGCAGGTGTCTTCCGGGTCCATGCCGTGAGCTGGACGGAGGAGAGGGTCTTGCAGGGCCAGTGGGAGTGAGCTGCCTCGTCTACAAGGTGGACAGGTGTGCCCACTGCGCTGTGCTCACGTGCGAGGGGCCCCAAGCCTGTCCCACAGCAGGAGCGAGCCAGCCACCAGCCACCACGAGGAGCAGGGCTTGGAAGTCTCTCTCCCTGAGGCTGCGTCCCAGCTGCTTTGCCCCAGATGGGATCCTGGGAAAGTGCGGGGAACCGCTTTCATTTTCATCTTGAGTGGATTTGTATTACCCCTTTCCCAGTTGGCTGTCAGGAGGAAAAAACGAAGAAAAAAAAAGCCATGTGCTGGAAAAGATAAGATGCACTCGCTCCCAGGTGCCAAATGCTTTTAGACAGGGAGCTCTTTAGGTGGAAAATTACCAGTGCAGCAAGGGGGTGTTGGAGGACCGAGCAGCCTCTGGTCTAAGTGTCTGGAGGCTGCAGAAGCGCAGTGCCAGGGATCAAACACCCCAAGCAAGGCCCCCAGGCAGCAGCGCCGGGGAGGCTCAGGGCAAAGCATCTTCCACCCGGGCCTGTCCTTCTCGCTGGGACAGGCCCCCAGGGCAGCCTCTTACTAGCCCAGGACACTCTGTGTCCTCATCACAGCCCAGCACTCTGGGAACATCGGCTGTCCGTGTTTCATTTTGGAACATCCCGCTACCTGCATTCTTGCTCCAAAGCTGAGCTTAATAAGGTGCTGACGGTTGTTCTGACCGACCTGACCTCAGTGACCACGGGAGGTGGCCATGGGAATTCAGCATAAACACACTAGGGCTTCTCTGCCGGACCCTTGAAGACTAAGTGACTGCGAAACGCTGTGAACCTGACCGACCGGCCCTGCGCTTGCGAACGGGAGTGCCCGGCCAGAGGGCACGATGAAGGGACATCCGGTCACAGTGTCTCCAAAATGCCAGCACTGGAGCGCTCACCCGCCCCGGGCCTGTCGTCTAAGCAAGAAGGGTGGAAACGGAGGGACTTTGATCCAGTGTGTTCACTGAAAGAGATTTCACACACACACACACACACACACACACACACACACACGCGCGCGCATACATGTACGCAGGCACACGTGCACACACAAGCATTGCACACTAACAAACTTGAGCACACATGCAAGCACACATGCAACATGCATGCAGGTGCACATGCATGCACACGTGTACACACAAATGCACACACAATTGCCCACGCTTACAGGCTCGAACACTTGCACACACACACATGCACACCCTTTAGACACAGTTTCCTAAAATTTCAATCATGACTCTGCTAATGAAGGAAGGGGGTGTAACAACTGTACAGCAGTTCCTGTGACATTCAGGTCAATTCACAGTTTCTATAACAACGATTTTGAATTCTTGCCTGTGTGTTCATTTTCTTTGTTTTTCACATGATTATTTCTTAGTTTCTTGTCAGTCTAAGCTGACCAACCTGCCTGCTTGCTGCAGGCTTTCTCTGTGAGGCTGCACTTCTGACATCTGTCCTTCAGAGACCTTCCAGCCGGCACAGAAAGCCTTGGCCGGACCCAAGGAGGACGTAGGGCAGGCACGGCTCTCACAACCCCTCTCTCCTCCGTTCTTCCTTTCTGATCTATTACCACCCAAATCACAGCCACGCCTCATTCTAGGTGAGCCGTGCAGAAATCAAATCCTAATTGTGCAAGGGCCATCGCATTCTTAACCTTTTATTGAAGAGTATTGTATGGAGACAGAATTGCACATGTGATAAAGACGTTTTCACAAATACAATGCACCTTCGTAAACAGCACCTGGATCAAGAAACAGAATGTCACCAGCAATTCCAGGTCCCCCTCTGGCCCCGCTCCAGCCACTGCTTCCTACCAAGCGGACCACGATGCTGACTCATAACAGCTGAGATTCGCTTCACCTATTTTCGTTATTTTTATAAAGTACGTGGTCCACTGTGTCTGGCTTATCTCACTGCCTGCTGTATCCGTGATACTGATAAGCCTGCTGTATCCGTGATATTCATCTAGCTGTACTGTTTCTGCACACGTGGCCCTGCAGTATCCCATCATGTGAGGACACCACCCACTCTTCATCCCAAATACTTCTGATGGGTAATGAGATAAGTTCCGATTTCTGGTTATTACAAATAGTTACACTACAAGCTTCCTTGTCCTTTGATGACGGCATGTACACAGCTCTGGAGGGTATTAGCCTATAAGTGGGATTTGGGGGTCATGTGATAGGAAAGTTCTTGGCCTTAGTAGACACTGACAAATAGGTCCTACACGGCTGCTGATTTACACTGATGCTGGAAGTGTCTCAGAGTTTCATTTGCACCCTTAACCACATCTAGTATTTTGTGTCTTCTTAATTTAAGTGTTACCACGTTGTGCTTTTAATGCACATTTCACTGATAACTAATGAAATCGAGCATCTTTTCATAGGCTGAGTGGAGACTTGGATGAACTCATTTGTGTTTTCTGTTTCCTATTGATTTGTAGGAGCTCTTTGTGTATTCTGGGTGTGACTTCCTCGTCAAATACATGGGGCTTACACTATCACTCTCTCTATAATGATATTTGGTGAATTCAAGTTGTTTATCTTTTTTTTTTTTTTTTTTTGCATGTGGGATCTCCCCGGATCAGGGCACGAACCCGTGTCCCCCTGCATTGGCAGGCGGACTCTCAACCACTGCACCAACAGGGAAGCCCCCAAGTTGTTTATCTTAATGTGGTCTAATTTATTATACTTTTTCTTTCATGATTAGCATGTCTCATGATTTAGTGAAGTAATTTGTCTTTTCCGAGCTCATGAAGACGTTCTCCTATGATTTCTTCAAAAGGACGTATTTTTTCTTCATATTTTTTATTTTATTTTATTTTATTTTTTGCGGTACGCGGGCCTCTCCCTGTTGCGGCCTCTCCCGTTGCGGAGCACAGGCTCCGGACGCGCAGGCCCAGCGGCCATGGCTCACGGGCCCAGCCGGTCTGCGGCACGTGGGATCCTCCCGGACCGGGGCACGAACCCGCGTCCCCTGCGTCGGCAGGCGGACTCCCAACCACTGCGCCACCAGGGAAGCCCTTTCCTTCATATTTGGATCTGTAATCCATCTGGAATTGATCTTTATAGCGTGAGGTAGGAGTCAAGACTATTAGGCTTTTCATATAAATGTCCAGGGGAGATGCTAAGGACCTCACGTGCATTCACGGTATCTTCTTAACGGCTACAGTGACCCCAATTTGAGATGAGCACTTGGCTGGGACCCCAGAGTTAGCAAAGCAACAGAATGAGAATTAGCAGCCAGGTCAGGCTGACTTCAAAGCTCGTCCATCATCCTGTTGTCCTGCTGTTTCCTGGCCTTTCCTCCTACACACATATGCCCACACACCCACACACACCCTCACACACACACACACAGATGCACACACAGAGACACAGACACACACCCACAGCAGAGTCTGTCCAGTGCCTTGCTACAGTAAGTTTTTAAATACTCGTGTGGGATTTCTGTATCAAAGAACTAGATTTTACTGTAGATTTAATCCTTTAATGTATAGCAGGAGTTTGCCTCATCGTCTATCGATGAAACTATTATTTTAAATAATGATTTTCTAAAAACAAAGAGAGTGAACCAATAAGGAATGACAGAACTGCCCTATCATAGTTTATAGCTGAGAGTTTCCTGAGTTGTAAGAAAGCAGATTGTGTAATTTAAATAGCTGATCCTGTTTGCTTTACTGCAGGAGAATACGGGTAAAAGCGGAAGGGGATAATGCTGTGGATTAGAGGGAAGCCAGCCTTGCAAGGACAGCTTCTCTGCACCTTCTGTGCTATCGCAGTCGAAAGACACCAAAATTGCAAATTCCTTGGAGAGCTAAAGATGAGTCGTGCAGGGACATAGCCTGAATTTCCTGAGATGTATGTTGTCTATTAATTCTATATATAATTGGCAGCAGGTGATTTCGAGTAGAGCAGAACTTGATGATCTTTCCTTTGCTACTGCAGATGCCAGTTTCCAAGTTGGCTGGTGGAAACTGGAGTCAAGAAGGAGGGTGGGATGCACATGGACAACTCGACACCCACAGTGACCACTGTTTGGTGGTGACCCTTCTATTTGAGTACTAGGCTGTATCAGACGTTCAGTGCAGATTTCTTTCATTAAAGTGGTCTAACATCATAATAGCCTAATAAATCTTACTTCTTGAGGGACAATTCCAGAACAACACACGAATAGCATCCTTTCGATGATTTGCAGATGTGACATTAACAGAGAAGAACGTAGAGTTGCTTCTAACACCCAGAGTGAAGATTAGCTCCCACTTTACAACTGAATCTGCTTACATGAATATACTCATTAATTCGTGTTTATGTATGGGAACAAAAAAATCTCTGCTATTGAGAAATGTCAGAGTATATGTTCTATTTCTCTTAAAATCAATTCACTGTAAAGGTCCTGGGGATAGACCCCAGGGCCAGTGTAAGGGTAGCGATCAATAAATGTACAAACACTAAATAAATAAACAATGATTTTCTTACTAGAAAAATAACAATACTCTGCATATAAACTTGGGGAATAATGATAGAATAACGAAAAATCAAAATTACTGTAATTCCATTATCTAGAAGTTTTTGCTAGTTTATTATATTTCTTTAAGTGTGTTGGCCTTTTTCTTTCCTGTACACATGTGTTTTTCCACAATTGGGATCATTTGGGTCACAGAATTTTGATGACTTTTGTTTCACTTTATATTTTACCAGGAGCATTTCCCTTGCTGTTAAATGTTTCTTGAAGGCTATTTTTAACGGCTATAAAATGTTTCTTTGTATGAACAACTGCAATTCATTATTCACCTCTTGCTGCATATTCTAGCTTTTTTTTTTTTTTTGCTAGTATGTAAATACCTATGGTACATATGTTCTCTTACAAACCTTTAATCACATTTCTGATTCTTTCCTGATGATACATCCTTAGACGTAGACTGGCTGGGTCCAGTGTCCAGCTGTTTCTAGGCTCTTGCTGTGCGGTGTCAAGGACAGTCTTCACAGAGATGAGGTGTCAACCTAGGTCTCCTGGGAGCTTGTGTTAACTTACATTGTCCATCAAACCCCCAACATACACCTTCACTGTAACATCAGAACATGCGTGTGGGGAACATGTAACATGGGATTGAAAAAAGATAGGTTTTGGAGAATCAAGCAGAGTCTGCCGTTAATGAAATAAAGAAAAAAATAGGTTTTTTTAAGCTGCTGAAAGAAAAGAAGTTTGAATGCTGGTTAATCAATTTTTTTGACATCATACTCAGGAAAGTTTCTATCTTCCCAGAAAATAAAACTTAGAAATAAGACTCCTGAAGAGTTATTTTCTGGCTTTGTAGCTGAGGAAGTAATATGTGCAATCTTTTGGAAAGGATAAGGGCAATGCCTCCCATGCATAGAATTTTTAATTAAGTTTTTATTTTGGAACAAGAAAGCACAGATTAAGAGCTTGCATCCTTGTGGCATGTGACAGGGAATTGATCTCACAACTGATTTTATGTAAAGTGGGATTACGTACACCAAGTATGTAAAGTTTTTCAGAACGTCTAGTGTTTTTGTTTTGTTTTTTCTACTCTTCCCAAATAGAAAAGCCACACGTGAGAGTTTATATTAAAGCCAACAGCAGAATGTAAGTGAGGGCTCCTGAGGCTTGCTTGCTTCAGTCTTGGAATGTTTTAATCACTTTGGCTGCTTTCAACACAAGGATGTGCAAAATCACTGCACTGCATCTTGGAAACACCACGAGCCTGACATCCTGACATGATGTCTTGTGTTGGGTGTGTCCTCACCCCTCAGACCAACCGTCCTTTCATACCCTGGTGCTTCAGTTGGTCTCCTCGCCTTTGTTTTGTTATCTGTGCCTTCTTAAAAAAAATCTTATTGGAGAATAGTTGATTTACAATGTTGTGTTAGTTTCTGCTGTACAGCAAAGTGAAGCAGTTATACATATATCCACTCTTTTTTAGCTTCTTTTTCTATATAGACCATTACAGAGTATTGAGAAGAGTTCCCTGTGCTATACGGTAGGTCCTTGTTAGTCACCTACTTTATATACGGTAGTACATATGGGTCAATCCCAGTCTCCCAGTTTATCCCTACCCCCTTTCCCCCCTGGTAGCCATAAGTTTGTTTTCTACATCTGTGACTCTATTCATGTTTTGTAAATAAGTTTCATTTGTACCACTTTTAAAGGATGGGCTTTGGGTCACCCCCTGACTGAGGGGCTGAGTTTCCAAACTGTCAAAGGAGAGTGACGGTATCCCTTTTCCGATCCTTTTTCAAAGATAACCATGCCTTGGATTTCAAAATTACTCCTTTCCTTGATAACTGTGTCTCCTTTATGACACATAGTTTACTTGTGAATATGTTTGACACATAGTTTACTTGGGAATATGTCTGACACATAGTTTACTTGGGAATATGTCTGACACATAGTTTACTTGGGAATATGTCTGATACATAGTTTACTTGGGAATATGTCTGACACATAGTTTACTTGGGAATACGTCTGATACATAGTTTACTTGTGAATATGTCTGATACATAGTTTACTTGTGAATATGTCTGATACATAGTTTACTTGTGAATATGTCTGATACATAGTTTACTTGGGAATATGTCTGATACATAGTTTACTTGTGAATACGTCTGATACATAGTTTACTTGTGAATATGTCTGATACATAGTTTACTTGTGAATATGTCTGATACATAGTTTACTTGTGAATATGTCTGATACATAGTTTACTTGTGAATATGTCTGATACATGGTTTACTTGTGAATATGTCTGATACATAGTTTACTTGTGAATATGTTTGAACTTTGCATAAGTAGAATTGTCCTGTTTTGTTTAAGTGTTCTTCATCTCAGCAGTTAGTTACACATGCTGCAAAGCGCTTCCTCCAGGCCGCACCCGTCTGCCCTCTTCTTTGCTAATGTAAGTTAGAGCTTCCTAACAGCCTGCTTGTACTCTGCCTCCCCCACGCCCTTCACTCGCCAGTGCGAGGACGACCTCGGAAGTGGGTGGAGGTGGTCGGCCAGGGGAGACCAGATACCAAGCTCTGTATTAGAAATGCTGGGAAATGATGCAGATGTTTTTAACATATACATGTTTCAGCATGTGTGTATATGTATATATACATGTATGTGTATATATGTGTGTATAAATAGGTATATATGTATGTGTGCACATGTGTGTGTCCATGTATAATGTGTGTGTGTGTATCATGAGAATTGAGAGGAAGGGTGATAGAGCTTGGAATACTTGCTCACTTAGGAATTCAGGAACACTAGGAATTGTTCACTCTACATTTCTTTTTAAAATTTTTTTAAAATTATTTTTAAAAGATTTTCTTTTGTTATTGAAGTTTAATCAATTCATGTTGTGTTAGTTTCAGGTGTACAGCACAGTGATTCAGTTATCTATCATCTATCTATCTATACACACTTCAGTTTTATATACATATCTATATATCTGCTCTTTTTCAGGTTCTTTTCCCTTGTAGGTTATTATAAAATATTTGGTCTAGTTCCCTGTGCTATACTGCTATACAGTAGGTCTTTGTTATCTATTTTATATATAGCAGTGTATATATCTGTTAATCCCATACTCCTAATTTATCCCTCCCCCCCTTCCCCTTTGGTAACCATAAGTTTGTGCTCTGTGTCTGTGGGTCTATTTCTGTTTTGTAAATAAGTTCGTTTGTATCTCTTTTTTTTTTAGATTTTACATATAAGCGATATCATGTGATATTTGCCTTTCTCTTTCTGACTTACTTTACTTAGTGTGATAATCTCTAGGTCCACCCACGTTGCTGTAAATGGCACTATTTCATTCCTTTTTATGGCTGAGTAATATTCCATTGTATATATGGACCACATCTTCTTTATCCATTCCTCTGTCAATGGACAATATAGGGACCCCTCTGAAAGCTCTTTTCTGGTACATGCTGCCATTCCCTGGAGCAGCTCATGGGGCCTGGACTTGGACCTGGACATGGCACTGTTGGTCTTTGGGCTTATTCTTGATTTCCCCCAGAATTCTGGGGCATAATGATAAAAGGAGCAAAAAGTTCTCACTTTGTTCTGTGGGCAGTCGCTTTGCTGGCTCAGGTGAGGGGACCTCGTGAAGGGATGTGTGCCTGAGCCCAGATCTGTCAGACAATGCACAGGGCTTCAAGTACAGCTAGGTCTTCTGTTACAGGGCAGATTTGGATTTCATAGACTTGAGAAAATGCGTGGTTGAGGTGTACTCAGTGCCCTGCATGAGCTATGCTATGTTTTCACCCTGAGAAGCAGACATGAGTGTACGGGTTGTAATCATCCATGAATTCAGCCTCTGTTGGCAAATTCGTCAGGTCAGAAGATGTAAAGCCAATATGTGTTAGAAGTTAACATTTTGAAAACTGCTTGGTGTTTGACTCCACACTTGCCTAATTCTAACAAATAATTTGTTAAAGAATTGTATCATAACCAGAAAACACCAAACAGTAAAATGCTGTCAAATATAGGCCAGTAACAAGAGTTGTCATTATAAAGGATGAGAACAGAGAACGAAAATGTTGATTTTTGTTATTCTTGTTATTACGGGCTTGGCACTATGATGGGTGTTTTACAAAGGATTCAAGAAGTAAAAATACAGTTAAAAAGTAGTTGTAGTAGTCGGTAGACTATTTTCTTTCTAAGTGATCTGGATTTTCACAAGGGTCAAAATGACCAGGTAGCTTTTAGACGGACAGCTGTGTGTCGCCCTTCTCAAGGCAGGAGGCCCAGGAACTACCCATTTCAAGTTGACTCGAGGGAGTCTTAGAGGAGGTCTTGTACCCGTCTTTGGATTCCAGGCTCTTCCCAGGCATCCTGCCCCAGCAGCTGTGCTGGTCACAACACTCAGAACTGGCACTGGGAAGGGGGGTTTCCATCACTTGTCTCCTGGGTTGAGAGACCTTTGGGCACCTGGGTTGGCAGGAGAGATTCTCACAAGTCCAAGACTGGTTCCGACGAGGTCCGGTGGACAGGTGGCCGGGACAACAGGGAATGTCAGCTGATAAGGTAAATCCTCTGGACAAGCCAGGGCAGAAACTCAGTCCCCTCTGCACCCCAGGTACCTGGTTCACATCTTTCTTTTCTGCTCCTTTGTTCCAAGTTGCTCGGCCAGCAGGGCACCATCTTTCGAAGTATGACATCATCCCTAAAGCTCTCGGGGTTACCACCAGAGGCCACGTGTATTCAGGGTTTACTGGCAACAAAAATAAACAGTTGGAAACTTTCCTGTGATGTCATTTCCTCAGTAAATTCCATCTTCTACTTTCCAGATACTCTAGGGGCTAATGTGATCTGAACCATTTCTTTCTCTCCTTCGTCTCTCTTTTTCTTCGAGGCTGACAAAGCCATGCTGCGCTTCGTAAGCACACCGGAGGACCATGGACTTCTTTTGACTTGTTTGCTTCTAACCTCAAGTCACAGGACTTTGTGATTTAAAAAAATAGCAAAACTGAACAGAAACAAAATTATGTTCCAGTCAAGCTACACTAAGAATCTTACCAATAAAGAAGAAATAACTTGCCACTAAAAAAAAAAACAACAAAAAAACACCTAGAAAAACTAAAAATAACAACAAAAAAGGAAATTCCCTGGCGGTCCACTGGTTAGGACTCGACATTTTCACTGCCGAGGGCCCAGATTCAATCCCTGGTCTGGGAGCTAGGTTCCCACAAGCCGCATGGTGCAGCCAAAAACAAACAAACAAACCAGCAAGTGACACTAGACAATAAAATGTTAAGAAAAAAAGTTTTTTTAAAAAAGCAAATTCCGGGTTTCCCTGGTGGCGCAGTGGTTGAGAGTCCGCCTGCCGATGCAGGGGACACGGGTTCGTG
>NW_006784423.1:971255-990976 GCF_000442215.2 Lipotes vexillifer | reverse complement strand
CCAGGGCTCGAACCAGTGTCCCCTGCATTGGCAGGCGGATTCTTAACCACTGCGCCACCAGGGAAGTCCTTTTCTTTCTTTCTTTCTTTTTTTTTTTTTTTTTAACATCTTTATTGGAGTATAATTGCTTTGGACTCTTTCAAGAAACCCAAACTAACCAAAACACAACCCAACAACATTGTATCTTTTTTCCTAAAAGAAAGGAACAAACAAAAGTCACTTTCTCTGGGGAATGAAGTCATGGGTGTGTTTGTAAGGAAATTGTTTCTGTTTCTATTGGGGTTTGGCCTCAGAGCTGACAGTCAAAGGGGAACCATTTTTAACAGGAATAGCATTTCAACTGGAATAGCCACTTGGCTTGGGAGGCTTAGGTTAGGAATGTCAGGCAAATATTCTTTTATTTATGATAAAAAGAAGTACATAGTAATATTTATCAGTTAAGGAGGCAATGATTTAATAAACACATAAATGCTCTTTGAAAATATGGTTAAGTGAGAGGGAGTGTTTAGTTAAATTTTTATGAGAAATTACACTATAGCCATTTGACCAAAATGTAATGAGTTAAAAGTGTCTTTATAAATACATAGGCTGAGGTCCCAGAGAAACTGTCATATCTGAGATGAGTTTCAAATAAAATAAGAGTATTGGAAATGTCACATCTTTTTCATTTGACAGAGATTTGGGGGTTTTAACAATATTAAATCTGCTAGAGAGATCCTTTATTTATTAAAAGATCCTTCATCTGACAGCCTTTAAAAATCCCAATAATAAATGTAATTGAAAATGGTTAGCCTATATCCAAAATAAATATGTGTATGTTTAGGGCAATATGTCTGCAATATTTAGCCAGAAAGGAAACCCTTCCTGTCTCTGAGTACAGATACACGTATACACAAATCACAGCATGTGCACCTGTGGGCAGGTGTGACATACAGAAATCTCCCCTTAAGATGGCCACACATGGGCTAAGGATACTGTAGACCACCCCTCCTCAAAGTCTATGCAAACTTCATGTATATGTGCATTCTTCAGAGCAGAAAGCTCATAGTTTTAATTGGACTGTCAAAGGGCTCAAAATGTCCCCCGAAGTTAAGACAAAAATGCAGTTTGATATTTGAGAGTGTGTGCTCATGAGTATTTTATTGGTAGCTGCAGCTCCCATGCCTGGACCAGGGGTTGGCAGAAGTTGGCTCTGTGATGGGTGGGCCTCGGAGCACAGATATATGGTCAAACGTTATCCTGGATGTTTCTGTGAGGGTGGTTTTTAGATGAGATTAAAATCCAAATTGGTGGCCTTTGAGTAAAGCAGACCACCTTCCATCATGTGGGTCTGGTCTGCGTGGGAATAAGTCAATCACTTAAGAGACAAGCAGTGTTAGTTTCTAGGAAGACGTCCAATCCATCCCTCAGAAGCTGGATGCCAAAGAGTGAGCACACAGACAGCAGGTCCAGACTGGACAGACGGCAGGTGTCAGCTTGTCTAACATGGGATGGAGTTCTCCTCATAAAAGGGAGAATCCTGCCAAGACGCACCCAGAAACAGTCACGTTTCGAGAGCCAGGCAGGTGCTCTGGCAGAAGGAGAGGGGTCAGCACCTAGCACTCCCCCCGCCGACCCTGGGCAATTCCAGACGTGGGGCTCTAGGACGGAGGCATGAGGGTGAAATGGGCAGGATGGTGGAGGGATGGACAGTTAACGTCCCAAATATATGAGACAAACTTTACCACCATAATCCAGAGTCTGGTTATCAGATCTCAGCTGGAAAGTGGAGCGAGGTGGAAATCAGGTTATTAGGCTTGAAATCTGAAGTCAGAGTGGACTTGATCACGTTACCCTCTCCCTGAAGCATAGGGTGTTTTACCTGTATTGTGTTAAGGACATAATGATACTCAGAAGTAACCTGACTGAGTGACTTCTGTCACGGAAGACCCCTTGAGTGTTCAGGGTGGGTCAGGGACCCTCCTGACACCGAGGACCCCAGTGTCCATAAATACTGAATGAGGTTTTTGTAACTTAAAGCCTGGGAACCACCTTGGGAGTGGTTTTAAATGCAGCTCAGAAAATAACCTTCCAAATCAATCCGCCTGGTTCTTGAGGGCTCCAGACCACATTTTACAAAGTTTCCATTTTACACCTGCCTCTAAAACAAAATGATGATTCCCCCCCACCCCGCCACCAGCCCCCAATCTGGATACTTTTGCACCTTTACCACCCCCCACCCCCCGCCAGCCTGTAAAACAGGAAAGTAAGTGGAAAGGGAATTGTTTATTAAAATATCTGCTCGAGGTATCATTAGCTCAAAGTAACCCCCCTAAGCTTTCCAGTCCCCCTGTGGTTTACAGATAATTGGAGTGAACACAGCACTCAAGAGTGGCAATGATGGAAACAAGGATGGTTTTGCTCTTACAGAGAAACATTCATCTAAGCTCCTTCACATGAATCAAGATAGACTGTTTTTTTAAAAGACCTCTAATCACTTTCCTGTTCATTATTTATATTCTCCAAGTGTTTTATGCTTGCTTGTTAGTTAGTAGCCTCGTGAGGTACGTCGGGTATTAAATATTGACTTACAGGTCTGGCTACTGTGAACAGAGCTGGCCGGCCCCGCCCCATCCGTGGCTAAAGTCACTCATCTTCCTCAGTGTCTTAATCGGCAGCGGCTCGTCACCAGCCACACGCCAAACACCAGACAAGAACACCTTGTGGGTCCAGCGGAACACTCCTGTTTTTACCACAGACACGTGGAACTTACATACCCAAGAGAGCATTGCATATAATCCCACCACGAGCCACATAAGGGATGCCTTTAGCGTCCCTGGCCTGGTAAGTCGATTTCACGATACCCTTGTTCTCACCTCACACCCAGAGCAGACATTACTAATCCACACCGGACTTGGCCGGCTGGTCCCCGACCCAGTGATAATGCTTCCTCACACAGATTGGCTTCTATCTCCAGCGCCAGCTCACGTTTGTCATCCGCTCTCCCTCGGAACACCTTTGCCAGCGGGAGCTTAGTACCTCTCAGGACAGATCACTCCTTTGTTAACTCTGGCTGTGGCACCGGCTCTTTCTAAATACTTGCCAACACGATAACCTGTGAAGTGACATTCTAAAATTTCTCCCTCTTACTTCTCCTATGTCCATCTTTCTCTTATCCATTCTATTTTTTTACCTCTATTTATCCCTTGGTTTGAAAGTATGAACTCCAGTCATGGTGGAGAGAAAAAATATAATACAACTCCTCATATTTTATAGGTTCTGTTTCATTTAAAATCTATTCCAAGTTTTAAGATAAACAGTCTCTGTTGTAGGTTTTGGGGATAACAGAGGAGAATCCAGACAGGAAAACAAAGGCTGTTCTTAAAAACCACGATAGAGGTTTACCGTGAGAGCACCGATGGTGAGGAATTAGGAAAGAACTCAGAGCTGAAAGCTGAGCTGCATTTTCAAAGGTTGAGAAGAGTCTTGCCAGACAGATAATAGGGGAAGCACATTCCAAGGAAGGAAGCAGGACGGGGATGTGTGTTCCCATAAAAGCTCTGCTAGGTTAGCGACTCTGGGACTTGGGCTAGACAGCTCCTGAGAACACAGATCGCTGGTCTCCCCCAGCACGTCGGATGCCGTGGGTTTGGGGTGGGGCCCGAGAGCCTGCATTTCTAATGAGTTTCAATGCCAGTGCTACTGGTCCAGGGACCTCACTTTGAGCACCCCCGCTTCCAGCCTTAGCAGACCGTGTGCACCTGCCCCTACTTGCACACGGATCGGTCTTGTTTTCCACCCGCCTTGCTTTTTGGGCAGTGAGCGTGGAAGAGTGATAAACAAACTTTCAGGCAAAACCTTGAAGGCTGGGCTTCCCTGGTGGCGCAGCGGTTGGGAGTCCGCCTGCCGATGCAGGGGACGTGGGTTCGTGCCCCGGTCCGGGAGGATCCCACATGCCGCGGAGCGGCTGGGCCCGTGAGCCATGGCCGCTGAGCCTGCGCGTCCGGAGCCTGTGCTCCGCAACGGGGGAGGCCACAGCAGTGAGGGGTCCCCGTACGGCAAAAAAAAACCCCCAAAACAAAAAAAAAACCTTGAAGGCTTGTCCATCTGTCAAGGTGACCTGTGTCAGCTTGGCCAACGTGAGATCACGGTGCGTCAGGTCTGCTATCGTCAGGAGTGAGTCTGTGGCAGTGGAGAGAGAAAGCCAACCAGAGATGGGGTTGCGGGGAGACTCCAGAGGGCGGCACTGGGGCCCTCCCCCCCGAAGTTCTGCAGGGGCGTCCACAGCGTTCTCACAAGTGACTGAGATTTGGGCTCTGGGTCTTCAAGTCATCCCCTCACTGCCCGCTTCTCTCCTTCCCTGGAAGGACAGCACTTATGCCACTGTCCTCTTAATATCCTCTCAAACTAAAATTCCTTTGTGTTTCTTCTTCCGACTCCCCAGCCTCCTTCCCTGTTTCAGTTCTCATTCTACCCACACTTAATGGGATTAAAGACTACACCATCCTAATATTTCAGCTCATCAGCTGTCACTGTGTTGCCAACACTGACGCAGTGACGCATACATTGCTTTGGACTAAGACCCTTGGATGCCTCCGCCTGGTGTTTGGTGCCCTGGAGCCGTTTGCGAGCCACTGGTCCGGCCGGTGAGTCAGTCTGCATCCTCAGGTCTGCAGCTCAGCCCCACTCCCGGAGACACGCCTCCTGCCAGCAGCTCCGCAAGCGCAGGCGCTCACACGGTTTTGTCCTCCCCCTGATCTGGCCCTTACTCCAGAGGCTACAGCGCACTGATAGAGATGGCGTCAGATCCACCAAAGAGAGAGAGATGCAAAAGGAGAGAGACGCAGAGAGGAGCCTGGGTCGGGGGCGGGCAGCAGCTCACCGTATTCTGTTACATTGCTTCGGGGATTCTGTTTGGAACACACATGGCGTGTCCCTAATGAACCCCTCTGCAACGCCTTATTCATGCTGCGCTTTCCCAGGAGGGAGCTGCTAGGACGTGGGTCCCAAGGCTTTTTCCTCCTGGAGCTGATTTGAACAAAAGTTGCCCCAAATGTGCCCCTCCTTCCGAAGGTGCCCACGTACTTAAAACAGAAACATCACACGTCTAAGACCAAGAGGGTAGACGGCCACGATCTCCCACACTCTCTTTAGAGAAACAGTTGATTCACTTTGTGGCTGAGGAGGTCCTGTATTTTTCTCCCTATTCCCAGGCCCTCACTAGAGTGATTTCTATGCTTCTCAATGCAGTCCCCCAACCCGAATGAGTTTGCGAATATCCCAGCACTTGCGAGATTTTGTTGTTACTTTTGTTGATTCCGCCGGAACTTCTCCTCAACCCCACGTAGTAAAGCGATTACTGTGCGTATATTTTTCTTTAAAATCAAAGTGGATTTTCATGGCTTTGCTCTCAGCACTTATAGCGTCCCCAAGTGACCTGAGGATGTTCTGGGGTAACCCAAATTCCCAGGCGGGGTGTGCTAATCAGTGTGGTCCATTTCCTAAAGCTCTCCTTTCATCCCCTTTGCCCGGCTAATTGCAAATTGGTCCTAAGAACAGGGAAGGCTAAAGAAATGAGGAGAGGCCAAAGCTGCGGGTGAATTCTTACAAGAGGCCTCTGTGTCGTCCCTTCCCTGAGTCACTGGGCCTTTGTGCAGTCACTGCTGCCCAGGAGACAGGACATCTCGGTCCTCGGGGAAATGCCAGCTGGATAATTTCATCTTATTGTTTAAAACCAAGCAGCTTGCCTTCTCTTAAGGTCCCCGGAGTAATGAGAAGGTGCTAACTGTTGTGGATTCTGCCCCGCAGTGCCTTGGCCCAGTGTCATTTCACACCATCGTGTAAGGTCCTGCCTGTCCCCCTGCAGTCTCCAGCCAAGCGAGCCCAGCACAGGCCTGGCTCCGGGTCAGCTCTTGTCTGGGTGTAAAAGTCTTGGCATTTCTGTCTCTGCTTTGGCTGAGGGAGAGGACGTTTGTCAATAGCGCTGCTGAAACGCTGCTTTCTCTGCTTCGGTGCTTTTTCTGGCAAAAGGATTTGCTGGGACGAGACCCAAAGAAACGGGGAGATGATTCAGGGAGGCCAGACACCACCTCCTGCGCTCACGGCGCCACAGCCCACGGCACTCCTTCCCGCATCTCGGTCCCTCCCCGGGGGCAGTTTCGCTTTTCCCCTGAAGACCACTATTCCACCCCACACCTTTGTGCTGTCTTGCCACGTCGTACGTTAGAGAGTGTGGCAGCCCTCGGGCCCAAAAAGCAGTCCACTGAGTGCAGGCTCCCACCCGGACCAGGGTCCCTGCAGACGCGGGATGCCCAGTGCCGCGGGTACCAGGACCTGAAGACGCAGGTCTGCCCCGTCTGTCTACAGGATGCTTCAGGTATAGCCTCGGTTCTGTGCCTCCACCCGTGGGTTCCTCTTCCTTTCTCTCAGTTTCTCCTCAGTGGATGCGCGCTCTGCTCCCAAACACGCTTCTGCTTTCCAGCTGTCTGGCCTGCTGGCCACAGGGCCGTGGACAGAGGGCAGAGTCGGGAATGGGGGTGAGGTGCTGCTGGGAAACCTTGCCTCGCTTTCCAGAGAAAGCGTAGCTTCTCCCAGCGTGGATGACCCGCGAACACTCTGGCACCTTGTCCTTTGTCTCTGAGCTCTGGAGAGGGGCCTGAGAGGGTGCTGCCAGCTGGACCCCCTCCCCCAAGTACCCTGAGCGCATGTGACACAGGCTCAGGGAGGCCCAGGACCTTTTGAGACCTTCCAAGGGGTGTGACTGCAAGTTCACCAGGGAGAGAGGAAGGCGGTAAAAGCATGAGTACCCAAGTTTCACGTGGCTTCCTCTGAAAATAAAATACTCAAAAAAAAATTTTATTTATTTTGGTTTGGTCTTTGTTGCTGCGCACAGGCCTTATCTGGTTGCAGCGAGCAGGGGCTACTCTTGGTTGCGGTGCGCGGGCTTCTCATCGCGGTGGCTTCTCTTGTTGCGGAGCCCGGGTTTTAGGCACATGGGCTTCAGTAGTTGTGGCACGTGGGCTCAGTAGTTGTGGCACATGCGGTCAGTACTTATGGTGCACGGGCTTAGTTGCTCCGCAGCATGTGGGATCTTCTTGGACCAGGCCTCGAACCCATGCCCCCTGCATTGGCAGGCGGATTCTTAACCACTGCGCCACCAGGGAAGTCCCAATAAAATATTCTTGATGAATGTAGCTGGACCCTCATTTCGTTTTCATATCAGAACCTTTATATTTTTCTCCACAATTTCTAGATAAATAGATATTTACTATAATATATGGAAACACACACTGTTCTATCCCATTTCCAATATACTATATTTCAGTTCTTGCCTGACTATTTCTGTAAGTTTCTCAGTATATTTCTAGCCATTCACGCAGTGGTTGCATCCTGAGAGATCCTGAGTGTTTACCAAGAGGGAACTCAAAGTTCATGACTACCCGTGTGAATACAGACATGTCTACCTGCCATATTTATATCAAAAGAGCCTGCAGTTGTATGTTTCCTCTTTAAACTAGGTTGTTTAAGAGAGTTACATAAGTTTTAACGTTTCTGAGTGATTGGAATTTCGGAGGGTTTCAACATGTGTTATAAATGTTCTATTTTGCTGTGTTTTAATTAAATAATATAGCCTATACCTCTAGGACTTGGGTAATTTATTAAAAGTATCTTTGTAGTCTTGTACAGGAAGAATGTGTATAAATATTCTGTAAACCTTTGGAAAGAATGGGTAGTCTCATTTCTTGGATGTGTGTCAAATGTTTATTAAAACATCATTATTAATGACAGTATGTCCGTGCTCCTTTACTATCTTCTTGAGGATATTAGAGTGATGTTATAAAGGTATAAAGATTCTCACTGCTCTTGTTTCAGACAATAAACTGTTTCATTTACAACTGTATTTGTGCATGTGACATTTTCTGATCATTGCCTCTAGCTTTTTTAAAATTAATAGGCTTTATATCCTAAGCAATTTTAGGTCTAGAGATAAGCTGAACATAAAGCACAGAGGGTTCTCATATATGCGCCCCTCCCACTTCCCCCATTACTAATATGTTACATGAGGGTGATGTGGTCTGTTTGTTATATTTGTTATGTGTCTGGTATACCTTTTATGTTTGTCCCATGTTCTTGGATATTCTGTTCTGTCTTTTTCATTCTCTGTCTCTTTGCATTTCAGTTTGGGAAGTTTCTACTGACATTTCCTCAGGTTCACTAATTTTTCCTTCACCCGTGCCCATGTACCGATGAGCCCATCAGAGGCGTTCTTGACTTCTGCGCAACGTTTTGATTTCTAACGTTTCTTCTTGATTCTTTCTTAGAGCTTCCATCTCTGCTTACATGATCCGTGTGCTGTGTCATGCTGTCCAGGTTTTCCATCACTAGCCCTAGCTTATAAGTCATTGCTGTGTTAAGCTCTGGCTCTGCCAAGTCTAATCTCTCTGCCGTACCTGAGACTGGTTCTAGTGCTTGCTCTGCTCCTCAGACTGTGTTTCTTTCTTTTTTCTTTTTAATTTTTAAAAAATTTTGCTGAAGTATAATTGATTTACAATGTTGTGTTAATTTCTTTCGTACAGCAAAGTGACTCAGTTAGACATATACATACATACATATATATATATATATATATATATATATATATATATATATTCTTTTTCATATTTTTTCCACTATGGTTTGTCACAAGATATTGAATATAGTTCCTTGTGCTATACAGTAGGGCCTTGTTGTTTCTTTCTTTCAGCATGTCTTGTAACTTTCTCTTGAAAATCTGTGTAATCTACCAGGAAAAAGGAATTGAGGTAAATAGGTCCTTAATGTGATGCTTTATGTTTTTCTGCCTGGTGCTAGGGTGTGTTTGCTATTTGCTACAGCTATAGATTTCAGAGGCAAAAATTTCCCCGGTGTCCTTGTTTTTGTCTCCTCTGTTTTTTTGGGGGGGGGTGGTGCTGCAGGGGGGTTTCTAGAGCTTCTTAGATAAGCCTGAGATGTGCTCTTTCGGTTTTATTACCCTGTTATAAGAAGCCCTACTGATGTGGAGGAAAGATATGTGGGCAGGGCAGGTCCTATGTTTTTATGATTCGGTCTTAGTCCTAGTGAGCCAGCACTCTGGGCTGTGACGTGAACAAGTGTTTCTCAGGTTTGCCTGCCGCCACCCCTTGTGTATAACGGGAGGGCTAGAGGGGGCTGGAGCTGGGTGTTCCCTTTCTGCCATGATGCTTAGGCTCTGGTGAAATAATTCCCCTTGAAGGCAGGCCCTGCCGAGGGCAGGCCCTGCCAAGGGCAGGGAGCTCCGGGGGATTTACAATGGCTGACTTTCCTCTCTTCTTGCTGAAAGCACGTCTCATGTCCATTGTGAGAACTGGATGGGGTCCTGGAGATAAAACTCAAAAATTCGGGGTCCCCTGGAGTTTCTGCCTCTCAGACTTGTCAACACCAAGCCTCCAGCAGTTCATCAATTACAGTTTAAGTTTTCCTCCCCCAGTGCCTGTGCCTGGGAGGGTCCCGCTCCCCAGCTTCTGCTCTGCCGAGTCTCGCTTCTCTGTATCCACCTGTTTGTCTCCAATTTGGGGGCATCGATTCAGCCTCAATGGATCTAAGAATAGTTGTTGGTTTTCAGGTTCTCAACTTTTCTCTTCCTGTGGGGATGGAAGTGATGACGTCTAAGCTCCCCCTATGCCAGGCAGGAAACAGAAAGTTCTCTTACAACCTTTTTATGGCAAAGTTAATTCCTGTCCTTATTATAAAACAAGACCTTTCTTCAAAACATGTGCAAACCTGCTGCAAACCTTAAGAAACATGAGATTCAATAGTGTTTCCGTCTAAACCCGACTCAGTTATAGCTTCTGCGTCCACTTGGAAATCTGACTTTTTAAAACAAATTTCTAATGAAATGGGCAGTTTGATGCGTTTTCTTCAACCTTCCCATTTGACAAATCCCTAGGCGCCCTTTAAGATCCAGGTCAAATATTACCTGGAAGTAAATTTTAGTGAATTGTTTTTCCATGGTGCCTTCATATACTGGACACGCATTAGCTTTAGAATTTGTCATATTTTACTGTGGCGTTTGCATATATTCTTCATTAAATTGTGACCTGCCTTGAAAGTGGGAATCTTTAGATATTAATCTCTGTGAGCACACCGGCTGCATATTGAAGGGGCTTAAATATTTCTTGTTGAGGGTACAGAGGAAGGAGAAATCTCATCAAGAAAAGGCTTCGGGCCAGTGAAGTGCATTGCACACAACCACCAAAAGTCTATGAAATAACTGAAGTTACAGTCTGCCATCCCTTAATTCCTACTGGATTAATGTAAAAAAATATTTTAAAAGTTGAACGGGAAAGCTAAGATAGAGAATTTTGACTATCAGGCCATCCATCGTGGAATTTGCCAGGGTAAGTTGATTTTACAAGAGTTGCTATGATAGGTGAGAAGTGACAGCTGATTCATGATGACATAAGTTTATGGGAAAACGTAAAACCATCAGGGTGATGTAAGTATTGATACCTGACAGCGTAGGGATGAGCACGTAATAAACTAGAAACTCATGTTTTAAACATATTTTTGGCAAGCAAGTTAACAATGGGAATGAAGATTGATTGAAAAATCTAAGCCCTTCAGCGTTTCATTCAAAATAATAAGAAAATAGGTTGATGTAAAGACATGAGGAATTCAAGTGTCGTTTCATAATCTTCTCTGCATATTTATCAGGAGAGAAATGGATTCTTAATTTAAGGCATAAAATGAAATTAATCAAATCCCAAGTCTGCTGTCATTTCTATCCTTTTACTCTTGGTGATGGTCTAAAACGTGAAATGAGCTCAGTTAAATAAAATGAACAAAATGTAAATATTGCAGTTTTCCCATTATAGTTATTCTGACTACTTGAATAAACAAACAGCATGCGTTGATATTTGCATATCTGCATAATATTAACAATTATGTAAACGGAATAGAGCTGCAAAGGTTCATAGGCAGAAAAATCCTATGTGAATAGATGCTCAGGTGGATTTTGTGGTGAGTTCTCAGCATTCTTTATGACCTCAGGGAGCCACTTTTCTCTGAGGGAAAGCCATTTCCAGTTCTTACAATAAAAAAGAAAAAAAATCTTACCTCAATCACAAAATAGTAGTATGCAATACAGTAAACCTTGCTTTAAGGAAAATTCAAATGTAAAAATTCAGGATTCGAGGAAACATAAGTAAATGGATGATTTCCTATATTCTGAAACAATTTGGTAGTATTTATTACTAAAGTACATATAAAGTATGGCTTGAATTGACATAAAAGAACATATACAATTTCTTAGGACCACACTTATTGCACAAAAGCTATCAGCATTTATGACCTGATCCATCAAGATACAATTATTAAAATTCCACAACTGCTAAGCATTGCAATTCATGATGTTTTCACAAAATAACTGCATGCTCCCGTCATTTTAAAACAGGACTTTGAGGGTTTCCCTGGTGGCGCAGTGGCTGAGAGTCCGCCTGCCAATGCAGGGGACACGGGTTCGTGCCCCGGTCCGGGAAGATCCCACAGGCCGCGGAGCGGCTGGGCCCGTGAGCCATGGCCGCTGAGCCTGCGCGTCCGGAGCCTGTGCTCCGCAACGGGAGAGGCCACAGCAGTGAGAGGCCCGTGTACCGCAAAATAAAATAAAATAAAATAAAAATAAAACAGGACTTTGAGAACTTATTCAAAAAACAGAAACAGACTTACAGACATAGAAAACAAACTTATGGTTACCAAAGGGGAAAGGTGGGAGGGGGAGGGATAAATCAGGAACTTGGGATTAACATACACACACTATTACATATAAAATAGGCAACTAGTAAGAACCTACCATAGAGCACAGGGAACTCTACTCAATACTCTCCAATGTATGGGGAAAGAATCTGCAAAAGAATAGACACATGTGTGTGTATAACTGATCCACTTTGCTGTACACCTGAAACTGACACAACATCGTAAATCAACTGTACTCCAATAAAATTAAAAAAAAATAAATAAGTAAATTAAAAAATGGATGTTGGGGATGGTAAAAATAAATAAATTAATTAAATAAAACAGGACTTTGAAAGTGCAGATGTGGTACGTGCAACAATTAGAGAAAAGTATGAACATAAGTAAACTGCAGCAGCTCGTGTAGCATCCTCCACCTGCTTTCGTGGAGTGTATGTGCTTATTTATTTTGGCTCATTTAGGGCTGCACGTTACCTGTAAGTCTGAAATAGAAGCACGTGTCTGTGGCGGGGTCAGCACGGGGCTCCAGGTGGACGGCAGAAGCATCCGTGAACTTAGACCAGGTAGCGCTGTGCAGTGGCGTTCACCCCGCTGAATCCACACAGGGCTCCACACCTAGGGGTCACGCTCCCCATTTTAAAAAGAATGCACACGAAAATCGAAGGTGACTTAACTGAGTAATTGGTGGCAAAGACAAGATGGGAATCGTAGTCAGTTACGGAGCCCACAGAACCACAGATCTTTCCAAGGTCTGGAAACCGTCCTCACTGTCATCCACCCCATCGAATTGACCTTTCTTGAGGGCATCTGTGTCCCAGACACCATGCTGGATGCTTCCCTACCACATCTCATTTGGTCCACCACTCCCTGAGGTAGGGCCCACTGTCTCCATTTAGCAGAAGTGGACTGAAACTTTGGTAACTTTAAAAATTTATCCACATCCCACTTGGATGCGATTTTTCCCACTGAATCTATGCCCCAGGTCGATTGCACTCTGAGTTCTGTGTCCTCAGCTTGTAAATCCTGCTCTCTTACATTAAGAGTTCCCCAGGCTCCTCTCCGAGCTGAGATATTGTTCATCCGCCTATTCCAGCCTATGCCTCCCTCAGGAATTTTGGAATTTCTCAGAAACACTGGGTATTAATTTGCAAAAATGGCACATGATCTATGTAAACTGCAGAGACATGCTGGCTGTGCTGGTTGTCCACTTCCGAGTCCCAGAAGGGACGGTCAGCCATCTTCTCTTTTCCATCTGTGCTGTGTCTTCGTAATCCCTTGTCGGGGGGTAGGGGGCTGTAAATAAGGTTGTGGTTAAACTTGAGTTGATGAGGGGGATGAAGAATTCCAGGACCTGGCAGGTCAGTGTGGTGGGTGGTGCTTCCTTGCAGGCACAGACGTCACTCTGTTCTGTTGGTGGCAGTCTGATGGGGCTAATGGGGTGTAGAGACGGTAGACCTTGGGCCCAAGTCTTCAACGAGTGGGACTCATGAGAGGCTCATAGTGAAAAGGGACAGAGTGACATAGAACTGCATGGATCTCAAAGGACTACCTTCTTCCTCCAAGAGGGAGCCATCAAGTATCTCTTCCTGGTTCTGAGCACAGTCCTAGGAAATACCGCAAGAAGGAGAAAAAGCACTTTGCCCTGGCGAGACTGGAAGGGATGTAATGTCCTCTGGAGAGAAGCATGTTTCTGCTGGGGTCAGGAGCCCTTAGTGAGGATTTGAGGTGTTAGTGGAGTGTGTTCAATCACGAGACAGGGGTTCTGTAGAGGGGCGTGGATGCTTTCAAGGAGGGGAGCCATGGGGGTAAGTCATCAGAGGATATAAGAGGTGGGGCTTCCACCTCGGGACAAGAACACGGAGAACAGGGATGTATGTGTCTGAGTGTGACATGGGACGTCTAGCTGACCCCAAGGTGACACAGCAACAATCCCGAGTCCCTAAATGCAAGGGAGGTTTTCAGATGTCTCTGGGGTTAGTGGTGGCCAGAAAGTATTAACCCTGGACGGGGTTCACTTCTGTTCATTGAGACTGTCTTGCTTTTCTGATGTGAGTCCCTGTGGTCTCGGTTTTGTCTGTTCCTTCTACAAGGCTGTAACTGTAAGAGTCACTGAGCTTAGAATTCTAGGGGTGTGTATGGAGGTGTAAACCAAAGACCATTTTGATTTCATCCCAAACTCATGATTCTCCCTTCTGCCTTCACAATTCTGGTGAATTATGTCCCCCTGTCCACAGAGCCTCACTTTTCTATGGGGAGGGAGGTAAATATTTTCTACAAGAATTTTCTTCGTCCAAGTTTACATTTTTGACCCAAATAGATTAGTTTTAAAAATCTCATGTGGTACAAAAAAAGAAAAACCAACCCTCAGTTTTAGAAGGCTTTGGCAAGGCTATTTTTCAGAGAAGACAAGGGATGTTGAAAACATTCCAAAGTTCTTAAAATATTGATACACGGTCCCGTAGGCATGTCTAAGGATCAGGCAGGCAGACGGCTGCAGGGAACAGAGAACACGTCATTCTTAGTCAATGTCCCTCACTTCAGCCAAACCAAAGAGTGTGTAGTCCAACAAAGCCTCAGATCTCAAAAGATAATTTTTGTTTTCTTTCCGCTGAGCGCAAGTGGCCACCCAGCCTCCCGGGAGTTCAGGGAGGATTTGTGAGTATCTCAGACACCTGTGTGCACCTGCCAGGACACGGGGGTGCAGGAGGACACCTCCACATCTAGGTGCCCCTTACAAAGACGGTGAAAGGGTTTAACCCTGGGAAATCCTACTTGTTTTTCCAGACTTTGGAAGGAATTTTTAAGGAAATGTGCCTCTTTACTCTCCTGAGGCAGTGGAATGATCTGCCATGAGATTCACAGTGTGTTTCTAGTTTTCACAAGAAATGTGAAATCAAATACAAACACAAAACTGCATTATTCCACTTATTATTCCACCATTATTCCAAAAATCATTATACAGCTGACGAAACATAACTCAAAGGAGGGGGACGTTATGAAAACTCACAGTAAGTAATTGCCTGAAATAGATTTACCCTAAGAAATGGGAGAAAATTTAGAAAATTTCTGATTAGTCCTCCCACCAAGAAAATTAAAGAGCATTCATTTTAAGGGTGGAAAAATCTAAGATCAGAGGAATTCAGATAAAAAATTTAAAAACAGGGCTTCCCTGGTGGTGCAGTGGTTGAGAGTCCGCCTGCCGATGCAGGGGACGCGGGTTCGTGCCCCGGTCCGCGGAGCGGCTGGGCCCGTGAGCCGGCCCAAAAAAAAAAAAAAAAAAAAAAAAAAAAAAAAATTTAAAAACAGGAATTCTGTATCAAACATATTACAAAATTACTTCTTCCAGGAAGAATTTTGAGAATTTAAAGAACTTGAAGGAATTTAAAGGGTAAGAAAAAGAGAGAGAAAATGAGAGGAAAGGTGAAGACAGTCCTATAAGTGCAGTTTGATGTTTGTAGGACTCTCAAATTAACAGAGGAAACCTTTCTCCAGTAAAGTGCAGAGCACAAAAGCTCGCAAAGCACCAATTTAAATGAATAAACTGGTAACAATTTCCAATCTGAGAATTTTTAATTTTAAGGCAAACAAAGGAAAAATAATTCATGAATATCCAATTACAGTTAAACAGGCTCCCCTCATTCACTACCAAATAGTGTCCACACGGCACCAAATTGCTCTGTCTATTCCAGTGCAAGATTTCCAAGTGGTTAGTCATATGCAAATGAATAGAAAAATCGTGTTTCTCATTGGTGTGTAAAGCATACCATCGATGGACCTCTCCTGGAAAAATGTATATTTTTGCCAACTGACATAATAACTGACTAATTCAGGAATGGGGAAATATAGTAGAAAAAAATAATAGGAACAAATAAAACCAGTTATATAAAGAGTGTTGTTAGAAAATTGTGCAAATAACTTTTTTGAAAGACAAAATCATAACTTGATAATAATAATGCCATTTATTAAGGGCTTGTGACGGATTTAAAACTTTAATCACACAAATCTTATATAACAATATGGGCCTAAAATCCAAGGTGATAGTAATGAAACAAGAATCATCAGGGGAGGTAGAAGATGGAATGGGACAAAAAGGCAGAGGCTAAATTTCTTTTCACACATACGGTAAAAACAATAGATACTGTTTCTTTCCTTGTTATTTCCAATTAGGGAAAATAGATACAACCCTCTAGATAGATAGATAAATAGTCTTTCTATCTATCTATCTATCTATCTATCTATGTATGATTAGACTCACACATTCCAAGTCACTATCTAAGAAAAATGAGCTAAGTTTAAATAGTTCTGAAGAGACCAAAAATAAACAAAAGCCATTTTACTGAGCCACACTCCATATAGATGTCCATCCATTTCAGAACTGCCCCCAGACTCACTAGTCCAGAAACAATCACACATATTAGAAACAACATCAACAGAATAGAAAGGAAACAATGTACCTTCTATTTTTCCATCAGCAGTACCTGATGGCTGCCAACATGTTTTCTTCTTAGATTTCTCTGCAGCTTAGACCCCTGGTCCTGCTCAGAGCCCCTGAA
Organism: Lipotes vexillifer; assembly: GCF_000442215.2. Taxonomy (NCBI): domain Eukaryota; kingdom Metazoa; phylum Chordata; class Mammalia; order Artiodactyla; family Lipotidae; genus Lipotes; species Lipotes vexillifer. The sequence continues at coordinate 974,699 of NW_006784423.1, read as the reverse complement.
AAGTAAAAGAATGATTTCCATTAAGTCAGATTAATCTTCAGTGTGGCTGGAAAAACGACCTCTGGCTAGGTAACCTATCTGAATGGGAAGAAAATATTGTACAATATCAAGCAATTCAAAAATCTATTCCTAAAACCACAGCAGTGCAAAATCTAGGAGTCAAGCAAATGGAATCCAATGTCTGGGAACCAGTTAGCAGGCATTATACAGAATTTTGAGAAGTAAGCCATTCATTTCTGGATCAAACTACACTTAAATCTCCACTGAGTAACTTAGAACTTCAAACTATGTAGGAGATTTCATAATACTCCAGCGTCCAAAAATGTTCATGTTAAATGTTACAAATTTTTTATGCTGCATCTTAAAATGTGATACTTTTGTATCTGTTGTCAGGGTAGGCAAAGAATGGCTACTTTGGAGTCAAACTTCATTTATAAATGAACCTGGTTATTAGTTTTATCCTTCAGTCAATGGTAGGGTGGAGCCTTATATCCAGCCTTCTCTGATTTAGGATTTATGGATGATAATACATTCTTCAGGACAAGTGGAAAAGATTTTGAGAATCAATCTTCCATTTTTACTTGTTAGTATTGTCTTTTTTAAAAAAATTTTTTTTTTATATTATTGGTGTATTATTTTCTATCTTCAGCCTCTGAGCCTCTGAGGATAATTCTGGATGACCTTCTGAGCTGAGTCCACAGGAACTCAGGAATGTGTGGAATTCACAATCTGAGTCAAGAAGCGTGTACTTTTGCACTGGACGCAGAAGACATCTGCTATTTCTGTTCTTACCATAAATTGAGAGCCGCGGTGCCCCTCGGGTCTCAAATCGGAACTTAGTGGGAGCCTGACAAGGAGAGCTTTGAAATAGGAAGAGATGGGGATTGAGACTATGTGTGAGTTAACTAACGCAGTCAGAATCCCAGGATGCCACCTAGATTGTAAGAAAATAAAACCTGAGTAGCAACTTAAGAATATCAAAGAAAAGCTAAGATCCACTTATAGGAAAGCCGCATGGGAGAGAGCAAATCAAGGTGTGAAAAGTGAGGTCTTCAAGAGGTAAGAGCCATTCAGACTTGACTTCAAGAAATAAATGCAAAATCTGTGTAGTGAGTTCTGAAGACTAAAGGAGTTCTGTGTGGGGACCAGAAAGGCATTACCTTCCTTACCCAAGAAGGCACTCATGTGGCTGAACCCTTCAGAATCCCCAGCACTTAGTATGACGTCTGACATACAGCGGTGCTCATTCCTGGTTATAAACAAATCCAAGAGTCGGATGCCTGCCGAGTGGAGGGTGGTGATGCCTGAGACAGATGATCCTCTGAAGATCCCTCCTCAGAGATAAACAAATCAGTATCTCACCAGCTTGTAAAAGTGCCAACCAGAACCAAGGCAGACAGGCTTGGCTAGGCTGACCGCACATGTCTTGGAAATTTCCCACAGGTGTCAGAGAAGGGGGTCAGAGAAGGCAGATATAAGCCCTCGACTTCTGAACGAACCTCTCTGCTACTATGGGAGGTTTTCTACAATTATCTCAGTTTTGCTTACCTCAGAACGTTATCTTGTCAATCCCAAACTCCCTAACTATCCCTTCCCCCCATCCTTCCCCCCTGGCAACCATAAGTTTGACATGTACACTATATTTTGACATGACTGCTATATTTAAAATGGATAACCAACAAGGACCTACTATAGAGCACAGGGAACTCTGCTCAGTGTTATGTGGCAGCCTGGATGGGAGGGGAATCGGGGGGGAGAATGGATACGTGTATATGTATGGCTGAGTCCCTTTGCTGTGCACCTGAAACTATCACAACATTGTTAATTGGTTATACTCCAGTGTAAAATAAAAAGTTAAAAAAAAAGAATATTATCTTGTAATAAAATTCAAAAATCCCTCCTAAAACATAAAACCATGTATGTGTTTCAGAGAGACCTGGAGAATCTCTTATCTAATCTGCAGGCACAACCTTGGGGTCAAAGAACACAGGTGGGAGAATAAGTGATGGGAGTGAGGAGAGAGAAGCCAGTAGGTGGAAACCTGGGGACCTGGGGGAAAGCAGTGAACCAGCAAATAACCCCAAATAGGAATCAAATTGGAGTTTTCCTGCAGGAGGCCTGGCTTCCTCAGTAAACATGCAAATGCATTTTCACCTCCCCTCTGTGAAAGATTTGGCAACGATAAATTAAAAGAGGGTGACCTATTTGATTTTTGCAGTTGTGAGGACAGTGATTGGAATTATATACAAATAATTCTGGTCCAGAAGTACCCTTAGTGATGGATCATACCAGATTGTCAGATCTGTTCCTGTCCTCTGATCCCCACTGGCTCACAGCCATCCGGGTACATTGTTCCAAAGATAAACACTTTTCTCTAATTTTTTGCGTCTTTGCTTCGGCAGTAATCTGATATCACAGCTATGTCTTATTTTTCAAATAATGAGCGCCAACCAGATGCCCAGTAAATATTTGTTGTTTCATTATTACTGAATTATGTCTTAATTCCAAACCAATTCATGTGCATAAACACACTTCTTTCTTTTTTTCTGTAAACTTTTTTCCTCTCAAATTTATCGGTGAGATCAAACTCTAAAACAAGGGATTGTGAGTCTTTCGTAACACGGATTGGAGTAGAGAAGAGCCCTGCATTGCATCCCTTCTCCTGGACCTCGCTTCCAACGTTAGGAGCAATTTCATTTCGTCTTTGGGAAAACATTATAGTAGTGTTTTATTGAAGGGCGAAAACCTGTCTTTCTAAGGGTAAAATTTCGATTCTGGAGTAGATCGGTGTTTACACATAGCTGCTTTTGATATATGTCCACATAAGCATATGAATGTGAGGCCCCTGAACTCCACAGAACAGAAAGAGAGACGCACGCAAGATTCCACGCTCTGAAATCTTGCCTTGTCAGTGTTTAATGACTTAACAGCAAACCCCACAGCGGCAACTGTTGGAGCATTTCTCTGCTTTCCAGAAGCTGCCACTTGGGAGCTGGGAGCAGAATGCCTCGAAGGCAGACCTCAGCCCGTTTGCCAACCCAGCAGAGTCATTATCTGCCAAGCAGCGTTGATGGCAGCTGCAGCAGCAGCGGCAGAAACCCGGGGTCCAGGCTGGCATGGAGATGGCAGCCCGGGCGGCTGGATTCGGAAGCAAACCCTTGGGTGCCCCCCTCCTCCAGCCCGCGACAGTGCCCGGCTCAAGGCAAGGTCAGGCCGACTGGCTGGACCACGGTCCAAAGTTACTCTTTGTAAAAAAGACAAGAGTTGTCCCACGCACTGCTTTGAAGACAGCCAACTCCACGCAAGATACTTAGAAATACAGTCCCTAAATGCCTTCAGTAATCGTGGATTATAAAATATGAAGAGAAAGTTATAAATAGGGAAAGCCTATTAACTTGGTAGCTTTGCAGACAGAGCAAGAGAAAGAGAGCAACACATCACTCT
>NW_006784423.1:970493-971245 GCF_000442215.2 Lipotes vexillifer | reverse complement strand
AAAGAGAGCAACACATCCCTCTTTCCTCTCGCCAGATCCAAGCACAGAAATGCTTCCCAGATGTGACTTCCACCTGCTAACACAGAGCTAACGTTTACTCCTAACTCAGCTGCTGCCCCCACCTTCTGGGTGACACGGTACAAAGGATTGTCTGGCCCTCAGTTCACACTACCCCTGCGACGCTGTGAACTGCCTGCCCACTAGAGATCTTGGGGAGCAGAGGGGTCAGCGTGAGGAAGAGAGATGCTAAAATGATGGAAAAGGCAGGTGACAGGGGTCCAGAGGGGACCAGGGCGCCCAGCACAGGTGGTACTGCTGACAAGCTTGGCTTTAGTTTCCCTTTTCCTGGGGTTATTTCCTGGTTCCCTGATGGGCCTCAGTCCACATTTATCTTTTCAAAGGCTGAGTTCTGCTTGAAAAAGTGAGTTAGTACCTTTGTCTTCCCGGTGACAGCCAGCTGACATGTCCCTAAGGCCCAAATCCATTCTGCTTCCCCAAAAGTTGTCCAAAGAAGTCCCACATGGATGGAAAGGTTGAAAGGACAAATGGACGGAGAAAGGACCTTAGGCTGAGAGCAACTGACACCCCATGCACGGGATTTGGGATAAAAGAAGAGGCTGCCGTTGGGTGGTGGTTTCCTGGAAACAATAAATGATTTAAGAAATCAATGAGATAGTTGAATTCTTTAGAAACTTGGTTAGGAAGACCCATTTCCATTTATCACCTTCTTTTCTTTTTTTTTTTTTTTTTTT
>NW_006784423.1:905915-970240 GCF_000442215.2 Lipotes vexillifer | reverse complement strand
CCCGCGTCCCCCGCATCGGCAGGCGGACTCTCAACCACTGCGCCACCAGGGAAGCCCTATTTTCATTTTTATTTTTATTTTTTTTATGATTTCTGAAGTATATTTCAAACTTTTAGTATGAATTTTTTAAAAGAATACTGTTAATAAAGCAAATAAAATATATTGAATCTGAAAGATATGTCTCGTTTATCTTCTAATTCGTTTTTCTGAGCATTGATCGATTCATGTAGCTTCTGAAACCATGAAATAAAGTTCATAATTTTGGAGATGGAGTTGAGAAAAGGGTGGTACAAACAAATATCCCGGGCCTTTATCCAGGTGACCTTCTTTGTAATTCCTCTCCCTCTCCGTACCACCTTGTTTTTAAAGCTTGTTGAGACAAGGTAGAAAAGCAGAAAACTGAGCCAATGATTGGGATCTTTAAAATCGCCACCATTGATTGACTGCTGTAGTCACCACATACAATTGTTTTTGATTCTTTACCTATGGATTTCTTTCAACAACATGGTAGTAATCTTTAGCAGCTGCTGAGATGGCCCTAAGTTCAGGATGTGACCAGAGGCTGAAACAGGCCTCCACAGTTAGTAAACCGACTTCACTGGTGCTCATTTAATAATCATGTGCACAGTGTTTCCCCCTTTGCTGTATTACCTTGTTAGTGGCAGTTAACACAGGGAGCTCCACAGCAGCTGGGATGCTTGTTCAAAGCAGGGTCCTGGGCCCGACCTCCCGTCTCCTGTGGCTCTGATGCACACTGTTCAGACCGCTGTCTTCATCTTCCTCCAAGGAAGAGCCACCTGCACAGCGCCCACCTCAGGAGCAAGCATCCTGAACCAACAATGTCATGATGCTGATCTGGACTTTGCAGCAAAGCCAGCCAGAGTACATCCCTGGAATGTACTCTTTAGAGGGGCTCTGTGAACCATTTATGAAAGCAGCTTCTAGCATTTCTTGCCTTTCTTTATATTTTCTTTCTGTTTGCACACATGATAACTGCGGTACTGGAAGATCTAAAAGTCCCAGATTGCACTGTTTGAGCTGTTGTAATTGGCTTCTCTTTGGTATTCCAAGGAGGACCTCATCCCAGAACTGTGGATAAGATATAATTTCATTCGAAATACCTATGCTGTGTCTTGCGGTATTTCAGTGAGAGAGGTGAACTAAGCTAATTGATTCAGCTTGAGTCTAACCAATTTAGACTCCTGGGTTCATCCCCACAACCCAAGTGTCCATCCAACTTGCTTTATGTTACTTCCTCCAGTGGAATTGGACAACTCAACTGTCCTTCACCTCTCGCTGTATTTACATCACTCCATCTCTAACCATGCTTTTTCCAAGACTTGAATTCTCTTCCCTGTTTATGTAAATTCTACCCATAACTGTTCTACCTTAGAGCAAACACTGTTCTCTTTTAAGTTGGCCAAAGTTATTACCTATAGCCTATATTAGTTTGTTGGCATTTAATCATATTTTCATTCATTACATCCCTTGCATGGTTATTCAACTTTTTAGCATTCTGTAAACTCTGTCTTGCAGAAATCATATGTTCTATTTCTTTGTTTTCCCCCAAAGGCTACAGCACAGTCTGGAGAGCATACAGAATTATACATAGTTAAATGACTATTCACTGTTTTGCCTCTGCAAATTATATTTCGGTGCTGAAAGATTGGAAGCATTTAAACAGACTATTTATTTTGAGAAATCAATACGCTTGTATAAATTATAAAAAAAGAAAGGCACACTCTTAAATATTCTCAGAAATGTGAAATGTTCAGTTTCTTTAGAAACCCAGAGCATGATGTAGGCTTGTAGGCTTACATATTTGCTAACCATAAATGTATATGGTACAGGATTGTTCTACAGGAAAAAGATTCTTTTCCTCTATAGGATAACAACTTTCTTATAAAAATAAATAAAAATTTAAAATATCCTCTCCCGAAGGGAAGCTGCTGTCCGACTTAGAGCTAGGTCTCAATTCCACAGCAACTGGAGGTTATTTTTAGTGATTTTTCACATCTACCTCGCGTCCTTTTCTTTCACCGTCCCTTTTCACATATAGATTGTCTCCATTTGAGAATTTCCTGTGGTTGTTCCTGACTTTGATAATCACTTAATCAAAATCCCTATAAATAGTCCATGTATTAAACTTCTGCTAATAACATAGTAACGGTAAGAACACCATAGGGCTGGAGTGCAGATTAAAAAGCATGCTGCCTCCCAAAGTGCCTGACACATACATACATGTTGATTTCCATGTCTCCTTAGAGAACCAGCCCAGTACAGGGGCCCATCAGCCCAGGAGGTCATCGATTTCCTCCTCAACCATTCCTTGGAGACTGGGCTGCACCCCTGCTAAGCTTGGAGCTGGCAAGAAAGAAGCGCTGTCTCTGGTGCTTCAGGGGGCTTCTTGCTATTGAACATGTGTTCACATTCTGGGCTCGTTCCTTAGGCTGGATTCTCAGAAGCAGACTGTCTGAGTCGGAAGTCAGCACCATTTCCAAAGCCGCTTTCCCCGAAGTTTGCTTTGATTGACCCTCCAACCAGAGACCCTCATCTTTCTGCATCCCTGCTGTACCCTACATTTTCCCGTTCTCTGACATTGAGAGGATTCCACACAGAAATGTGAAAAAAATAATGTAAAATCTAGGCACAAAGTCTATTAGGAACTCTTGGAGACTCTGCAGGGTGGAAGGCAGACAGATTAGGCTGAGCAAGAGAACACAGGTCAGGGTTAACAGTGAGGAGGTGTAGACTGCCACTGCCCACCCTAGGACCCCATACAAGGCGGACCAACAGATGGACCCTTCCATCTGCTCCCCCAAAGCAGGAGCGTTCCATAATCCATCACACTTTCTGAACCTGGGTATTTTCTTTTCTTCTGTGTTAACTTTGTACTTGGACCAAGTCCATCAAAGAGAGCTGAGTGTTTCTGCCTCAGACTCCGATGAAATTCCTTGTTTCCTGCGTTTAGATCAATAAAAAGGGCAAAAATAATTTAAAGAATTATTGACCTTCTTGGTTGTCTGCACACATTATTTTCATCTTGCTCTATATTTGCAACCAAAAACGTATTTAAAAAAAAAGGAAAAGGTAAAAACTATATTTTTGATCTCACTAGAGCATCCCTGTTGCTATACGTCATCTCTTTGCCTGCCGAGAAAATGTGCCTCACTTCTCTATGGGGGGAATGAAGATTTATACGTCTTGTCTTTGCTCTGTGCACACCAATGCCAGCTCATGGCTTCAATAAGCTATGACAGTTTGAAGCTTTGGAAATGGTCAGCTGGAGGTAACAGATTTCTGAATTCCATCAAAAGACGAGACCATCAGAGGCGTTCTCCCAAGCCTGCACACGCTGCCTCAGATTGTGCTGAGCTGATAGAGAAATTTCTCTCCAAACCCAGTGGGCCAGAGTCCTTGAGCTCCCAAAGACCTCTGCCCAAGGGAGCCCAACAACCCACTCATAAGCCACTATGTGGCTAATCTATAATTTAACACCCCCTGGTCCAAAGGCCAGCCAATCAAGTGTAATCATGCGGTACCTGGATGCCAGGGCAGGAAACACGCAGGATGAATTTAGCAGAAAAGCTCCAATTCATCATCAGAAGATGCCATCAGCTCCTTCTATTTTTGTGTCAGTGGTTTGATAATCAGGCTTTTTGTTCAGAATCACGCTCTTGTGGAGAAAAGGGTAATCAATTGTTTTGTTCACCCTCTCCTCTGACACTCATTGGTACCTTGACTGTGCAGTTTCCGTGAATCGCCCTGTGTTCAGACAAAGAGATGAGTTGACGGGGGTTTCTGCCTTTCTAAGTATCCAAAGGTTGGTGCTGTCAGTGCCTGGTGGTGGTCGGGGCCAGAGCAGAGCGGCTGGGAGAGGACTGAGTCAGCTCTGCAAACCACGGGGTGACCCCGGAGAAAGGAAACGCTACTCGTCTGATACAGAAGGTGGTGAGTGGTACATGTTCCTCATATTTCAATGAGCTTTCGATGCCTTATTCACACTTTCGCTAAGCCAGTCAGTTCTGAACTTACCGCAATCATTTTCATTACGCATCACGTATTGACCCTTTAAAGATTTACCAAGTCCAGCTGAGTCTGATGAATTTCCGTTGAGCATCTGCTATATGCAAATGGGTCTTTGAGCCTCCGGGCAGGACTCTGGTGATGATGAGAAAGCAGAGACCGTCTTCCCACGAAGCCCCCAGCCGCAGAGGGATGAGTCGTGTACACACGAAGAACCAGCGCCGAAGAGACAGGCAACACCCCATCAAAGGGTCTGAGGGTTTGGAGAGAAGCGAGGTCAGGTGAGATCAGCCAGGATTTTTGAAGGAGCTGTAATTTCAGATGAGGCTCGGAGGGTCAGACCGGTGGCTGGCTGTGAGTCGGAAGAGGTGGGGAGGCTTCAGGGGGCCACATGGGCCAAGGGTGGGGGGCCCGTGTGCCAACAGGCGGGAGACAGATGGATACGGCGTGCTGAGAAGTGTGTGATGAATTCCGCGGTGAGACCCCAGTGAAGGTTCTTCATCTGGGGAGGCGCCTGCTTGGAGGTGTTGAGAATACCAAGGCCTGTGTGGATTTGGCTTTTTGACAGGGCAGTCTCAGACCCCCTCAACGTTTCTTGCTTTTTTTTTTTTTTAAACAAACACACGTGTTTTTAGACAGGTTTTATTCCACTTTCCTCCACCCTGGGGGCCTCAGCTACAGCCTGAGTATGGCCAAGTGCCCCACGATTCATAGCACAGTTTGTACCAACTGTGTAACCTTCTTTACCTTTCTTGGAACTGTACAGATGGACGCCCCTTAAATCCTTTATGTAAATTGGCTGGAAAATATTTATTTCAACAGAGAGTTTGCCTTTTTAAGAAAGAGAAGTAAAATAGGGAAATGCAGTCACTATTTTAATGGAAACCATTTCAGCATACGGCTTGAAGCATTAGCAGTAAGCTCTCAGGTACAGTTTGGGCTGACATTTGAAGGCTGTGGTACATGGATAAAACTATAAACTGTGTTGGCCAGAGCTTTGCCTTCCGTCTGTACAACTGAAATGCACTGTTTATTCAGATTTGTGCCCTGCTGCAATGTTTGCGACTTAAAAACCATATCTGTTTGCATTTTCATTATTTTTATAACCTACATTTTAAGACATAAGGTTTGTTTTGATTTTATGGGGCTTTAAAAGCCTATACAGATACATGACGGCCATAAATTTTTCAGACTGATGTTTTGGAGCAGTTTGTGAAAATTATGGCCATGGTTTATACTTAGATCACAAAAGTCTCATTATTATTAAAATATTTTGAGAGAGCCCTACCATATGCTGCCTGTATTCAGTGCTGGGGAATCAAAAGAGGTTGAAGAAATGGTCACTGCCCTTAAGGATATCATACACCACTTGGTGACAGAGGACAGAAAGTAAAACTCCCCAAATATAACATTATTGATACATCAGTGACAAGAGCAGGAGGGGGCTGAGGCGAGGGCAGGGCTAGACCTGAAAGGAAAGGGTCTTTGGAGGATGATCCAGTGCTTTGACAAAGCAGGTTGGGAGCTGGGATGTCCCTCAATCTTTCATTTTTGTCATTTCCCTCTCATATCGCTTTCAGTTTTATTGTTATTTTAATTTTAAAAATTTAGAATATTGAATATATTTACTTTTCAAAATTTTAAAGACACAAAAGCTTTCACAGCATTGCCATTCAAAAATGAAACACTTAGGTATAAATCTAACAAAATAGATCTATATGAGGAAAACTACACAATTCTGCCAAACAAATTGAAAGGACAAGAAAGTTCCCAAGATGGCCGAGTAGGAAGACCCTAAGCTCCCCTCCTCCCATGGATGCACCAAAATTACAGCTATTACAGACAATTTATTGATGAGAAAGCCTGGAACCTACCAGAAAAATCTCTTACAACTAAAGATGTGAGAAGGAAGGAACCTCAGTGAGATGGGTAGGATGGGCAGTCATGGTATAGTCAAGACCCACACCCCTGGGTGGGCGACCAACAGACAGGAGAATAATTACAATTGCCGAGGTTCTCCTCAAGAAGTGAGGGGTCTGAGCCCCACATCGAGCTCTGCAGCCCAGGGATCCTGCACCAGGAATATGAGACTCCAGAACGTTTGGTTTAAAGGTCAGCAGGGCTGACCTTTGGGAGACCCAGAGGGCTGAGGGAGATACGCTCCACTCTTAAAGGGCGAACACAGAATCTTGCATGACCTGGGTCCCAGGGCAGAAGCAGTAATTTGGATAGAGCCTGAGTCAGACCTACCGCTGATCTTGGAGAGTCACCTAGAGAAGCAGGAGGAAACTGCATCTCGTCTGGGGACATAGACACTGGCAGCAGCCACTTCAGGGACCACGTGGACCCTAGTGATGACGAGAGACGTTGTGGGACCCTCCCTCTAGTTTACTAGCCTCAGGACCCAGCCCCACCTCACCTACCAGCCTGTAGGCACCAGTACTGGGACACCTCAGGCCAAGGAACTAACTGGAGGGGACGCAAGCCCACTCACCAGGACCTGACCCCACATGACACCATGGCATAGACACTAGACCTGGGACCCCCAGGGCCCTGCAAACAGAGACCCCAGGGCTGGCTCTGCCCACCAGAGGGCAAATGAAAACAAAAACACAGTGACCCAAAATCTATGGGATGCAGCAAAAGCTGTTCTAAGAGGGAAGTTTATAGCAATTCACTCTTACCTCAGGAAACAGGTAAAATCTCAAAGTTTTTCTAATAAGCATATAATCATCTTATTGAAAAAATTAAATTTTATTTTTGAAAAAAAACCATAGAATTTTGAGGCAAAAGGGGATGGTGCAAGATCTGTACCCAGGCAAAGATGTCTTTTATCTGTGAAAGCGATGAGAAGCCTTTTTCAGTTAGATAGAGACACAGATATTATTCATGCATCATTTATAAAAAACGGATTGAGCAACCACCCTGGCCAAGAGAGAGATGAATAAAAATTAACAACTCACAAAGAGAGAAATTGTTTAAAAAGATATCATCCTTCCTTTTTTACTTCTTGGAATATATATTTTAGAAAATACTCTCAAACGTGTGTTTTACTGGTATTATTGTACAGCATTAGGGAATATTCTTAAAGTGATAGTGAGTGATGCCCTTATAATGACAATGAATAACGTCATTATAGTAATGACCTATACGATTGATGAGGAGGATGATTTGTTAGTGGCACGGAAAGTACGTTAAGTAAAATATCAAGCTAACAAAAAGAATGCAAAATTACGTAGAGAGAGACAGATTAACTCTATTTTTAAGTGCTTAAAAAATCAACTGGATGGTACTAGGGCATTTTAGGAGAGTAGAATGTAAGAGGTGGTATAAGTTGGGTAATAGGCTAAAATGCTGTAAAAAAGATGCCAAAAATATGGGTGCTCCATCAGAACGGAAGAGTATTTATTTCTCATACAATAGCCTGGAGGCAGGCAGGTGGTTCAGATCCTGTAGCAGGCTGTGCCCTCAGAGCTCACTAGGGACCCTTGTTTCTCCAGCACGCCCCGGGCTGCGGTCCTTGTCCTCTTGTTCAAAGCTGGTCCACTAGCATCAGTCTGTGTTCTAGCCTCTGGGGGGGGGGGGGGGGGAAGGAGGCTAAGTGGCTTTCCTCTAGAAATGTGATCTGGAACTGGATACCCTCATCTTGCTGCAGGAGCCCCTGGGGAAGACTGTCTCTGGCTGGGCTTCAGTGTACCCACTAAAGGGCCGGGGGTCCTAGTATTAAACATGGGAAAGAGCATGGTGGGATCTCTTAGCCATTTCTACGACCAGAGGACTTCTTTTCTCTTCTTAATATTTTCCTCTCACTTTTAATTAAAAAATGGGCGTGTATTCCATTTATGATTTTTTTTTTTTTTTTGCGGTATGTGGGCCTCTCACTGCTGTGGCCTCTCCGGTTGCGGAGCACAGGCTCCGGACGCGCAGGCTCAGCGGCCATGGCTCACGGGCCCAGCCGCTCCGCGGCATGTGGGATCTTCCCGGACCGGGGCACGAGCCCATGTCCCCTGCATCCGCAGGCGGACTCTCAACCACTGAGCCACCAGGGAAGCCCTCCATTTATGATTTTTATAGGCACACAAAAAATAGGAAAGAAAAAGATTCTTGCTGGGTTTGTTCTGTAAACCTCTTTTTTTTTAAAAAAAGATAGCTTATTTTAGTACCTGCAAAATCTATGGATATTTCACTCTTTTGTCAGACTCTAATCTGCACATTGTGTAGAGAACAGTGAAATTAATTACCTAATAGAATGTACAATCTCAAAGCCATTTCTGTGGAGATTTCTAATGGAGTAGATTGCTGTTTTCTTTTATTTATTACATTATTATAGCAGATCGGGCTTCCTGAACGTAGCGATTGCTTTGACGAGTAAACTGAGGATACATTCACTCAGTTAAGCCCAGTGTAGCTCCAGGAAGAATCGGCTGAAATGCCCTAGGTGACCTTGGGAAATTGTCCTGGGTTAGAAATTCCCACAAATAACCCTGAATGTGCTACCCAGCACTATTGTACCTTTGGTTCCCGATAATGTGCTTTCTAATTGGATGGACGGCAACACTTTCCCTGCTGTGGATCAGGAAGAAATATCAAGAGGTCCTCCAAAGAGTGCAAACACTCACACCTATTTCTCCAATTATAGGCTTTGGTTTTTAGATCAAACCTTATGATCATTTTCAAAATTTGAGTCGTAGGTGGGTTTTTCTTAAATATTCCTAATTATAAGAGGCATAAATGTTAAAGTGATGAAGATATTAAAAGTGAGTGATCTTCCTGAAAATCTTTTTCAATTGAAGTTCTCGACTCACTAATGACAATGAGATGTGGGTGTTATTTAGTTGTCTATTGTAACTGGCAGAGACATATGATGCAATGACACGTGAAACACAAAGGCAGACTGAGAAAATATGAAAGCTCCTGATGGAAAAAATTGGACATGGATAGGATGGTTATGGAACTGGAAGAAAATGTTCATTTAGGGACAAGATAATTGTTCTGTCGGTCTAGACCCTGTGGATCGAATAGTCTCTTTGGGTATTTTCGTGGCTGTGAAACTTTCCCCCATGAGTGTGATATTAGCCACTTCTGAATAAATTCAGCCATTTAATAATCTTGATATTACAGGTCAAGATTAACAGCCATTTACGGAATAAGATATTGCTCCAAGCTTAAAGTGAGTGATTCATAAAAGTAATGATAGTGGTTCACATTTACTACAGCCGGGCATATTTAAAATGTGTTATCTGTGTTCATTCACTTAATCCTCAGAACAGTCCTCCGAGATAGGTACTATTATTATCCGCATTTTACGGTTGAAAAAATATCACTGTCAAATTCTTTTCATAACCTTTCTGGGTTCATATGTGTTTTAGAATGTTCAGTGAGGGTGTGTGTGTGCATGTGTGTGAACATGTGCACCTGCTACAGAAGACTGGAGAAAGTAGATTGCAGAAAGAGGCAAGTAGTTATTGGAGGAATGCCCCCAAGAAGGCAGTTATAATCCCAAAGATGTCGTGACGTGCTTGTTGCAGAGGCTTCCAGTAGGGAGGCAGTTGGTGCTGATGTAACAGGCTGAGGATAGGCTCGGCTGAAAAATTAAAAGAGATGTCTTCTGGAGGGCCGGTGGGTTAGGGGAGGCATTGGGGTAACAGTCATTCGGGAGGCAAGGTGGATAATAGCAGGAACGTTTACTGAGTGCCTGTCACGGGCAGACGCTGTGTTTGCCTTACCCTGAGTTTCTCCTTTCACAGACAAGGACATGGAGACACAGCGAGGTCAGTACCGCTGAGGTCACGGCCAGGACCTCACAGAGCCGAGGTTCCTCTCCAGGCGTCCTGATCTCTGGACAGAGCACTTCTGAGCACATGAAGGTGTCAGGAAACGGGTGCATGTTGACAACAAGGACCCTCTCGACACAACTCCACAAAGCCCTCGTTTGTCACAATGCACTTGGGGTGACCCTCATCTGGGCTCCTCCAGGCCCCGGGCCATGTGGGCAGCTCCTTGGTTCCCCTGACCCAGCATCTCTCCAGGTGTCTGTTCACACACAGCCCGTCTCTGCAGCCACAGCAAGTGCTACTGCAAAGCCATGTCTGTCTTCTTGCACTGGCCCTCTCTGCTGTGCCCCCAGTCCGGCACAGCCCTCACGTGCACTCCTTCAGATGGTTTGTGAAGTCAAAGGAAAGCAGTCGTATATAGGTTGGGGCAGGAGAACAGTTATTTCTCTGCCTCTTCACTGATGGTTTGGACAAGTTCCAAAGACTTCCCCACACCTTTGTTCAAGGGGCTCCTTGGACCAGAAGCATCTTTCCTTCTTGGCAATGTTCGTCAGCATACTTTTATTTTATATTATTTTATATTATATATTATATTATATTATTTTATATTATATTGTATTATATTATTTTATTTTATATTATATTATTTTATTTCATTGTATTGTATTGTTTTGTATTGTATTGTAGTTTAGGCTGTGCTGGGTGGCTTGCGGGATCTCAGTTCCCCAACCAGGGATTGAATCCAGGTCAAGACAGTTAAAGCGCCGATTCCTAACCACTAGGCCACCAGGGAACTCCCCAACATCTATTTTAAATGTTATATTGTCCAGGCAACTTTCTCTGTTACTCGTAGGTGAATTTATCTCTCCCTCTGTTTTCCTCTCAACTTATAACTGGTACTTACTCAGGCTCTTTTTGTCTTTGCTTCCCCCTCTTTAAAGCAGAGTCCACTAAGTATTTCCCATGGGCGCTGTTGCAGTGCGTGGTACCCTCTGCCCTGCTCACCTGCCCAACTCGGGGTCGCTGCCCACACTCGTCACTCTGCCTGGACACACCTTAGGTGTCTGCATGGCTCCTTCTCTCTCTTGATTCAAAGCTCGCATCAGAGAGACCTTCCTCTCTGGGTTCTGCAGAAGCCACCTCTGGGACAAGGATCAGAGGGCAAGTCGTTTTACTCAGGAGGTGGTCCCAGGAAGCACAGGCAGGGAGGTGGGAAGAGAAGAAAGGCAAGACAGGGTGGGCTGCCAGGCAGGAGGGGCTGCTGGAGCCCCAAACACAGCTCACAGTTCTCCCCAGAAGGCTGGGACACGGGCTCCCCCTGACTACTGGCTCACCAGACAGAAAGGCCTGGGCACCCTCCAAGAACTCCAGAGGCAGTGCTGGCCTTGGGTGGTATAAAGGGAAATGCTCGGAGCATGGGATGGGCAGAAAGCATGGGTACCATCGTGCCAGCTCCAATGGTCCCCATCCATGCCCGTACCTTACGGTCCTTAGCCTTTTAGCAGGTATCTGCACTAGACTTGTGTTTATAGGTTTATTCTTATTGCCTTTCCCCCCCTAGATTCCGTGCTCCATCAGCACCTGGACCTATTCTGTTTAATTCCCCGTGGTTCCCTCAGCACAGCACCTGGCACCTGGTAGGTGCTATTGCATAAATAGATGTTAAATGAATCAATGAATAAATATGTGTTAAAGTTTAATTGACTACCTACTTTTCTTTACTTTTCATCTACAAATTACTTTGTAGGTCAAGGATGCCTAGGGCATCATTGATTCAATACGGTATTTCAAAGACTGTATTTCTAATGCATGGTAGGGCCTCATTAATTGACAGTGTTTGGAAATGACCTCAAATCAGGCAGATGTTTAGCTGTGACAATTTTGCTTAGTATTGTTTTTGTTGCTTCTCAGTACATTTAATATTTTTCAGTATTAAATGGAGAATCTTTATTTCCATGTTTCTTTATTTCACCAAATTTGGGATGAGGAACTCTTCTATCCCTATCTATCTATCTATCTATCTATCAACTATCTACCATCTATTATTTATCTATCATGTGTACATGTGTTTCCAGTGGCTACGGTAGTGTAGGATGTTTAGCTTGTCAGACACAGATGTTTTGGGTTATAGATGAGAAAATTGAGACTCAAGTTGTTTTCTTTTTTTTAATTGGAGTAGAGTTGATTTACAATGTTGTGTCAGTTTCAGGTGTACAGCACAGTGATTCAGTTACACATATATATATGTCCGTTCTTTTTCAGATTCTTTTCCCTTATAGGTTATTACAAAATATTGAGTCGAGTCCCCTGTGCTATACAGTAGGTCCTTATTGGTTATCTATGTTATATACAGTAGTGTGTATATGTTAATCTCAAACTATTAATTTGTTCCTCCCCCCCACTTTCCCCTTTGGTAACTATCAGTTTGTTTTCTGTGTCTGTGGGTCTATTTCTCTTTTTGTTCACTTGTATCATTTTTAAAGATTCCGTATATAAGCGATGTCATATGATATTTGTCTCTGTCTGGCTTACTTCACTTAGTATGATCATCTCTGGGTCCATCCATGTTGCTGCAAATGCTCAAGTGTTTTTGTGATGCATTCAAGGTTGTGTTGCTAAATGTGGGCGACCAGGACTGGAAACAATTGCCCACCTCCTAGGAGAGCATTCTTTCCAGGACACGGCAGAGACTCCTTTCATGAGCTGCTATATAAAATGGACAAGCCAATTTCTTTTTGCGTGGCATGGCTGTTATAAGCAGAGCTTTTAAAATGTTCGTTAATTCCGCAAGTGAACATCTGAGCTTGGGTGAAAGGATTATTCCTTCCATATACATGAAGGGAGGCGTCTGTGTGAGGCTGAAGGATTGGCCGCAGGTCATAAGAATGAGGGTTTGAATTCCGTGGGCTTCCTCGGATGCTGGAAGAGCCCTTTCTTGTGGCTCAGAGAACAAAACGTTATGCAAATCAGGGCACCGTGTTCCGACTTCAGCCCATCTGGACCCTGGTTAAGTGAAAGCAATTTCCTCATAATCCTCATTTTCGTGTGCACGTCCTCACTTGACTCTTGAGCCATTTCTATACGAGGCCAATTCCGTCTGAGTGGTTTTTCTTCCACTTAAGGGACTTTATTTTTGCCTAGATGGACTGGATAGTTTGCATTTACCCTTAGCAACATGAGAGGGGACATTGAAATCGATGTGTTATCATAGGGTGTGCAATTGCAGTACCCATAGAAATTGTCTCATAATTGTTGTCTCCTGTAATCTACTGTCTCTCTTTCTAGTACAAAACATGAGGAAAGCTCAACCAACCTGATGGTTATATTTCTGTTTCCAGAAGCATAAGCACCAGACTTAAAGTGCACCACCCACGCTGCCCAGATGGCAAAGGCTACAGCCTTCACTCAGGGCATGAAGTGTGCTGGCCTGACTGTGCTTGGCCGTGTGCAGTGGCTCAGATGCCACGGTGAGGCTTGGCTAGAACAAAGCAAATATGCAGTTAGTCGTCAAAATTTCCTTGATGGAAAGTTTATGGACATTTCTATTTTTATGCTTTTAAATCTTGACAATTAGATCAGAAGTGCAAATTTCCACCCTTAAGCAAGGGACAGAAGGTTTCCAGAGAGCCCTTGCATGTGTGCGTGTGCATGTGCGTGTGTGCTTCTGAGATAGAGATCATGTGCTTTAGAGAGACAGGGACAGAGACAACGATAACAACGAGAGAGAAACACAGTCTTCCTGCTGGAACCTTGGTTGACCCAACAAACACACTTTTCCTGACTGGGTTAGAGTCTTCTTTATTATTTCCTCTTCCACCTTATCTTGGGGTTATTTGGCCATTCTTTTACTAAATCCTTGAAACTAATGGTAAGCTCATTACTTTCAAGCTCTCCTTTTATCCTAAGATTGGCCTTCGGGGAGCTCATGCATTCTCCACAGCCATGTTGTTTAATTCTCGAGTCTGTCCTGTCACCTCCAAATGCTCACACAGGTGGGCCTGGATCCTCGAAGGACCCAACAGATCCTCCTCGGGGCTGATTTAAGCCAGTGAAGATCCTCTGGGCTGATTTAGGCCAATGAAAATCCTGGCAGCCAGACTTGCTTGGTGTCACTTGGGTAATCCTGTCTCTGGCTCACCTGCTTCCGAACAATGATGCTGGTGTCTGGTTCCTCCTGACAAACTGGCTCTGTCACATAGGTGCCCCCAAAGAAACTGTGTCCCTGGAGCAGCCATAGCCCAATGACCACTCCATGCTGCCATGTCGGGTCATGCAGGCTGTGCACTGCACAACTCCAGGGGGCTGTCATAGCTGTCAGAGATCCATATGTTTACTAAAAGAAAGTATTAGCTGATGGGGAATGAAACACCCAGGGGAAGTGCAGCCTCTTTTGAGTCTGCACAGCATCACCAGATGGGCTTTCTTTCATTGAGCTGGAGAGACTTTGAGGGCTCACCTTGCCTACAGGCTCCACAGTGAAGGCTCAGACAGCAGCCTTCACTCACCTCTGACCCAAAAGGGGGGATCTCCCAACCCCATCCTTGCTCTCCCTGCTCGTGGCTATGACTTTGCCTCTGCTGTTGACAGCGTTGGCCGCATCCCCTCCACTCCCACACCTGATATGTGCATTGCCTGCCCCACCCACACATCCACACTAAAATGCTGCTGTAGCTGCTCCGAATTGCATGCAGATAATTCAAGCCCAAAGCAGCTCTGTGACCCCAGCATGAGGCTCTGGGAGACATGCGCTTGCTCAGCTCTCCCTCTGAAAAGCACTCCGCAGACCCCACCCTTGCTGCTGGCTCCTCTCCCCGCTCTCCTGGGCACTCCCGGACAACCACATCACCCTAGTCCTAAAATGCAGGTATAGTCTGGGTGGGGAGAATAGTCCAAGCCACAGAGTCCTGAGACAGGGTGGTGGCCAATTTCCCACTCCTTGAACACTCCTCTTTCTTCCTGGGCTGGTGTGACTCCTGCTCTTTTAAAACCAGGAGACGTAGGTGTAAGATTTGCGGTAGGTATAGAATGGACTTACATGGATATTTGATGAAAAAGCAGGGTCTTGAGTTTATTTTCCAAAAAAGAAAATAGTAGACAAGGTAAGAAAAAGGCCCCACACACCACTGTAAGTCAGGAAAACTAGAAGCAGAGTAAACAGCACATTGTTTATGAAGACCCTGTGTGGGCCGAGGTGAATATTTTACGCCCCAGTCATTTGCTGAGCCATAAGGTTGCTAGAGGTCAGTGAAATACACTGATCTGTCAGGCGGTCTCAATTCTGCCAGTGCCCCTTTACATCCAAACTGACAGCCTGGGTCTAAAAGTCACAAACACCACAGCGGGTGGTGGGAGCACAGAGGTCGTGGATGTGCTAATCCGTTGGGTTCCTTAATGCAAAGAGACATTCTGCCTTCCCATTATTGTCAGCCATGGGATAAAAAGTATTGCACTTGGCACGTCTTTTATACTGCTCTGCTTATCTACGCATTTCCATGGCAACGATCAGTGTAGCACCAGGATCCTCATTAATCCTCTCAACGCCCCTATTTGGTAGGCAGCTGACAGCGAATATAATCTCTCTTCCATATGTGAGTGAAGCTTTCTCATCATTTGTGGATGTTGCTGCACAGGAAGAAATGCTTAAAACAGCCATAAGCAGACACAGCCCTTCATTAGCCATTTTGGCCAAGACCTCCTTGCTTTCCTTTCTGTGTTTGTCTTCTGTGCGTGCATCTCCCCGACATCCTGCTTTCAGAAGCCTCTGTCTCGTCCATTTTAAACAGAGAAACAGAGCAGCATTGCCCCGATTCACCACGTTTGCAAACAAGTAGATGGAAGTGTCTCCACTGCCCCTCTGCTTCAGGTGAAGGAGACCGCCGCTGAGTCTGACGGGGCTCCTCACAGAGGACGTGTGTCTGCCAGAACCCACTTTTTCCTTCAGCAATTTTAGAACATTTGCTGTGCTTACTTTTTAGTCCTTACCTGATTCCCGGGCTTAGTGTTCACTCAAGTGAGCCTGTGTCACTGGAGGGGCTGGTACCTAAGGCGCCCTGTCTGGATGTGAGCGCCCTGCCCCACGAGTGAAGGCAGGTGACAGTTTGCTCTCCCTTAGGGCAAAGGGAGAGATGCCCTTCAACCTGCATATGACATTGTGGGCTACCCAATTTTAGGTAAAGAGGCAGCCTTGAAAGAATAAGTGGTTTGGGAGACCGTGACCGATTTGTGAGACATAAACATTAGTCCTAACTCCTGCTCTCTTTATTGAAATATTAAGTGAATGTGAATCTTGTCTCAAATGTGGAAACCTTTGAGTCAGCCAAAGAATATCTGTTCATAAAAGGGGGAAACGTCTTTAAAAACCGGTGTTCCAGGAGTTTGTCCACTGACTTTAAACAAACAGTATTCATATAACAATTTGATGTGATGAGATGTGATTGGATATAGAGAATTTGAGATTTTCCTAAAATATATAAAAATATGATGGAGACATGGCATTTTATCCTTCTCATCAGGTTCCCTGTTTTATGTTGCCAGCATTAATATCTGATAGAAATAATAACAAACCAGCGTACGCAATTAAAGTGCCTGCCGGTGAGTTTAAATATGCCCCCAGCTCTGAACCATAGAGAGAACTTCCATCGAATTAGAAGATTATGATGTATCCTCCAGTGATTGAAAACAAATTGTCCATAAAGTTACCAGGTGTAAAAAAATCTTCAGCATTGAGATAAAAATATTAATTTTCTTCTGTATTAGAGTTTTCATGTTTCTCTGTGAAATCCTTGATTCTCCCAGTCCAATCACACCAGGGGAAAGCAAGTAAATGTAAGTAATAATTACACTAAAACCTAAAAACGATATTGAAGTGCAACTCTACAGCTAACAGAGCTCCCGGAGCTCCTGGGACTTTGAATCCTATGCTCTCCCATCCCTGCGGGGCTGTCTTCCTGGAGGAAGACACTCTGATGTCCGGATATCTCTTTCTTGTCCCGCCATTTGGTGCCTGGCCATAATGGGCTCTTTTGCTTCTGCCGATGCCCTGTGGATGATTGGCTGCCTGTGCCCATGGGCTTCTCAGCCCACAGCTGTTCTCAGGGGCACAGGAGAGAGCTTCCTTTCCACCAGAAACTTCTTTCCCATTGGTGACCTCAATCTTGGCATCTTGCTGGACTAGCTTGTAAGGACCTGGGAGCAAAGTCCTACAGGGCCGTGGGGGACACTTAGAGGACCCACAGGGTTTGCGTCTCAGAGTTCCCTTCACCAGGGATCAAGCACCGTCTCCAGATGGAGCTTGAGTCTCCCCTGGCTCAGGATAGGGATCTGGACACTGAGAGCCCTTTCCTCAGAGGCTGTGATGTTTGAGGATTTTCATCCCAGCGTTGTTAAGTCTCCAAAGTAGATGTCAAATTTCCTCCATTGTTTGGACAAAATCTTAATTGCTTCACTTAGAGTCATGGTGGTTATCGTGGATTGAATTGTGCCCCCTACACAAATATATGTGTTGGAGTGCAGACCCCTAGCAGCACAGAATGGACCTTATTTGGAGATGGGCTCCTTAGAGAAGTAATCAAGTGAACACTGAGGTCGTTAGAGTGGTCCCTAATCCAACATGACTGGTGCCCTTACGAGAAGAGACTATTTAGACGCAGATTCATGTGGAAGAAAGACCCTGAGGACCCGGGAGGAAGACTGCCTGCAGCAAAGGAGAGGGGCCTGGGGCCAACCCCGCTGACACTTTGACCTATACTTCTAGCCTCCAGAACTAGAGACAATAAATGTCTGTTGTTAAGGCCCCCCAGTCTGGGGCACTTTGTCACAGCTGCCCTAGAGGACTAACATAGTGGTCAACCAGGGCACACAGATTCGGATTCGGATTCCCGGTGATCTTTTCTAAATATCAAATACAGTTGGACATCTGATAGCTGCGCACTTTTTAACTGATCCAGGCTGATGGGTAGGGTGATCATATTATCATCCCACAAACGTTTTGAGAGTGATCAGGGGTGCTGTCCTAACTGCCTGAATAAACAGAGGTAACGTGGACCCTCCGAGGCAAACAGGGGGCTGGTCCCTCGGCAACGGGGGCAGAGACTTGCGCTCGTTCTATCCTCCTCTTCCTCCAGTCATCAAGAAAGCAGCTCATTGTTTGTGGAATATTGTGCAACTAGATTTTGGTAATTGCATCCCTGTGGTGTTATTTTGTACACACTTTAACCCCTTCCCTTCCTTTAATCTGCGAGTTGGGCTCTAGAGGCCATCAGATTCAGATTCAGTTTTTTCGCAAGAACACTCGTTGGTGCTGCTGTGCCGTCAGCAAGCACACGGTGGCCGGTTGTACCTTCTTTTCTGATAGTAACGTTGAACAAAGCGTTCATGTATCGACGGCCTGATCCAGCTCCTCCAGGGTTCCCATCAGACTTCCATCTAAGGGGACCGTCAGCTGCCGGCGACTGCCCTTTGGTCTGTTATTTTCGCTTTGGGCTTTTTGCAAAACGATGATGTTTTACTCTCCCTTCTGCATTTAATAATTGAAACTTTTCCATAAAGAAGACTTTCTATTACCATATGTTTTGTGGGAGAGGCAGGAGAAATCCCTGATACTTGTCTTTTATTTGCCAATTTTCAGACTACAGTCATGGCCTAATAACTTCCAGAGTTAACTAGAGTTCGGGTTCATTTGCTTTCATTAGCATCACATGGATTTTGACACGGTGGCTTTCAAGTCATCATAGTCACTGCTTTCTTAATGCTCCCATTGTCCTAGCTTTGGCTGATGGAGCCCATTCATTTAGTTCATGTGTGCTTGTGACCTCAGAGTTCTTTATTAGTGTCTTTGCTTTCAGTTACACTATATTCCAGACCCATGCATTTTCTGCTGCAGACCTGGGATCAGTCATTTGTCAAGGAGCTTTAGTTCTTTTTCATGGGAAATACTATTAAGAGACCACAATCTGAAAACTAGGCATGCTCGTTGTAACTGAATTAATCCTTGCTTCTGGGCTTTTCCAGTACAGAGAGGTAGAAAATGCATATAATTAAAAGAAAGTTATATAATGAGTTCATACGGATATTTCCCATTCAAATGTAAGATTATAGTCTCTTACACAGCCTCTCTGATGTTATGCTTAGAACGTTGATGCTTAATATCATTCGCATGATTATTTATTTGCTTTATCCTATTTCATATATAATAGTTTCAAAACAGTAATGCGATTTTATGCTTAAGGCTGTAGTTATTGGTTGCAGTTAAAGATAGCACCATCAGTTTTTTCTGTCTTTAGATCTCTCTAGGTAATTTTACTAGGTTTTGCCATATTTTTCTCCATGGCTGTTGAATCAGATTGCAACCTCACCACAATTATGATAGCGTTGTATCCCCAAGGCTTTTCCTCAGAGCATGACACACATCTAGATTTTGTTCAGTCCGATTGGTGAAAAATTATATCTCAGTGTAGTTTTTTAAAAGTTTTCCTTTGTAAACGTATGTATTTTATTTGATCCATTTGAAACATTATTCGGAAAAGCGGTCTGTGGGTTAGGCTCTGGCCTAGAGGGGTCTAGTTAGTATTCTGGAGCTTTTCAACAGCAGGATTCCGCCAAGGAGGTGATTTTTGCCAGACTCTTCCAAGGCAGGAAGCTGGGGTCGATTTAAGTGTCTCTTACACAGTTTTGCACTCTGGTTTCTCCAATAATGAGTTAGACTGAACATCTTTTAATATTTAAAGGCCATTTGCCTTTCTTTGTGAATTATCTGATCTTATCTCTTGTTCCTTTTTCTACACATCTTTTTTTCTACTTGTATAGTTTTCTGGTCCACTTTTGGAAACTTTCTTGGACTAACAATGCTTTGTGATATGGATTACAAATAAATTTTTTCATATTTTATTACATTGTTTATTTTGATTTTTTTCAGGTAGAGGTGCTTGGGATTTGTTTCTGAAAGAGTTCCCATTCCCAGGTTTTTAAGAGATTCACCCCTGTTTCTTCTAATGCTTTTAAGGTGTTATTTATTTGTTTGTTCATTAGTTCATTCGTTTTTTGTTTCCCTCTTTGAACCATTTGGTTTATCATGTTTTTTGTGAGAAATGGATCCAATTTTATCTTTTTCCACATTGTTTCCAGTTATCCAAACATTGTTCTTTTCAGAAGTCCATCTTTCCTTTACTGATTTAAAATGCAGCGCTTTCATACCATATTACAGAAATGTCTAGGTGCAGCTGCCTCTTCTCTTGGATTTTGTTCCCTTGGTCTTTCTGTTTATTCATGTGATTTCGGCACCTTTAATTACAGAGTTTTTATATTATTTTATGTCTAGTAGCACTAGCCTTCTTATTCAAAGTTTCCTGGCTACTTTTGCTTCCCTGCTCATCCAAATGAACTTTATTGGCAACTTCTCTAGCTTCAGAATTTAACAATATCTGATAGCATTTTGTCCTTGGGCTTGGATAAATTTATAATTTAACTTACTCTCTTTTCCTCTATCTGTCTCCTCCCTCTGTGTCCATGACTTTATAATTTTTGCAATAAAATTAGCACACATTCAATATAAAATAATTCAGTCTGTGCAGCAAACATAAAAAAGAGACGGAGAAAGAATTGCTCAAATCCTGGATAAAATAATTTTATTAAGTTGGACTCTTTCCATTCATGCTGTATATTACATTTTAAAGTCGGATTCATTTTTCTTAATTTTAATGGAGGGAAAAATAACATGAAAACTAACGTGAAACTGAAAGAAATATTTCTTGATCAGTAGAAATATTGATTCTTAAAAGTCCTCTTTAACATAGAGAAAATATTTAAAATAATATTTAGACATTAGGGTCATTCTCAAAAAGAGATTATCACTGTTTACCTGCTGCTCATGATGAAAAATTAGCACTCTCATAATTCTTCCTAACTCTCTTTCCTCTGCTTCCTGGCTTTCTTGTTTGTTTTTTCAGTAGATAAGATTATGTTTTTTAATCTGTCAAGGCTTATAGCACTTTTCATCTGTGCTGTAACTATATTGCCTACAGTTGTTCAATATAATTCTATATTCAAATTGATTCTAATCTCTCCATCCAGCTATGCTATTATGAATTTTCCACTCTTGAGTTATTTTGATGCATCCCCTAAATGGACCTCATCATGTAGTTGTTTTGTCAAAAAGTTCTCACTGGGATGCTCTTGGCTGAGGTTTTCATGCTGGAGAGCGTCTAGCCACCTTGGTAATAAAACTGGGTCATGTTAATAGGACAAAGGTTACACTGCAGAAACAAACGAACCTCGAAATCTTAGTGTCTAACCCCAGCAAAGGCTTCCTTCTGCTCTACTCCGTCACTCCAAGGCCATGACTATGGAAGGCCCAGTCCGTGTGCCTGGTTCATCTGTAATACAGGGCAAGAGAGAAAGCGGAAAATTCACAATCACTCACCTGCCTGGGCTCTCCGGTGACACACGTCACTTATCTCTTGTCATTTATCCAAACTTGTCACTTGGCCGTACCCCACTGTCAGGAGGCTGGGAGAGCAGCAGTAGGTTTGGACAGTGTAACTACCTGCACCTGCGGGTAAAGGTGTTATTTTTGTTTCCTAGGTGCCTCAAACTTTTTTTTCTTCTTGAAATTCAGATGTTAACTAGAATAAGTGCTACATAAGTGGTTCTTCAATATTTCCCTAGAATATTTTTAAAATCAAACAGATCTTTCCTTCAACACTTTTTTATTCTGTTATTCACTTGACCATTTTCTCCATTTCACATGTTGAATTTTCTCAACACAAATGATCCTTTTACACATAATCATGTTTTCTTTTACTTTCCTCATGCCTCTGAACTGCCCCTTTTTATTTTCTTTTGAAATCACCACGATTACCTTACCTTTCTTCTGTCTTAACAGATCAGAATTCTGATGACTCTGTTCTGTCTAGCTGCTCCGAAGGTATGCAATTAGTGTTATAAAAGCATTAGTATAAGTCCTTAAAATTCTTCACAATCTCCCTTTAATATCATCCTGTTGTTGAACCGTCTCTCCTTTGAGCTCCAGTTTTCATGATATTAAGAACTTA
This sequence comes from Lipotes vexillifer, assembly GCF_000442215.2. Classification (NCBI taxonomy): domain Eukaryota; kingdom Metazoa; phylum Chordata; class Mammalia; order Artiodactyla; family Lipotidae; genus Lipotes; species Lipotes vexillifer. Next base: position 948,393 of record NW_006784423.1, on the reverse strand, counting down.
TTAAGTTCTTCTTGAACATAAAAAACTCAAGACGTAGTTCCTTTTCTTCTCTCATTTTTTCCAGCCCAGATTCTTGACCCAAAGCGTGTCCTGCATGCTTTCCCCCCTCCCCTCCCTTTCTCGTTCCTTCTCTTCACACAACGTGAGCAGATGTGCCCTCACGTTTCTTTTCATCTTGCTTGAGCTCTGAAACAGGCTCCCCTGCCCAGACTTTCTGTTTTCTCTAATTTCATGCATATTAATTCATCCTCCGGCTCATAGGTCTGATTTTAAGCCAGCTATTTGCTGTTTCATCTGTTTTGTTGAGGCCTAAGCTGGGACACTCGGGGCGGGGAGTGGATACGGTTATGGGGCACAGAGAAGACCATGCAGAGTCATTATTAGAAATTGGGGCTCTATACTTCCTTCTGGGATGCTGGTAAGTGTGGCGGGGTTCACTCATCAAGTGGGGTGTGTATTTTATTTTCAAATAAAGATACCTATTAGCTTTGAATCATTCCCCAAATCCAAATGGTCCTAAAGCCTTTGCTCCTTTAAGAGTGAGGCAGCCACCATTCTGTGCAGCGTTCTCACTGTCCCATTAAGAAAATGAAAAACAAGAGGGTCTTTCCTGAGTTCTGCAAGTTTACTTCAGACTCCCTTACTAGACTTAGAAATCAGTCATCATTCTCAAATTTGTTTATTTCCTTTCTTAGCTGCCCTCTTTGGAAGTTTGTAACATGACACCATCCATGCTCCTTGTTTGGGGGCTGGTGGCATGTTTAAAAACATTGCAGTTGCTGTTTCATTGAGTTCCCGGCAGGGGGCGTGGTGATCTGGCCGCACCCCACCATCTCTGCTCAGAAGACTTCAAGAATGTGTTTCTGAAAGTGTGATAGTGGAACAACACACCACAGAAACCCTTGGATACTTCTTAAACACGTGGATTCCTGGCTCTCATTGGAGGTGGGTATATACTGCAACAGAAGCTCTGGGAATGTTTAGTTCACGCATTTTAAATACATTTCCTGGCAGATGCTAATCACACTAAAATTTGAAAATCCCTGACTATGTAATCTTATGAAAGCTTCTACTTTTTCTTTCTAAACACAATGTTTTCTTTCTATTAACATTGCAAAATATCATCTAACTATGGTGTTTGTAACAAGGAATAAAGAGATCCCATCTTGGTGTTCGAGGACGCCCACAATTCCATACATACCTGCTCAGCCTAGTTTAGTAGAAAAATGACCTGACATTCTCATTCCAGACAGCTCTTTAGATAAAAGAGAAATACATACAAAGTGCTGATGTCTGTACACCCAGAGGCCCTGTTAACGCTAAATAATCATAATTTGAGCTAACTTCTGGATTTGTGTATAGCAACAGTTATTGGTACTAAGTTTTACAGCTTTTCTGCCTGTCGTTTTCTCAAGAAATGAAGATGGGTTGTGTCTCTGTTGGGTGAACCACAGGGAGCTCTGGAAGAACAGAAAAAAGGTTTGCCTTTTGATGTTTATTTCCATTTTAGGAAATTGCAATATCATTCATCAGCATTAACTCTGCTTGCAGAACAGCTAACTTTCTTATAATATATATTTTCTCACAAAAGTGTCTGATTATATTGCTTATGTAGTTCTCAAAATCTGATATTAAAATACTAAAAACATACACGTAAAACAAAGGGAGCAAGTACCAAAGTAGGTTCCATCCTAGTAAAATTATAAGGAAAACGACAGAAAACCAGCCTTTATCCTCTTCCCCCCATGGATACCCATTCCTGCCATGTGCTTCTAGGTCCTTCTTTATAAAGATCACTTTTAATACAGACTCTGGCCCTTTTTATGACTTACTCTGGATAAAATTCCACGTGCCACTTTTCCCAGGAATATTAGAACATAAACCAAGTTTCCTTCGACATCATCAACTTTTGAGTACAAGTTAATTTCCTTAAAAGACAAATGGATATTAAAATACAAATATTATTACATAAGATGAAATTCATAATTTATGCAGAAGTACAATATATAACAACATTATCACATAGGGTGGTTACATGTAATTATACCTTGTGAAGTTTAAAGTTTATAATATTAAAAAGATGGTGATAACCTAAGAATGCACGGTTTAATCCATAGAACATCCTCTAAAAATTAATAAAAAGGAGTATAGTTAAAAAAAACAAGAAAGAAAATAAAATGAGAGACAAAAATTTTTATTAACTACAAAGAAGGCTAGAAAAGAGGAACACAGACCAAAAAAAAAAGAAAGAAAGAAAGAAAAGAAAAGAAAAGAAAAAAGAGAGAGAGAGAGAAAAGAAGGGACAAGTAAAAATAAATATAAAGATGGCAGAGAACTAAACCATATCCATCTTTACTTGAAATGTAAATAAATTAAACATTCCAGTTACAACATACATAATATCTGACTGGAGAAAGAAGTGGTATTTAACTCTGGGCTGCCTGCAATAGATGTAAAACAGATATGAAGACCCGAATATGTTGAAAGTTGGAGACTGGGAAAGGACAAATCATATAGGTATAGGAGAAGTTAAAGCAAGCTAGTATGGCTATATTAATATCAAACTATAAAGAAATGGGACCTAATGGAACTTAAAAGCTTTTGCACAGCAAAGGAAAATATCAACAAAACGAACAGACAACCTACAGAATAGGAGAAAATATTTGCAAATGATGTGACCTATAAAGGTTAATATCCAAAATACTCAACATCACAAAACCAAAGAACCCAATTAAAAAATGGGCAGAAGACCTGAATAGACATTTTCCCAAAGAAGACATACAGATGGCCAAGAGACAGATGAAAATATGCCCCACATCACTAACCATCAGAGAAATGCAAATCAAAACCAAAATGATATATTACCTCACACCTGCCAGAATGGCTGTCATCAAAAAGAACACAAATAACAAATGTTGGTGAGGATGCAGAGAAACAACTTTTTTTTTTTAATTTTTAAATTTAATTTTATTTATTTTTTTATACAGCAGGTTCTTATTAGTTATCCATTTTATACATATTAGTGTATACATGTCAATCCCAATCTTCCAATTCATCACAGCACCACCCCACCCCACCCCGTGCCACTTTCCCCTCTTGGTGTCCATATGTTTGTTCTCTACATCTGTGTCTCTATTTCTGCCCTGCAAACCGGTTCATCTGTACCATTTTTCTAGGTTTCACATATATGCGTTAATACAGGATATTTGTTTTTCTCTTTCGGACTTAACTTCACTCTGTATGCCTGTCTCTAGATCCATCCACGTCTCTACGAATGACAAAATTTCGTTCCTTTTTATGGCTAAGTAATATTCCATTGTGTATATGTACCACATCTTCTTTATCCATTCGACTGTCGATGGACACTTAGGTTGCTTCCATGACCTGGCTATTGTAAATGGTGCTGCAATGAACATTGGGGTACGTGTGTCTTTTTGAATTACGGTTTTCTCAGGGTATATGCCCAGTAGTGGGATTGCTGGGTCATATGGTAGTTCTATTTTTAGGGAAACAACTCTTGTACACTGTTGGTGGCAATGTAAATTGGTGCAGCCACTATGGAAAACAGTATGGAGGTTATTAAAAAAACTAAAAGTAGAGCTACCATATGACCCAGCAATTCCACACCTGGGTGTATCTCTGAAGGAAATGTAAATACTAATTTGAAAAGATCATGCACCCCAATGTTCATGGCAGCATTTTTTATAATACCCAAGATATGGAAGCAACTCGCGTGCCCATCAACACGTGTGTATATACACAATGGAACATTACTCAGCCATAAAAATGAGTGAAATCTTGCCATTTGCAACAACATCGATGGACCTAGAGGGTATTATGCTTAATGAAATAAATCAGGCAGAGAAAGACAAATACTCTATGTTATCACTTACATGTGGAATCTAAAAATTAGAACAAACAAATATAATAAAACAGAAACATACAGACACAGAGAAGAAACCAGTGGTTATCAGGGGGGGAGAGGGAAGAGGGGAGGGGGAAGATAAGGATATGGGATCAAGAGGCACAAACTTCTATGCATAAAATAAACTACAAGGATATATTGTACAGCACTGGGAATATAGCCATTATCTTGTAATAGCTTTAAGTGGACTATAATCCTATAAAAATGTATTGTACACCTGAAACTAATATAATATAGTAAATCAACTATATTTCAATAAAAAAGAAAAATGTAGTAGACAATACTGCCATTACTGTTAGTATTGATATAACTGATAAAATCAATCAGGAAGTATTAACAAAGATAAAGTGATAAAGTGTTAGATACACAGCATGATTCAACAAGAAGAGGAAGACATAGCAATGCTAACTTTGTATGTATCTAGTAACAGATTCTCAAAAAATACAAAGCAAAATACAAAGCCACCACAATGAGAAGCCCACGCACCGCAACGAAGAGTAGCCCCTGCTCGCCACAACTAGAGAAAGCCCGCGGGCAGCAACGAGGACCCAACGCAGCCAAAACTAAATAAATAAATAAATTTTAAAAATATATTATGTTTGGGCTTCCCTGGTGGCGCAGTGGTTGAGAGTCCGCCTGTCAATGCAGGGGACGCGGGTTCGTGCCCCGGTCCGGGAGGATCCCACGTGCCGCGGAGTGGCTGGGCCCGTGAGCCGTGGCCGCTGAGCCTGCGCGTCCGGAGCCTGTGCTCCGCAACGGGAGAGGCCACAGCAGTGAGAGGCCCGCGTACCGCAAAAAATAAAAAAATTTCATCATATCAAAATTTGTGGGATATTAGCAACGCATTGTGTAGTGGGGAAAAGTATCATTTAAATGCCTACACCAGTAATGAGTACAGGTTTAAAATCAATGATTTTAAGTTTCTACTCTAAAAAAATATAAAAAGGAGCAAATTAAATGTAAATTAAGTAGAATAGAGTACATAATATAGTTTAGAGCTGAAACCATGCAATGGCAAAGAAGTAAAATTAAGGCTGTTCTTGGAAAGAATTACTAAAAATCTCTAGCATGTTTAAAATTAAGGAAAAGAAAATACAAGTTATAAATATCAGGAATTTAAAAGGTCATATCACTATATATGTTAAAATGACAATAAGGAATATTATAAAACTTTATGCCAATAAAGTTTGAAACTTAAAAAAAATGAACAAAGTTCTTTAAAAAGTAATTTTATAAAATGGACACAGGAGAATATCTGAATGTCCCTGTATCTATAAAAGAAATTGAAATTTTAATCGATAACTTTTCTCCCCAAAAAATTCTAGGAGCAGATTTTTTCAGTGCTGAATTCTGCCAACAGAAAAATATAATATCAGTCTTATACAAATTAAGAAAATATAATACCAGTCTTATTCAAATTCTTATAGAAATTTGAGAGGTGAAGAATGCATACCAACTCACTTTATGAAGCTGGTCCAAACCTAATACAAATATCTCAATAAAATATTAGCACCTTAAATTCAAGCATATGTAGAATAGATAATGCCTCATGACCAAATGAGGTTTGGACTGAGAATACAAAGTTGGTGCAACATTCAAAAAATAACCAGTATAACTCATCACATTAATGCAACTAAGGAAAATTTCCTATACCTATCCTAATAGGTGCAGGAAAAAGACGTGACAAAATTCAACACCCAATTATCATAAAAGTTTTAAATAAACTAGAAATTGAGTGAAAGTTAGTTGGATAAATAGCATCTACAAGAAATCTAAACCTAAAATTTTGATGCCTAAAGATACATCTTTTATCCAATGTCTCTACGCTTTATCATTAATTGGTGACTTTTTATTTTTTTGAGCAATTTCTCTCTTTAAATCAGCCTTGTTTGATAAAACTTCATTTTGTTACTATTTTGATATGATGTTTTAATGCCCTTTCCTTCTTTAAACCTTGAGTCAGTAGGCTTTGTTGATATTTCTTATGTACAATGTTTTTCGACCCAATATGTGTCTTTTTCCTTAAAGAGATAATTTTATCTCCTTTATATTTGCAGAATAGATAGCTGATATTTGTTCTAAAATTTTGTCTTATATTTTCTATTTTAATTCTCCTTTGTTTTCTATCATTTGTTCCATTGAACACCTTTATGTGGTATGTAGGTGGGTGTTTCTTTTAAAAGCATGTAAGTTTTGGATTTCCTATTGTGTTACTTTTGTGTATCAGTTAGGGTTCATTTGCAAGAAATGGAAATTGACGAAATGGGCCAGAGGCCTGTGCCCTAGGCTGCCTCTAGGACAGACTCAGAACTGCACCGTAAAGCTGGCCCACTGTGGGTAAGCCAGCGACTTTAACAGGAAGGAGGGCAGTGAGGAGTGGCCCGTGGAACCGGTGATTAAAAGAACACTCCGGCATCACCGGGAAGCAAGGATCGGGAAGCTCTCTGGTCACAGCTGCCCTTTGACTTACAAGGAGGGAGCAAGGAGCCCTGGGATACTGCTCAGAAAACCCCAGCATCTCCAAAACCAGTCTTGCCAACAACAACTACCAAAAATAAAGGAAATTTCCTTGTACCCAGCTTCTAGCTTCTAAATCTTGAAAGAATGCATCTAATTAGTAGACCAAGCTTCATGGAATTTAGGGAAATGCAGCTTGCAATTCTCTTCTGTACCAAGAGCACAGAGAAAAGGGGGACTAGGTGGTGATTATGGAGCCAGGTCATGGGTCGTGTTTTAATTGGCAATTACATAATCCTCACAGGTGATATTTTCTAGGGGCTCCCCTAGTTAATTTACATACATTCTCTACAAATATGCATCAAGCCAGAATTATTACCCCATTCAGTTCTCTAGAGATTTCACAACAATGCAATTTCATACAAGAATTCTGATCTGAATTTTTATAACTAACCTCATTGCAAACTGGGTACCACACGAGTACTCAGCTGACGTGTCTGAAAGTGATTACCAGATATTCTTTATTCTTCTGTCATTTCACAGAAAGTGACTCACACACCCTCCCAGCTACCCTTCTTTCTTCGTTATCGCCATTGTTTCAGTTAAGAACTTTTTCATTTACAGAGTCTGAATTATTTATTTTGTTAAAATAATTGTAAGAAGGAGACGATTCCCCCATATAATGTACAATGTATAGATGCATGTGCACAAGCAGGAAGGAGGTGAAATCGTCACGCACCATTTGGAGATGTTCAAGAAGCTCTTGGGCCGGTGCCTGAGGGAGAACAGTGGACTCTGGCTGTCGGTTCACAGCATAAGGAGGCCAAAAGCTCATCCTGAGTGTCGGTCCCCAAAAAGAAAGAAAAGGGAAGAAGTTTTTGCTTCCAATGATCCCAACATGTAGTGAAGGAACTCGCTAGTACTTCTGGGAAAATAGCTGACCGATGCCAAAAAGAAATAAATGGCTTTTTCTTACACCTCTGTGCGATTCAGTTTCCCTACTCTACGAAGCCTAAATGCTATCAAAATGCCTCCAAGGGAGTCAGAGAGGGTTTGTTCGGGCAAGGAAAGATGGAGAGAAGGCTGGTATTTTGTACCACCCTAATGTTTGTCTCAAAATCTCCATATTTAGGGAAAAAAATCAGTAGAAAGGTTAGGTCAACAGTATATCATGGCTTTGGCATTTTCCAGTACAATCAGTATTTCTGCTCTCAGTTGGTTGGACACTCTTGATCAGGACCCTCCCTGGAGTGTTCTGTGGGTTATCCAAGGTTTAGTTAGCATTCATTAGTTTTTCTCTGTAAAAGCCTAATGATGACATGTTTTATACACTTTCAAAAATTCACCGAAAAGAGTAGAACTATTGGAAATCTCCCATTTGTGAATCATTTAATCCTTGAATCTCAGTAGGTATTGACTACGGCCTTAAGCATGAAGTGATCTTAAATTAAGAACAGCAGTCGGTGTTTCTGCCTGTTTTAAAATCAATGCCAAATACCATACGATTGAGCTGCAGTTATTGGCCAGCAAAGGAGCTAAAATTATCAGATTCGCCATAGATACGTGTATGAAGGTGGAGCCATCATTTCTATTTTATGACAGAGAAACTGAACCAGTAAGAAGGGGAAAAGCGTGAATGCTGGTCAAGGACCCCAGCTCACTAGAAACTGGCTCTTCTCTTGGTGGAATGGTCAAGAGATCTTAGGACAAATTTGCAATTACATGAGAACTCTGTATATTACCTGTCTTCTCCATTATTTATTAAGTCATTTGAGCAGACTTTAAAAAATTTATTTTATTGAAGTGTAGTCGATTTACAATGTTGCGTTCATTTCTGCCGTACAGCCGAGCGGTTCGGTTACACACACACATATACATACATTCTTTTTCACATTCTTTTCCTTTATGGTTGATCCCAGGATATTAAGTATGGTTCCCTGTGCTATATAGTAGGACCTACATAGAACAGGGAACCAAATACATATATATGGTATCCATCCTATATATAATAGTTTGCAGAGCAGATTTTTTAAATACCTGGATTGAGCCTCAAAGAAACTTGAAGGATATTTTAGGATATGCATAAGAAGGGATTGACAAGATTTGTACCCAAGGGTAGACCGGAGTGTTGGAAAGAGGAAAGAAAAATATGAATGTGGAGGAGGATTACGTCCTAGTAAAACATCAACTTAGGCTCAGAGGATGTTTTGCAAAGGCCAGTGCCTTTCAGTCGTTCCAAGAACACTTCATCCTGGAGCAGATGTGTCTCTTGGGCACAGAGATTCATAAGATTCTCTTTCTCCTCTGTGTCACATTTGAGATTTCTTAAGGGGGAGAAAGGGGCACACCTGTGAGACCTGGAGTGGTTGGCGCAGGTAGAGCATCTGCAAAGGTAGCAGTGTGGATGGTGATGCTGCTGTGCGTGGCTGATGGTCCAGTGCAGATGAAGGTGGACTCAGGGCTGTTTGTGAAGCACCTACTCCTCCCTTGCTGTTAGTTCTAGTTCAGGTCAACAATCACTCACCGAGCACCACCGATGAGACGTGCGTGTGTGAGCTGCGTGTGGGTCACACAAAGACAAAGAAGCCATGGTACTTCCTCTGGAGAGGCTCACGGTCTGGTTGAGAGTCTGTCACATAGACAGGTGGCTTCCATCCCATGTAGTGAAGGTAGAGAGGTTAGTCCAGGTTCTGGGGAAGGTCAGAGGCCATTCACATAGCCTGACTGGGAGGTTCAGAACAGGCTTCAGAGGAGGAGATGCCCGAGGCTGGGTTTTCCACAATGTGTTAACCAGATGGAAGAACTGAGAAAAGCATTCCAGGAGGAAGATGGAGGCTGGGAAACGGAGAGAGCTAGGAAACAGGTTCCACAGGCAGCTTGGCGTTATTAAGGTTAAAAGTGCAGGAGATAGAGGCCAGGTCTTTACAAGAGAGCTATCTGTAGGATTTCATCCAGAAATTGGTACAATATGCAATCTGTGCTAAATACCTTATTGAAATGTTTAACTGCATGATCTGTACAGAATTCGCATTACTAGATGATGCCGTTTTCTTTACTCTTTAGGGCCTGTAAGGAGTAACCAGCTTCAGTCACCTGAATTTTGTTTTGGTCACTTCAATAAATGTTTATAGACGTGGAGGTGGCCGATCAGTAGGGGGTACGGGGGCTGCTCATACAGAGTGGATCAGGGAGGTGGTGAGGTGTGTGCAGCGTGGAGCGGTGTCATTGTGGGAAGACCAGCTCTCTGGTTGCCATAGGAATAAATGAAGGACTAAGAGTATGGATGCTATGGATAATCCATTCTTTCTGTGTGAATTATCAAGACCTTAGAAGCCCCTCTGACATGGGAGGGGGGCCCTTTAGGAACAATCAGTGAACAGATGTGTCTGAAGTGGGCGCAAGTCTGTCCTCAGGTGTCACACATTGAAAAGGTGGCCAGTGGAGACACTTCTTGTCCAATGAGCCCTCAGCCTCCTCCCCCAGGGCTGACGAAACTTCGATCCTGGGTTTTCCATCATGGCCAGAGCCAATGCAGGGATGTTACCAACATCTTGCTATTTTGTTCTTTTCGTAATTATTTGATTAATAATAATGACTGAGCTACTTAATACTGTATACGTCTGCTAGCATTATTACCTCCCTTAATAGGACAGGAACCCTGATTTCTGCATTTAGCCCAGGGTGTATAATAAACTCACAGTTATTGAGTGTGAGTTAGAACGTGTATAGTCCCTGGCTGAAGGGGAATATATTCTGAATATTCTGTGACTGGCATTCTTAACATTTGATATTGGACTGAATATAACTTCTGCTACATAGATAAGTGGGCACAGAGTTGGGAATGGGGATGGGGTTATTCTTAGGATTTCTATCCTGGAAGCTTTGGAGGTATCTTTAGTTTTAGAGTCTCTTCCTTCATATGTAACACGGGTATACTCTCTTTTACCCTGACACATCTTTGGGGTTTCCTTTCTACTGAAAAGTTCAAGAAGCAGAGTCAGAATGTACTGGACTATCAGGACAGCGGGTGTGACGTTGGGAAAAGAAAGCTTCTGGAATCAAAGAGACTTGGGCTGAGACTCCTGAAAATGTGGACACTCCCCACCTGTTGCTGGATCCTCTCCAAACACTACCTTCGAGATGCCAACACTTTTTAAAAAATATACCCTTAGAAAAGCCAAAGTAAAAACTGTAGAAACAGCTGGGGCTGGAGGGAGAGCAGTTGTGGCTCAGAATGGAAGGTTCGGGGCTCCCCGGAACTCCTTTCCCTCCTGTTAGTGGACTCAGCCCACAACCGCACAGTCGCACAGGACACCACAGCCAGAGGCTGACTCTGCCACTTCAACTCACGCATCCTAGGTTGCGGGGGCTGGTTCCCCCAGCAGCGATGAGCTCGGGCATTTGAAGGACACACCAGAATAAAATGACTCACGTAAGCATCTTAAATAGAAGAAGCAGAATCAATGAACCAAATCAAACATTGAGAATAAGCGTAGTAAACGCTCTCAAAGATGTAAAAGGGGGTAAGGGCAGCAGGAAGGAAAAACACGCAGTCATAAAGAAGAAAGGTCATGCGTTTGGTTTAACAACTGTAACAATGGCAATAAAGGCTTTGATGAACAGGCTAAATTGCTAATGACAAATTAGTGGACATGCCCTGGAGACATTTGGAAGGAAGAAAAAAGGTAGACAATGTAGGATATACAGAGGAGAGAAGGAAAAGTGCTGTGGTTTATAGAATGTTCTTCTTTCAAGAAGAATAGAAAAAAAGTAAATGGCAGGAAACGGATGAAGAAATAACGACTGCTAACTTCCAGGAAATAAAGACAGCGCTCTCCTTCGTTGTCCCTTCATTAATATTCTTTTGTGTCACGCAGACCTTGTCTTTTGATCCCCTCCCGTTCTATTTGGTGTTTATGGGGAAATTTTCTATTTTAAAATCTTATCAGCATTATTCACAGTAGCCAAGATATGGAAACAACCCATCGATGGATGAATAGATAAAGAAGTGCTGTGTGTACATTTATATACAATGGAATATTATTTATCCATGAGAAATAAGGAAACACTGCCTTTAGTTACAACACGGATGAACCGTAAGACATTATGCTAATTGAAATAAACCTGACAGTGAAAGAAAAATACTGTACGATCTCACCTATTTGTAGAATAGAAACAAACAAACAAAAAGTCAAACTCATAGAAGCAAAGAGGATCCTGGTGGTACGAAGAGGTTGGAGGTGGGAGAAATCGGAGATGTTCGTCAAAGGGAACAAAGTTGTAGTTATACAGGATGAATAATTCCAGAGCTTGAATGTGTCACATGAGGACTGGACTTTATAATACAGCACTGAACACTGAAAATATGCTAAAGAGTCAGGTGTACTCATCACACACAATGATAACTATGTGAGGCTAATTAACCTGACCGTAGTAATCTTTTCACTGTTTATATGTATATCAAATTATTATGCTGTACAACTTAAATGTATACAATGTTTATTTAATAATATGTAAATAAAAACCTTACCTTTTCTTAAGTCCTAACGCTACTTTACAAATTTGAGAACGAAAAAAAATTTCAATATTTAATGGTGACTTGGTAAAAAAAACAATAAAGAAAACTTATTAAATGCCTTCCACAGAGGTACTCTCTTTATGAAAAAGGGAAATTTTATTTATAATTTATTTTTATTTCATTATGTTCTCCTGCTGATGACCACCATTCCACTGAGCGCCCTTCAAGGTGGATGTTTGTGTGAAACCCAGGGGTACCGTTCCTCTCCCTCCTCCCCCGCTCCTTCCCTTCCTTCCTTCCTTCCTCCTTTTCTCTTTTATCTTTTTGAGAGCTTTCTGTGAAGCACTAACTCAGGTGAAATAGACTTCAAAACGTTTGAAAACCTAAGTTGGTAATTATAAGAGGTAAGTGTCAAGAGTAGCTCAGGGAAACGACAAAAGGCCGAACTAAGACTAGAACTAGCAAACTGCGGATGACGTGAGTGCACAGTGACAGCCACGATGAGCAAAGGCGGCAGCAGTTAGTCCAGGGAAACCTTCCAGGTCTGTTACTGTGTACAGTGCAGTCTTTAGTTCTTGACTTCAAGGCAACTGAAATGATCTGGTTACTTAAACACTGTACGAAATGGGATTTTTCTAGCTGTATAAGGTGCCTATGTGTAAATAAAGTAGAAAATAAATTGAGTGGGAGTGGTGTGGTGACTTGTTTCATGCTACGGATTCCCGGGCTGTGTTTACACTTGTGGACACTGTGTAATGATTAATAGTGACTCCTTCACTCCCAGAGGTGTCCCGGTTTGGATAATAGATTATACGTTCATGCAGTGTATCAGCAAAGTATTTACACATAGGTGTTCTTGAGTTATTTTAGACTTTGGGGTCCTCTTGGACTCATGCTTCACCCGTAGATCCTTAGCGTAAAACGAATTCAGGGGTCTGATTATGGCTGAGGGTCTGCTTAAAGCACAGCTGAAATTACGTCTCTCAACATGTTATAAAGTAATAACCTCAACATGCTGGGCTGACAGACAAGAATAACTGCTGGACAACCTCTGGGGCTGGGAGTGTGTAGGGATCTTGCATAAGAAAAACTATAGGGTTCTGTGAAAAGGATCTGGATGAAGCCACGAGCAGGAAAAGCAGTGAGCGGTGATTGTGCAAATCAATCATCATCATCATCATCCTGGTAAATGGGGAGAAAAATGATGTCTGCACCATGAAACTTCAGTTGGGTTTTCCAATTTATAAAAGTAGAAAATCAGCCTCCATTGTTAACCAAACTAATCCAGAATGTGGAAAGGAGCAGGGAAAAGAGAAATCCAAATAATGCAAGAGTACTGAGTTCCATGAGCAATAGAAAGTAGTTAGAGAAACAGAAAAATCTAGAATAATGTTAGTATGAATGATTCACGCCTCCAAAGCTTGGGTTCCGTAATAGGTTATTACCGTAAAAGACGTATATGCACCTTTTACCTTTAAAAAGTATTTTATAAGCTTCAGAAGGAAGAATTTTCAAAAAGGAATTTTGCAGAAATTCGATCTTCAGGGTATGAAGAAAAGTGAGATGTTACTGTCATGACCCACCTAAATGTTGTCATATTTGGTAAATTCTTGAAGGTCAAAGACTACTTTCAATCATCACATGAGAACATGAGGACATGGTAAGGTGCAGCCAGGGACACTGTCTTGTGCATCACAGAAAGGGGTTGAGATTTAAACCCTCATCTCACAATCACCTCTCTGATACCTCTGAGTGAGGGCTGAGAGAGAAGGAAAGAAGAACATTCTGGGAGTTTAATGCCTGGCAAGTATTACTTGCTGGCTTTTAAGAATGTGTGTGTGTGTGTGTGTGTGTGTGTGTGTGTGTGTGTGTGTGCAAATTTCTTTCTCTGGTGAACCCTATACGCAACCATAATCAGCAAGAACACACTTTATGTGCTGCCATAGAGATCGGTGCTGACTCTGAAAATTTAGTAACCACCATAACGGGTATCAGACATAACTGCATCTGTCACTCGTCTGGATTTGGTAGAAATACCAGGAGAAAGAGACAAGTCTGCTGTCACTTTATCATCTGATGTGGCCGTGTTCAAGTTGTCCTTTTTGGATATATTCCCTGGGATTCTTGGTCCACAATACAGATGTGATCCCTGACTTGTTCTCGTTTGGGACAGGTCGAAAGAGCTAAGAAAAAAAGAGGTTAAAATTTGAGCAGTTTTTCAATCCCCAAAGTTATTAAACATTATTCAGTCTAAAAAGGAATTTGATCTAACTATGTTTTAGACTGTCTGAAAGTTAGCAGCATATTTCAAAGTCTTCCTCTTGGCATTGGCTATATAGATCCATCAAGTTAAAAAAAAACTAAATCAGTCTTTATTGGACAGGAAATACCCCTGCAGAACAGACAAATTTGAAAAAAGATAATTGGGATCACTTCTCGCAAGTATGGTAAAATAAATCTGGATCAAAATATTCGTACCATTTATTTCTTTTAAGGATATTTGATGTTCTGCTCAACTGTCAAATCATAGAAAAAATGTATAAGGAATTTCTAAAAAGCTATCCGAATATTTAGAACATTTTCTGCCATGAATGTTACATCTTCTTTGGCCTCACACAACACTCTCCAAATCTTTGCTCTTGATGAGTCACTAAACATTTTGCAGAACTGAATCCGGGTGTAAGATGTAAAAGCAACCAGATAAGGGATTAAATATGGAAACGAGTTTCTTTCTGACAGCTAAAAGGTGTCATGAATTTTAAATGCTTTTTCTTAAAAAGAGTCAAGCTTTTCTCCTTAAGAGTGTTTTCCTTTGACTCTAGAAATTATTTCAGCTGCTTATGGTGTGGTGCTGTGGACTGGTCTGCAAGCAGTCGCCATTCTGAGGTAAGATACGCAAAAAATCGAAAAACTTTCATAGTCATTTGAGCATTGATAGTAAGTTTATATCTAATATCTAATATTTATATAGTCTAATAAATAAATATTTATATTTAATCTAATAAAAAATTTAGGGGCTTTATTACATATATTTTTCATTTCTCTAATAATTTGATTTTTATATATTTTGTGAAAGTTGAAAACTTTAAAAAAAAAACTTATTTCGGCACACACAGTTTGAGAAGCATTTTTCTAGCACGCACAAAACACTTCTGATTTTTCCAAATTAAAGATGTCCTGTGACTCCATATGCCTTTGAGAATCACAAGTCACTTAGATCTAAAGAAGCACCGAAGTGAGTAGTGGTGGAGGCGCTTATATCTTATCCGCAGGTTATTATTTTTTTAATTAATTAATTAATTTATTTATTTATTTTTGGCCGCGTTGGATCTTTGTTGCTGCGTGCGGGCTTTTTCTGGTTGCAGTGAGCGGGGGCCGCTCTTCATTGTGGTGCAGGCCTTCTTGTTGTGGTGGCTTCCCTGGTGGTGCAGTGGTTAAGAATCCACCTGCCAACGCAGGGGACTATGGGTTCAATCCCTGGTCAAGGAAGATCCCACTGCAGAGCAACTAAGCTTATGCGCCACAACTCCTGAGCCCGCGCCCTAGAGCCCACGAGCCACAGCAACTGAAGCCCGTGTGCCGCAATAGGTTATTTTTTTTAATGGAGGCAACAGGATCAAAATTGATTGAGAATATATTTTGGAAGCATCTATAATTTATAGTTTCATTTGTATGAACCTAGTTAAAAAGTTAAGGCTGTGATGCGTAAAGAGCAGAAAGCATAAAGAGTAGCCTAGTTAAAGTCCCAAGGTTAGGAAAGTTAATTCCAGCTTCAGCCAGGGGACGTTCTGTCAACGCGTGTGTGGCCGAGGCTTTAGATTTCGTCCTTGTGATCTAGGTAGGCCTGCTAACTGAAGCCAGATCAGAGCAGGAAGGCCAGGTGGACCTGTGCTTGGTTCATTCCCTGATGGCACAGGGCACTTCCTCAGTCCTCAGGGACGCCGCCAAGGTCAAGGTCACAGGACCCACAGAGGTAGATGAGCTCCTCCCTCTCTGCCGTCCCAAGGAACATCCATGTTCAACAAGCTAAGCCAAGTTGTTAAACTGTTAAATCCAAGGGCGACTTTTTTTTTTAACTGAAGTTTGCAAGGGAATGAAACATGAGATAAACATTTCTCAATTTTAAGTTCCCATTTACCATGATTTAAAAACTCACGGGGTCTTCCTCTGAGCCTCCGCTTTCCAGCAGGAGCTATAAAAAAACTCGAAGGGCCGTTTTTCTTTCCTTTAAACATGGTTTCTTAAAAATATTTCATGTATTAAAATGTTTAAGACGAACAGATACATATTACACAGAGCTGTATATTTCTGCTGGAAAACGATCTTCCCAGAACATAAAGAGAAATCAGTTGCTTTAGGCTAAAAAGACAACATAACAGGCAGATATTTTGCATGTTGAATACATTTTGAGACTGACGGGCTTAGATCAATGCTTGAACAGTCCTTCCTATCTGGGCAGGTGGACCATCGATTTACAAATGAAACCCACACCTATTCACTTCAGGGACTAGGATTTCGGGGGACATTTCTCCTTCTCCGTGAGTAGTGTTCTTTTTGAAGGCATTGTGCACAACCCCTTCGTTATCTATTGCCAGGTAATCATTGCCTTTGTCTATTCATTCATCAACAAATATTTCAGCATCATCTGTATGCCGGGCCCTGGGCTAGTTACTGGGTACCCAGTGTTTAATAAAACACCAGGATCCCAGCTTTTATGTAGGTAGCAGTCCAGCAGGAGAGGCAGACAATGAACAAGAAGATAAATATGTCATTACAAACTGTGCAAAATGCTAAACAGGAGACAAGAATAGGGCTGTGCTGAAAGAATGATACGGAGAAGCCCTCTCTCTGCCGTTTCCTGGACCCTTATCTGTCTGCTCAGCTCTCCCCCGGGCTTGTGTGAGGTTTACCTCCTTTCAGCCCCTGGTCCCATAGTTCTGTGAAAATCCCTCCAGCCCAGAGGGTCTCACAGGACACTTACTACAAAAACTCCCACCCCGTCAGCTACAGCCACAGCCATCGGGAGCCGCGTGCTATGACCCCTCCCGCTAATGACTGGGTCCTTCTGGAACAGGACCCCACATCCTTCATCCCCTCTCCCCACCCCTCACCCTGTTGCAGAAATAAGCAGATTTTCCATTGTTAAGTTGCATTTTTGTTTCCCGTGTTACTCCCTTGCTCTGGTTTGCCCTATGTTTCCATGGATCATAATTTCTAGATTTTTCTGAGATAGTTCTGATACCAAATACTCTGTCTCTTTATTCTCATAAAATCAAACAAATGTTAGAATTGCAGTGTTTGAGCATTAAAACTATATTTGAAAGTCACTCTTTGCACCAAAGGTAGAAAAAAAAAAAAGGCCATGGACGCCCTCCACCCTCTGACAAAGCATGATGTCACTCACTCGTCTTCCATTGTTACCTGCTGAAAACCTACTCATCCTCCATGGTCCAGTTCAGAGGAGACTTTCTTTGTGAGTCCTTCCTAGACCAACCAAGCAAGAATAAAGCTATTTTCCTCCTCTGACCCCCTAAGGCATGCAGTCTGTATATCACTAGGAATTCATTGCAAATTACCTCTTATCATAGACATTTTTTTGTGTGTGTGTGGTACGCGGGCCTCTCACTGTCGTGGCCTCTCCCGTTGCGGAGCACAGGCTCCGGACGCGCAGGCCCAGCGGCCACGGCTCACGGGCCCAGCCGCTCCGCGGCATGTGGGATCTTCCCGGACCGGGGCACGAACCCGCGTCCCCTGCATCGGCAGGCGGACTCCCAGCCACCGCGCCACCGGGGAAGCCCCCATAGACATTTTTATAGGATCAGGACATTCCTTCTCCTCCCTACTCAACTGCATGTTTATTGAAGGCTTTATTTTTACCCTTAGCCAAAGCAATCTTCAGAAAGAAAAACGGAGCTGGAGGAATCAGGCTCCTGGACTTCAGACTATACTACAAAGCTCCAGTAATCAAGACAGTATGGTACTGGCACAAAAACAGAAATATAGATCAATGGAACAGGATAGAAAGCCCAGAGATAAACCCACACACATATGGTCAGCTTATCTTTTTAAAGGAGGCAAGAATATATAATGGAGAAAAGACAGCCTCTTCAACCAGTGGTGCTGGGAAAACTGGACAGGTGCATGTAAAAGAATGAAATTAGAACACTTCCTAACACCATACACAAAAATAACTCCAACTGGATTAAAAACCTAAATGTAAGGCCAGACACTATAAAACTCTTAGAGGAAAACATAGGCAGAACACTCTTTGACATAAATCACAGCAAGATCCTTTTTGACCCACCTCCTAGAGTAATGGAAATAAAAATAAACAAATGGGGGCTTCCCTGGTGGTGCAGTGGTTGAGAGTCTGCCTGCCAATGCAGGGCACACTGGTTCATGCCCCGGTCCGGGAAGATCCCACATGACATGGAGCAGCTGGGCTCATGAGCCATGGCCGCTGAGCCTGCGCATCCGGAGCCTGTGCTCCGCAACGGGAGAGGCCACAACAGTGAGAGGCCCACGTACCACAAAAAAAGAAAATAAACATATAAACAAACAAATGGGACCTAATCAAACTTACAAGCTTTTGCACAGCAAAGGAATCCATAAACAAGACAGAAAGACAACCCTCAGAATGGGAGAAAATATTTGCAAACGAAGCAACTGACTAAGGATTAATCTCCAAAATAATCTCCAAAATATGCAAGTAGCTCATGCAGCTCAGTATCAGAAAAACAAACAACTAGGGCTTCCCTGGTGGCACAGTCGTTGAGAGTCCGCCTGCTGATGCAGGGGACACGGGTTTGTGTCCCGGTCTGGGAAGATCCCACATGCCGCGGAGCGGCTAGGCCCGTGAGCCATGGCCGCTGAGCCTGCGCGTCCGGAGCCCGTGCTCCACAACGGGAGAGGCCACAACAGTGAGAGGCCCGCGTACCGCAAAAAAAAAAAAAAAAAAAAACCCAATCAAAAAATGGGCAGAAGATCTAAACAGACATTTCTCCAAAGAATATTACAGATTGCCAAACACATGAAAGGCTGCTCAACATCACTGATCATTAGAGAAACACAAATCAAAACCACAATGAGGTATCACCTCACGCCGGTCAGAATGGCCATCATCAAAAAATCTAGAAACAATAAATGCTGGAGAGGGTGTGGAGAAAAGGGAACCCTCCTGCACTGTTGGTGGGAATGTAAATTGATACAGCCACTAGGGAGAACAGTACGGATGTTCCTTCAAAAACTAAAAATAGAGCCACCATACCACCCAGCAATCCCACTACTGGGCATATACCTAGAGAAAAGCATAATTCAAAGAGAGTCATGTACCACATAGTTCATTGCAGCACTGTTTGCAATAGCCAGGACATGGAAGAAACCTAAGTGTCCATCGACAGATGAATGTATTAAGAAGATATGGCACATATATACAATGGAATATTACTCAGCCATAAAAAGAAATGAAATTATTTGTAGTGAGGTGGATGGACCTAGAGTCTGTCATACAGAGTGAAGTAAGTCAGAAAGAGAAAAACAAATACCATATGCTAACACACATATATGGAATCTAAAAAAAAATGTATGGTTCTGATGAACCTAGGGGCAGGACAGGAATAAAGGACAAGGGGAAGGGGAAACTGGGACGAAGTGAGAGAGTGGCATGGACACATATACACTACCAAACGTAAAATAGAGAGCTAGTGGGAAGCAGCCGCATAGCACAGGGAGATCAGCTCGGTGCTTTGTGACCACCTGGAGGGGTGGGATAGGGAGGGTGGGAGGGAGACGCAAGAGGGAGGGGATATGGGGATATATGTATACGCATAGCCGATTCACTTTGTTATAAAGCAGAAACTAACACACCATTATAAAGCAATTATACTCCAATAAAGATGTTAGAAAAAATTATTGTTGGTCCTTGTTGCACGTATTCTATTTGCCTTATATGTTCACTAGGCTCTGGCTCCAGAGCTGAAACAATCGTGGAAAATCTGAAGACAGTGAACTAATGGGGTGTCTGTCCCACTGGTTTTTAGCATTTCAGCCCAAGCTGATGCTCCCAGCTCCAGGGCTTACAGGCCTTAGGTGTTTTCAAGAGAGCTAATGACCTGAACCGCTGAGAAGCTACCAGGGAGCTTAGAAGCTTAACTCTGCAAGGGGAGAAAAAAATGCACCCGGATCTCTTCCTTGTTAAAGAGGCATTTGAGAGCACAGAACAATGATTCAGTGTTATATAATCATTCTGAGTGATACGGCTTCGACTCAAGCAGATTTCTGAGTTTAGTGAAGTTTGAACTTTATAATCCATATGCGGGAAAAAAGATTTTTAAAGAATTTTTGATAGTGTTTGAGATTGCTGGAGAATTGTATGTGCTTTTTTCCTTGAAGTTCCATATGTTTTCTAAAAATCAACATGTTTTATTCTTACAATTTTAAAAACTAAAGTTTTACAGTTAATAAAACGCCGTTTTCTTTTCAAGTTCCACATGGATGTTCGCCTGAAGCTATAAACGGCCGATGTGTGTAAACTACACAGTGGGAGGGGCGGTGTCTGATGCTGGTCCCTGTTATGGATTACGATGGGGGTGGATATAGATGTTGCCATGGCTGCAGTGCACGACAGCATGTGTATCAGGAGCAACAGCTGTAGGGGCCCCTCAGTGTGAGTGCCAGGCTTGCAGAACAACAGTTCTCCATTCAGTTCTCTGGGCCAATAGCCCTTAGAAGTCCACAGTGATACTCAGCGTCCTGGGACTAGACAGCCTCCCCCCCCCACTTGCTTTGGTGTGTCCGTCACTGTTTTGCTTTCCACACAGAAGAGCCCCCGTCTCTAAGTGGCCTGTCCAGATTCAAGCCTGGCCACAGTGTCTGCGTTGCGATGCTCTCTTTGTGTTTGTGTTACGAGGCCGCTGTGCGCTGCTGTCGTATTTAATGAGCCTTTATTAGACACACTCCCTGAGGGTCTTTTGTCAGTAGAAGGTCCAACTTTAAAAACCACTCAATATACATTTAATCAAATATGTACTCTGAGAATGAAAGACAGACAGTGTTTACCACTTGGTCTAAGTCTCCCAGACGCTGATATCTGCATTGGTCACAAAATATCACTACCATTTCCTCATCTGGCGTCTTAGCCTGGACTTTGATAACAAAATACCACAGACATTTATTTCTCACAGTTCTGGAAGCTGGAAAGTCCAAAATCAAGGGGTCAGGTAATTTATTTTGGTGAGAGCTGTCTCCCTGGTGTACAGATGGCTGTCTTCTTGTTGTGTTTTTACCTGGCAGGAGAGAGGTAGAGGGAGGGGGGGAAAGAGTGGGGGACGGAGGACGGATGCTCTGGTATTTCTTCTGCGAGGACGCTAATCCCATCATGGGCATCACCCCCATGACCTCTAAACTGAATCTAATTATCTCCCAAAGGCCCCACCTCCAAATACCTTCCTGGGAATTAGGGCTTCTACATATGAATGTCTTGGGGGTGGGCCGGGGAGACACAATTCACTCCACAGCACCTGGGTCTACCACCGTCTGATCATCTCGCTATGGGTTGGGGTAGGAGAGGGTGAGGGGTCCACATTTCAGTCTTTCAAGGTCAACTGTTCTGGTCTTATTATATACTGTGTTTCATGCTTACGTTTTATTGTTCCTTCTCCTACAAGGTCCCTTCAGTAATAGGTATACTTGTTTATTTTATCATTAGTTATTTTGCAGGCAATGCACTTTTCAATTGATTTTTACTTCTAGAAATGCCTCATAGACGATGCGATTATTCAGTCTCCGAGTTGTGGTTACTGGTAAGACCTGCAGTCTCATGGGTCCCAATGTCTGTCCCTGACGCACACATAACGAAGCCGCCGGTTGTGATACTGTCTCTTCTGTGAGCTACTGTGTCTGCTTTTATTCTCCACACGCAGCACAGTCGCCTTTAAGTCTCTATTGATGTCTAGTTAAATCACTCTGAACTTTAAAAAAAAATCCCCAAATAAAATATTCTTATTTTAAAAGGGTTGAATATTCTTGCACGTACATATTGCATGATTGATATTAATACAACAAAATTATGGAAACATTTATATGCAAAATTAAGCAAACTTTAAGTGAAAGTATGTTCTCATCACTTTGAGGTATGTCTGGAAATGGAATTGCTGACTCATATAGGAAGCTCTATGTTTAACATCTTGAATGCCAGCCAAAATGCTGTCCACAGCAGCTGCACCCTTTTACCACCCCATCAACAATGTATAAGGGTTCCGTTTTCTTTACGTCCTTGCTAGCATTTGCTATTGTTTGCCTTTTTTATTCATCCTAGTGGATGTGAAGTGCTGTCTCATCATGGTTTTGATTAGCATTTCCCTAATGACTAATGATTTTGAGTATTATTTCATGTGCTTATTGGCCGTTTAGAGATCTTCTTTGGATACATGTCTATTCAAGTCCTTTGTTAATTTTGTCCACCTTAATTGAAATATATTTGACATATAACATTGTGTAAGTTTAAGGTATACACTGTGATGATTTGATATGTATTGTCATTATGAAATGATTACCACGGTAAGGTTAGTTAACACATCCATTGCCTAGTTACCATTTGTCTGTGTGTGTGTGTGTGTGTGTGTGTGTGTGTGTGTGTGTGTGTGTGTGTGTGGTGAGATCATTTAAGATCTCTCTTAGCAACTTCCAAGTCTATAATAGAGTATTGTTAACCATAGTCATCATGCTGTACAGTAGATCCCCTATAACTGGGAATTTGTGCCCTTTGATCACAATCTGCCACTTCCCCCACCCCTGGGACTCTGGCAACTACCAATTTATAAAAAAATTAAAACAACCCAAATATCTATCTACCGAGGAATGGATAAACAAAATACGGTATATCTATACTGCGGAATATAACTGGCAATTAAAAGAATACGTTGCATGCATGCTACAACGTGGACGAACCTTGAAAACATCGTGCTAAGTGAAAGAGAAGTCTTTGGTGAAAAGACATCCACCAAAGTCTACACTGTTTCCATTTATAGTTCCCCAACAGGCAAATACGCAGAGACAAAGTCGATTAGGAGCTGTAGGGGATCAGGGGAGGGAGAGGACAGGGCATGATTACTAATGTGTATGAGATTTTTTTTCTCACGTGAAAAAGTATTCTAAAATTAGATAATGGTGAAGGTTAAACAGCTCTGCAAATACACTAGAAGTATGAAACCAAAATACAAAACTGTACACTTCAGAAGGGTGAATTATACGGTATGTGACTTATATCTCAATCAAACTGTGAATTTGTTTTAACTGAGCAAATGCCGTTCCTGTCTTTACCTGCGAGAGTGTGATGGTCTGCCACAAGACCTGTAAGCAAGATTAAGGATTTGGGAAACTGAATAAATATAGCCATTTATTTCCTCAAGGAAATTATCAGGGGCAGTAACAGGTTCCCCCCAACTTTTATTTTGAAAATTTTCAAACCTACAGAAACACTGAAAGACTAGTATAATAAACACTCAAATACACTTTGTCCATAACCGACAATTATTAATACTTTAATAACTGTTAATGTATTACCACCTGTGTGTGCGCACGTGCATCTGAATGATCAGATGGTGAGTAGCAGATATCACGGTCCTTTCTCATCAGTACTCCAGATCCAGAGTGTGTCTCCTAAGGACAAGGATGTTCTCCTATATAACCTCAGCACCATCACCGGCAAGAGACCCACAGGTGACAGTATGTGTAGCATCCTAGTAGATGATACACAGTCGCTAGTCTTCTTTCCCCAGTGTTCCCAGCAAGGCACCTTACAGCTTTTTATGGCCCAGATCCAGGATCAAATCATTGCCTGACATCTAACATCTTTCAATCCAAGATGGTCTCCTTACTTCTTTTATCTTCCCTGTCACTGACATTTTTAAGGAGTCAAGGCTAGTTATTTTTTTAAATGTCCTCTAATGTTTTTTAAAGTATAGATTCATGTTACACACTTTGGGCAAGAATATCACGTTGGTGATAATGTATAATGTCTGGAAACGTGATATCAGCTGTCCCAGTCTTAGTGAAATTCAGTAGAATTACTTGGTTAAAGGTGGGGTATCTGTCAGACCTCTCCAGTGCAAAGGTACCTTTTAAATTTCTAATTAATAAACAATCTTTGTAATTAATAAGTAATACAAGTGAATATTCTGTTCCCCCAAATAATGAAACAGATACTACGTGCTAAGAATTTACGGGGAGTATTTCTGATTTCCAGTGAGCATTGCTGGCTCTGTCTACCCTGGGCTGCCTGGTGGGAAAAGTCTGGGGGATTGTCGGTTCTCAAGTTAACGGTGTCACCACAGCAAGGACGTGGGTTTGGGGAGTATTTCTTAATCTATATCAGTAGTATAATCACATGGAAATTTGAAGACTTAATAGAAGTCCAATAAAGTGATGTTGCAAAACTCCTTCTATACATTCTGCTTATTTTTAAAACAGATTCAATAGCACCTAATTCTGTAGATTGGTGCCAGGAGAGAGGAGCTGGGTGGTATGCAAATGCCCACGGAAAACGTCTATGCTCTTGGACGTGGTTAAACTACTGTTTCTGTCCCAAGAAGAGCATGTCTGAATAAACTGCAAGTTAAGGAGAAGCTTAGAGATAACACTTTGCTTTTCTAGAGCACTTTTGTGCCCAACCACTGGATGCACTCAAATCATCATTCAATCTACCTCTAGGAGACATACAGGTGGTAATGTACTACCTACATCATTTCGTTTGAGGGCTGGAGAAAACCAGAGCACAGAATTGTGACCTGCTCTGTGAATCCATCCTCATCACTGCAGGGGTGGGAGTGCCTTTATGCTTTCCTGCTCATTTCTTTAACGTTACTAAAAAGCAGATTAATTTTTTCAGTGGAGGCTGCTATGAGATAAATGAAAGGTGAGGTCAGCTGGGTCTCTTCCTGCTTGAAAATTGCGCAGTCACATCTTCTGAGACAGCTTCTTAATTCTAAAACTACCCTGGAGTAAAAGGAGTAATTTAGATCAAGAGGATGAATGAATGAATGCTGAGGACTGGAGAACAAAGAACTTAAGGAAACACTCAAAATATCTCAAGGATTTAGTTGGAGGCAAAGCTGGGAATTTAGAGTCTTATTATCCTGGTTTTGAATGGGATTTCAAAACACTAATTAGTGCCCTAACTTTCCCCCCAAGCAACCTGTTTCACTCAAAGGCCAGTGAGGAAGGAGAATCAGAAGTGAAAAGAATGATTCTCTAGGCGGCTTTGTTGCCCTCCTTCCCCATCTCACTTAGGACTTAGCCATGGGGGAAACCACCGGCAGGAATAAGCTGCAGTCTGTGTGAGAGAGACGGGGTCCCCGGGGCTGCAGGTGGCATCAGGAACCCTGCTCAGAGCAGGTTAGATGGTCTGTGAATTGGGGGTGGGGCAGTAGCAGTTCTGGAAGAACGTGGACTTGGTGGTCAGCCTCAAAGCAGATCACACTGGCCAGCTGGAAGCTTTGCCCACTGAGTTGGGCACACAATGATTCAAGCACTCTGGCTAGATGTGGGACCATCTGCCAGACCTACCTTCCAACCAGAGTCAGGCTCAGGACCTCCTTCTGTTACCTTCACAGCTGCATATCCTACATAAATGTTAAGGACGGACTTCCTTCAACAAGTTTATATTCTGGAACACAATGTTGAAAAGTACAAACACATCAGTTTGTGAAGTTTAGATCCATACTCTGAAAGAGGTAAATGCACCCGTTCACTGTCGGAGCCCCTCACGTCTGCAGTTCCGATCACTTTCACCTTTTTCTCCTGGAGAGCAAGTGTGTGTTAAGTTGGTGGGGACCCACATTTTTACTGATTGAATCCAGATAATACTATTGACAGAATGGGTGGTATCAGAATCCCCACCACCGCAAACCTAGCTGAGACATTATTACGGGAAAAAGGAAATACTTCCAGTATGTGTAGAGGCCAAAATGGGACCATGACGCCTCCACGGACTTTCAGAGCTACCAGCTGACAACAGCAAGATGTGAAGCAATGACCCGGGCCTCAGCAAGCTCTAAGCTAAGGGCCTGGGTGCTGAGTGTTTCCCGGAATCACAACAGCTAACATCTCTATTAAGATTCGGTGATTTTGTTTGTTTGGAGCAAATTAATTTGTACTTATTTGCATGAAACATGTTCAGTTCCCTCCCTTCGACTAAAAATAGTTTCAATTCCTATCCATTGGGCAGGTCTCCTGTCTGGGTTTTAGACGTGGACATGCGAGGACCCTTGATGAGCTATTGTTTTAGCCACAAAAGGACTGAAGGACACAGTATTAGAAGTGAGGAGGGAAGAACAATGAGAAACAGTCGATGAGAGTTCCAGATGGAAACGAGAGAGGAAAAGAAGCAGACAGATTTTCCTAAGAAATAATAAAAGAAACGTTTTTAGTTTCTACGTTACAAGGTTCCATTGAGTGTCCTGAATAAAAATGGGGGGGAGAAAAGGAAACTTCTCATGGAAACTAGCTGACTGCTTCCCAGCCCCCATTTCCCCTCTCTCCTTCCCGACAGTCTTTTATTTCTGATGGGGACCTTGTGGTCCCCGGGAAGCAGACTCCACCCCCAGCCCTAGGGCTGGATGCTGTAGTCTATTTCATCTCTCTGGCTACAGAGATTGGTTCAAAATTGGACAGGCTACTTATGCAGCCTCAATTGGTGACTCCCAGGTTTTCTGGGAACGCAGAGACAAACCATCTGAATGAGGAATGCTGGACCCCAAACAAGGAAGCTGGGAGCTGGACCTGGCAGCCAACCTGGTCCCCTGACCTGATGCGGAAAGGCTGAGTGGAGATACAGGGAGAAACCCAGCCCTTGTTGGCACCCATGTCTCTGTTACTGGAGCACGTAATTCCTTTATTGTTCAAGCTCATCTGGGCTTGGGTTTATTTCTCTCTGTTAATGAGAATGATTTATCATTGAAGCCGAGTAAAAGAAATCTCATCAAGAAATTTCAGAACAGCAAGGATGAAGCTATATTTCTAAAACCTTCTTGCAAGAAAAAATTAAGTACATCACCTACGAGGAAACGATCAGGCTGACTGTCAATTTTTCAGCAAAATTACCAGGTGGTAAAAATCGTGGAAAAATATCTCCCAAATTTCGAGGGAAAATTATTTTTATCTTAGAAATTTATGTAGTGAGTCTCTTCTGAAGTGTGAAGCCATGACATTTTCAAATTTACATTTTTCAGTTCGCCTCTCACTACTCTTTCTTAAGAAGTTGCTTAAAGATGTGCTTTCAAAGAAACGAGGGGCTCGAACAAGGGAGAGGAAAATACGGACTGGAGGCTGCACCCGGTCAACCCAATAAGGGATACAGGGATGTCCTGGGACAGCAGCTGTGGCCCAGCCTGAGGGGTGGTCTGCATGAGTGGGTGGGGGGAGAGCCTGGGGCAGACACCTCTGCAGGGATGGTCGCTTGTGGGAAAAGCTGACCTGTTGGGGCAGATTGGAAAGAAAAGTCACCTGGAAGAGCATGCAGTTGAAAAAGTCAGGCAGACGTTTACTATAGTGGAGAAGAAAATTCTGTATAAAAATTTCATGGCACACGATCGCTATCAGTGATAATAATAAGAACACAGATTATTGCTTAGTTATCAAAAGATGTGACGTGGCACCATTGGGAGAATGTGATGTGGCTTTTGAAGAGCCCCATTCACATCATGACACGGTGAAATGCACCCTTACTGCCTGTAACTTACAGATAATTGTGAATAGTTAACAAATGTTGTATTTTACAACGGAGCGGTTATGAATTTTACTTTTGCTGTTTGCTTACATTTTGGAACCCTTTTTTTTTCAGGTTTCATACATAAGCGCTTGAAAATCTCATAGGTCCTAAGCAATTATCTGTAGTGCCTCATAGATAGGACATGATGGGAGCAGTGTTAGGACAACACATCATCATCTGCTGTAAAGTGAATCAGCTGGAAAAACAATGAAATTGTGATGAATGACAAAATCAACAACTTACACGTATCGAGTGCTTACCACATGCCAGGCTTGTTCCAAGCACTATTTATGTGTTATTTTACTTAATGATCTCACTGACTACATGGCATTGGTATTATCGCTTCTATAGATAATGAGCGGATGGATTTTAACCTCTAGCCTAGAGCCACCCATGCAATATTTCTCCAGAACCTGATGACATCTAAAACAGAAATCAAGAAACAGCAGAGGAGCACGGTATTTAGAAACATGACAGTCAATACCAGCAGAAAAAAAAATGAAAAAACTTAAAATGATCATTTGAAGAGTGGGTTTGCCGGTAGGAGGTGGTAGGGGAAAAAACTGCTAATTTTCACTATAAACTTTTTGTGCTGTTTGATCTTTGAATACCTGCCTGTATTAATTTATAAACTTTAAAAAAATAAAAAAAAGAACATGACAGCAACAAATGGCATAATTCTGGCCCCAGACAAGCTTTTTCCATGTTGCTTTCCACGTGGAGTTGAACTTGGGTGAGTGCTTGCCAGAGTTATTCCTACCTGAGTCACGGTAGCAGAACAGAAGGCTCCAGCAGGACCACTGCAATTCCCAGAAGCTGATTTTCCTCTGCCTCGGCGCACTGTGATGCTTTTCACTCAATTTTAGACTAGAATTCAAATAGTGATGTGAGAAAGAGACATGAAGAATTTCAATAAAATATTTGCATTCTGAGTTAGGAGGGCAGGAGCAATGCCATAGCCTGCTCTCCACTTATATATTGAAATTCCTACTCCTTTGCTCATTTGCCCAATAGCATTTAATTGACAAATGTTAGCAGATGTGAATTTTTTCATGGTAGGTCCTGTTGGTGGAGGGAACTGCTAGGTACATATGAGCTAAATCACAGGCAAACAGAAACTTCGCTGGAGTGTGTGTGTGTGTGTGTGTGTGTGTGTGTGTGTGCGCGCGCGCACGCATGTTGGGAGGGGTTTAGAGATAGAGACCCTAACCTGAATTAATCTAATTCCTGAAAGCTTGAAGCTTCGGGTCTTATTCCAATAGTTAAAATATCCTAACATAGTTGATATTTGTACTCAGACATATTTGATCTAGACAGTGTGTTGTAAGGAATTGAATTCCTTCTGTTTTTTTTGCGATACGCGGGCCTCTCCCCGCCGTGGCCTCTCCCGTTGCGGAGCACAGGCTCCGGACGCGCAGGCTCAGCGGCCACGGCTCACGGACCCAGCCGCTCCGCGGCACGTGGGATCTTCCCGGACCGGGGCACGAACCCGTGTCCCCTGCATTGGCAGGCGGACTCTCAACCACTAGCGCCACCAGGGAAGCCCCTGAATTCCTTCTTTAGCTTAGTTTTTGGCATTCTGTCTCATATTATAATGCAGTGCTAGAACAAAGATCTTTTGAACATTCAGCGATTGTTCCTTTTTTTTTTCCCAGGAAACTATGTCCATGTCAAGAATTTCTCCTACTGGGGCATCATCGCTCACCGCCACTGGCAAGCGCGTAGCTGAAGACTTACAGAGATAGAGTGCGGGTAGGGTGACAAAAATCATGATAAACCTCATTGATAATATCCTTCTTTCTGACAGAAACTTCCTGAGACACAGGATCTGAAAAGATGTAAGGTTGGTGAAAACTGAGAACTTTTAAGGTTTGATTCTCTTCCAGTGTAGGAAGATGAGTTATTAAATATCCCCAATGCATCCTTAAATTTTTAATGCATACAATGAACAAGGCAGACCGCACAACATGGAAACAACAGAAAACATGTCATTCCCATGCAGGGGAAAGGATGGAGTGGGCATGTACCAGGTGACAAGTCATGGGACACAGAAATGGGAAGTTGAGGAACAGGTAAGGTAAAAACATTGAGACAAATGCTAATGTTTTGTTTCGAACTTCAAAGAACGTTGTCAGTGAATTGTGTAATGATTCTCAGTCTTCTTCTGCCATCAGGGAAGTTCTGAAATGCCCAGCATCTGGTAGTCAAGCCATTAGGGTCCATGACACCATTTTTTTCCCCATCAGTTGAGTAATCCAGCCGTAAGTGAAATCAAACTTTTCTTTTCTTACTTATTATTGATTCAGTAGTTTGTTTTAGTAGTCTCTGCTTCTGTGTCAATAGGCTCACAGATAACTCAGAATCCTCTCCACGTCTATCACCAGGCTCACGGGGCTGCTGTCAGCAGCATCCTCTTTCCTTTATCTCTTGAAAACCAATGATGTGTCCATCATCTGTGATGATGGCTTTTGCCCTGTTTCCCATGTTTTCTTCAAATCCTGCTGAGTAAACCTTTAAGTAAAATCTCTGATAACTTGTGAATCAATTAAATCCCATTTTATTTCTCCACCTTTCAATAAGAATAAGAGTCATTGTTGTTGGAGGCTTGGAATCAGCATTTGTTTGCATATTCCGAGCCTTTTTGTCTCCGGAGACATCAAGGGCCATGGCTGCCCTGGCTGTTTACAACCAGGGAGGTCAGGTGGATGATCTGTTTCAAAGTTCACTCTCACCCATTGTCTGAATGTGTCTTCCTCTCATTACCTGTAGGTGTGTGACAGGGGAAATAATACGCATACTAGTTTTCACTATGAATATAATGGGGAAATATGTTGAACCATAACATTTTAGCTTTTTCTAAGTTGACATTCTCTTGACTTCCTCTCTACAAGGAGAAAGTAAAGTTCAGTATCACAGTGTCTGAACAGCTTGGAAGTACAATTAATATGTTTTTGTTAAATAAAGACCAAAATGTACTTAGATGGGTCCTCTCAGAAGCAAAGAACTTTTAAAAAATCTAACTCCACCAACTCTTTCAAGCCATTTAGGAACTGCCAATAAATTTTTAAGAAAGAAGGAATGAAAGGAAGGAAGGAAGGAAAGAAGGAAAAAAAGGAAAGAAAGAAAGGAAGAAAGAAAGAAAGAAAGAAAGGAAGAAAGAAAGGAAGGAAGGAAGGAAGGAAGGAAGGAAGGAAGGAAGGAAGGAAGGAAGGAAGGAAGGAAGGAAGAAAGAAAGAAAGGAAGGAAGGAAGGAAGGAAGGAAGAAGGAAAAAAGAGAGAGAGAAAGAAAGAAAGAAGAGGAATGACTCCTGTACCAGAGTTAAGTCTGGGACCTTCTAACTTACATGTCTCTTCAATTACATCAGTTGAATATGCTTTTAAGAAATTCACTTTAAAAATTCAATCAGTTGGACTGAAATTTTTTTCTTCAAGTTTTAATACCATAAATTATTTTTCAAATATTAAAATGTTCACAAGACCACAGATTCCAATAGGAAAGGCAGGAAAGTACATGCCCAGTCATGAGCTACCATGGTGGTTTCCAGCTTGGAGGAGTCATAGACCAGAAACACCTTGAAAAATCTTTCAAGGGAATTGAACCAAATTACCAACTTTTGATTTTACTAAGTAAGAAAAAACAAGCGAGGAAAATTAACACACCAAACAACAAAACACATGATCTCAGAATAAGAATTTTTTAATTTAAAAAAGTTTTTAATTTTTAAATTAAATGAGTTTAGTTTTATGAGAAGTGCAGTGTATTTTTCTGATTTCTTTTATAAGCTCTTACTTGAGAGATGAAAACCTTATCACAAAATAGCCTGGGTAGTTTTATTACTGTGTGGAAATCACTGAGTTAAAGGGCTGACACTTCACTCAGCACCGTTTATGGAAAAGTTCAGAAAATGAAAAAAACATCTTCATTGGAAGCTCTCCAGATGAATGAATAGTGTCGTCAGGGACTAGAAAAGGTAAAAACAGACACATCTGCTCTGCAGCCATCATCCTTAACAAATACAGAAATCTGGAAATAAAGATAAAAGAGATAGATGAACATTTCCAAAAGTACGTTGCATAAAGCACGACTTTCAGACGCTGTTCTGTGAAAAGTGGCCAAAGACGGGTCGGTGATGTTTGGAGTTTCATGACGGATTGTGATGTATGGAAGCTCTGAGAAACTGCCATGCTGCACCAGAAAACCTGATTAATTCTGTCCAGCTACTGTCCACGTACATTTAACCTCAGAACTCCCCTTGTAAGAACTGTGAACCTGGACCACGTCACGTTCTCCAGTGTTTCACTAATCTGTGTGACACTTAGGAGAGCTTTCAGGAAGTTAAGGAATTAGTCTAGGCACTGAAATTGTACCGTCTTGAATTATATCCAGTGACTTGAATCGTATCCAGTCACTCATTAATTCACATTCACTGAGCAGTAACTTCAGGTAAAATAATATCCTAAACAATGTGAAGAATTAAATAATAAATGAGTAAAGTATAAGGGGTCTAACTTCAAAGATGATAATCTATAAAGAAAAATAAAACTTATTCAAGGAGCAAAATAAAGTATAAACACATTAAATCAAGTTGAAGATAAATTATTCAGAATCACTGAAGGTCGAAAATAAAGAAGAAATAAAACTGGGTTGAAGATATACAGGTTTCTCACAGGTTTTTTTTTTTCCTAAGCTAAATATTAAATAATTTATTTTATAACTCTGAAAAAGTCATTTAACCCCCCCCTGACCTCACTTTCCTTATCTGAAAATGAGAAAATTAAGCTAAACTTTTCCTTCCTGCTCTAAAGCTTGATGCTGTGATTCTGACAGAATTTCCCATCCGGCAAAAATGACCTTTGAAGAAAGATAGGGATTTTCTTTTATCAAAACAAGTAGATTGTTCTTCTGTCACCCATATTTAGATCCCTGGAGATTATTCCAGATGAAAAATTCCATATGGCAGTTGTGGAAAGTAATGCACTTGACAAATAGCCCCCAGAGCAATTTAAGGGCAAGGAGGGCATGCCTCTAATTCATGCCCCACACCAGTGCCACATTAATCTTCCTACAAGACAGGTTGGGCACACTGGACCTTGCCCAAAACACTTTAATAGTTTTCCACGGCACACAGCTACTCATTTCAAACTGCCTTGAACGTATGTCCCAAGATTCCATTCTTAATTACAAATTATTGGGTTGCAAAGAAAATAATGTTTCATGAGCTACTTTATGCAAAAGAGAAATATATTAAAAGAAGTGGGGATACCCTTGAAACACAGGGCAGTAAGTACAGCTGGATTTGCTAAGGGTTCACTAAGGAAGGGAATCATACAGAATCAAGACTCATATATTTATTTTTATTGGGATAGAATTCTAATATCACAAAGTTCACCATTTTAGAGTTTACATTTCAGTGGTTTTTCATATATTCACAAGGCTGTGCAGCCATCACCATTGTCTGATTCCAGGACATTTTCAGCACCCAAAGAAACCCACACTCATTACTGTCACTCTCTACTCACCTATCCACCTTCCTGTAGCAAAAAATAATTTATTTACTATCTCCATGGATTTTCCTATTCTGAACATTTTATAAAAATGGAACAACGTAATAGGAGGCCTTTTGTGTCTGACTTCTTACAGTTAGAAAGTGTTTTCAAGGTAGATCCAAATTGTAGCATGTATCAGGACTTCATTTCTTTTATGGTTGAATAATATTCAATTGTATTGTTATGCCATGTTTTGTTTATCTATCCATCAGTTGATAGACATTTAGACTGCTTCCATTTTTTGGCTATTCTGAATAATGCTGCTATAAGCATTCATTTACAAGTTATTACAGAAGCATATGTCTTCATGGGTGTACGCTTTGGAGTGGCATATGCCTAGGAGTGAAATTGCTGGATCATGTGGTATCAGGGATTGAAGTTTGTTTACCTCCCCACACCCAATTCACACATCGAAGTTGTAACCCTCATGCAACCTCATTTGGAAATAGAGCCATTGCAGATGTGCTTAGTTAAAATAAAGTCACCTTCATTGGAGTAGGCCTGGTGTCCATATAAAATGGGGATATTTGGACACAGACACACTACATGAACAAGAAGGCAAAGATTGCAGGCATGTGTCTACAAACCAAGGACCACCAACCATGGTAACAAACACCAGAAGCCTGGAGAGAGGCAGGGAACAGACCCTCCCCCAGAACCCTAGGCAGGAACCAACCCTGTGGACGCCTTGGTCTCACACCTCCAGCCTCCACAACTGTAAGACTATATAATTCTGTTGTTGCAGAACATAATACTTTGTTCTGGTAGCCCTGGGAAATTAATTCATATGGTAATTCTACATTTGATTTTTGAGGAACTGTCTAAGTGTTTTTCCAAAGTGGCTGTGACATTTCACATTCACACCACCATTGCATGAGGGTTTCGATTTCTCCACATCCTAGCCAGTGCATGGCATCGTCCAACTTTTACATTATTGTTATCCTGGTGGGTGTGTAGTGGCGCCTCATTGTGCTTTTGAAAGAATCTCCTTATAATCCTTATTTTTCCTGTAAGATTAACAATAATGTCTCCTCTTTCTTTCCTGATTTTAGTAATTTGAGTCTTTTTGCACCCCTCCATCAGTATAGCTAAATGTTTGCCAGTTTTATTGATCTTTTTAAAGGCCAGCTTTTGCTTTTGCTGATTTTCTGTATTTCACTTCCTTCCACTCTAGACTTTCTTATTTCCTTCCTTCTTCTTGCTTTGTATTTAGTTTCTCTTCCTTTTCTAATTTCTTAAAATGAAAGCCTAGGTTATTTATTTGAGATCTTTCTTCTTGTTTAATTTAGTTATTTACAGCTACAAACTTCCCTCAGCACAGCTTTTGCTACATCCTATAATTTTTGGTACAGTGTGCTGTTTGGTTTTTTTTTGCAGTACGCGGGCCTCTCACTGCTGTGGCCTCTCCCGTTGCGGAGCACAGGCTCCGGACGCGCAGGCTCAGCGGCCATGGCTCGCGGGCCCAGCCGCTCCACGGCACGTGGGATCCCCCCAGACCAGGGCACGAACCTGTGTCCCCTGCATCGGCAGGCGGACTCTCAACCACTGCACCACCAGGGAAGCCCGGTACAGTGGGCTTTTGTTTTCTTTAATCTTAAATTATTTTCTAAATTTCCTTGTGATTTTTTCTTTGACTCATTTTTTGCTTTGAAGTGTGTTGCTTAATTTTCACAAATTTGTAAGTTTCTCAAATTTCCTACTGCTGTTGATTCCTAATTTCATGACCTTGGGGTCAGAGAACATACTTTTTATGATTTCAATCCTTTTAAATTTATTGAGACTTGTTTTGTGGCATAACATATGGTCTATTCTGAAGAATGTCTTGGCAAGAATGTGGATTCTGTTGTTGTTGAGTGTTCTGTGCATGTCTGTCAGGTCTATGTTTACAGAGCTGTTTGAGTCTTCTATTTTCTTGTTTTGTCTACTATTGAAAGTGGTTTGTCAAAGTCTCCAATTTTTGTTGCTGATCAGTTTATTTCTCCCTATAGTTCTGTCTGGTTTTGCGTCATGTATTTCGGGACTCTGTTGTTGGTGCATATATGTTTATGATTGTCATATTTTCTTAGGTGATTGGTCATTTCATCATTACAGTATGTCCTTGTCTCTAGTGGCTGTCTTAAGCCTGTTCTTACTGATATTAATACGGCCCCTCCAGCTCTCTTTTGGTTACTGTTTTATGGTGTATCATTTTCCACCCTTTTATGTTCAAACCTTTTGTGCCTTTGAATATAAACTATCTTCTCTACACAACATGTAGTTGGATGTTGTCTTTGTATCCATTCTGCCAATCTACCTTTTTTTTTTTTTTTGGTGTAGTTACTGAGGTAGAATTTATCTATGCCATTTTATCATGTGTTTCTTATATATCCCATGTCTTTTCTGTACCTCGATTTCTCTATTATTGCCTCCCTCTTTGTTAACTAGATATTTTTCTAGTGAGTACTTTAATTCCCTTACTGTTTATTTTACTGTATATTTTTTTAAGTTTTTAATGTTTATTTTGGGGATGACTGTCAACATCTTTATTTATACCAATCTTATTTGGATTACTATCAAATTAAAGTCAATGCTATGCAAAAAACTTTGTATAGATGTGGTCTCCCCCACTTATTGTCACACAGTATATCTTTATGCATTGTTTCCATCAACTTGGGCTTATGGTTATTGCAGTACGCATTCGTATTTTATCAAATGGGGAAAAACAGTGTTACAGACCAAAAACGTATTTATACTGCCTTGTATTTACCTGTGTAATTATCGTTGCTGGTGCTCTTTATTTCTTTAATGAATTCAAGTTAATGTCTGGAGTTCTTCCTTTTCAAAATAAAGGACCACTCATAGTAGTTCTTGTAGGATAGATATGCTATCAATGAACTCTCTTAGTTATTGTTTATCTGATTGTCATTGGTCATCCGGGACTCCTTAATTTCTTCCTCATTTTCTGTAGCATAGCTTTGCTGGTTACAAGATTCTTGTTTGGCAGCTCTGTTTTGTTTTTCTCTTTCAGGGCTTTTAATAAGTCACCCGCTGCCTCTGGCCCCTGTGGTTTCTGCCATTTGGTATCTTGTCAGATCCCAGATATTTAGACTATCTGTTTTTATTTTTCTTGCATGGATTCTCCTTATCCTGGATTATTGCTAACAGTCATTGCATCAATCTAGTCCCTGAAATGAAACATAGAATTTCTCACACCAGAAATGTGCACCCAAGTAATCTGAGCTCTACAGTTATCAAACTCTTCGTCTAATCACCATCAGAGATTTTCACAGCTTACTGGCAACTTCATATCCCAAGGCGCTGCAGCCATTAGAGTCTGGCTGGTCCTGTCTCCTCTCACTTCTACTTTCCCTCCTTACCATCTCCCTGCTGAATCTCCTCCAGCATCTCCGAGTTCTTTTCAGATAATATGATCAGGTAGTCAGTTCTCTTCGGCTCTTATCCCATGATTCACCTTCAGGTTCTCTGTTACATACCCAAAGTCATCAAAATGTCTATACAAATAAAAAACAGGGCTTCCCGGGTGGCGCAGTGGTTGAGGGTCCGCCTGCCGATGCAGGGGACGCGGGTTCGTGCCCCGGGTCCGGGAAGATCCCACGTGCCGCGGAGCGGCTGGGCCCGGGAGCCGCGGCCGCTGAGCCTGCGCGTCCGGAGCCTGTGCTCCGCAAATGGGAGAGGCCACAACGGTGAGAGGCCTACATACCGCAAAAAAACAAAACAAAACAAACAAAACAAAACAAAGCAAAAAAACAATTGCTTCTAGTTAATAAGGTCTAACCTATTTTGGAAGCAATTACCAACTCAACATTAGTCCCCTGCTCCCTTAAATACTCACAGTCACACTTATGTGCAGGAGGTTCCATTGTTCTTCCCCCTTACAAATAATTTCCCACAGCACATTTTTATACCGTGGAGTATGATTCATTTGTAAGGTCTAATTACACTATGAGTTTCTTGAGAGCAAGTAAAAGATATTCAGTATGTAGTAGATGGTGAGTTAATTTTTTTTAATGACAATGACCTAGACTGTGTTTAATTTCCTTAATAAACACAGTAAGTGCACATCACAGTTTACTGGTGGAGCTGTGTAATATACATGCAGTGTGAACAATCTTTACAAAGGAAGCAAATAAGACAATGATAGGAGGCCTCTAAGGACCCAATCAGCTTGAACATGATTCTTCGTTCCACTGGATGTCGTAGATGCAAATATCTCATTTTGATCCATCCTGGTCCCTAGTGACCCTCTCATTCGCCTGGAAGGGCCAGGTATGACCTTGCCTTTCATGTCCTGACGAAGAGGATGTTTCATTACCTGAGCTGTTAACCCCCTATAGCACTTACGGAAATCCCAGCACATCCAGACTGAATTTCCTCTCCTTTTATTCAGGTTTCATGAGTTTTTCATACACAGAAAGACACAGTAAAATTTTCCAGGAAAAGGTTCATGGTGCGGCTGACTTGTATTCAAAAGTGAATCATCTAAAATCCATTATACTGACTTTTAATCAAAAGGCAGCTAAGATGGGAACTCTTTTTGCTACAGGGGACCCTTCTTTCTAAATGGACTATCGTCCCATAGTAATAAGGTCTTGTATAGGGACAGCACTTCACACTCCAAGCTTTGTTACATAAGGAATTACCTAATTTTATTCACCCAGGGAGACAGGCAGGCTTTTTTTTAAATGAGGTCACTGAAATACAGAGCAATTTGATTTGCCTTGGTCGTACTAATTATTAGAAGTGAATTCCTCTGACAGTGGTATTGAAGGTGATTTTCACAGTATCAGCAGTGACTACGGCAGGGGTAGGGGCCAAAGGGTATGAAAGGCAAGTTTAGGCAGCTCTCCTTTTTTTAAATTGAAGTGTAGTTGATTTATAATATTATAAATATAATATAATATTGTGCTAGTATCAGGTGTATACAAAGTGATTCAGTTATATAAGTATATAACTGATAATAATATAAATATATATATATTTCAGATTATTTTACATTACAGGTTATTTCAAGATATTGAATATAGTTTCCTGTATTATACAGTAGGTCCTGTTGTTTATCTATTTTATATATAGTAGCGTGTCTCTGCGAATCCCATACTCCTAATTTATTCCTCCCCCTTCCCTTTTCCCCTTGGCAACCATATGCTTGCTTTCTATGTCTGTAATAAACACCTTTTTTAAAACCATGAGTAAGGGCCTCCCTGGTGGCGCAGTGGTTGAGAGCCCGCCTGCCGATGCAGGGGACACGGGTTCGTGCCCCGGTCCGGGAAGATCCCATGTGCCACGGAGCGGCTGGGCCTGTGAGCCATGGCCGCTGAGCCTGCGTGTCCGGAGCCTGTGCTCCGCAACGGGAGAGGCCACAGCAGTGAGAGGCCCGCGGACCGCAAAAAAAAAATGATAATGGTGGTGATGATGGTGTTATCAGAAACTAAATAAAGGCCAGAGATTGTGGTAGGGGCTTAGATTGAATGAATTTATTAAATACTCACAGAATCATTAAAAGTTGAGTGCATTGGTCTGGGTCCAATCAGGAGAAAGAAACTTCACAGTAATTTGAATAGAAATTTACTATAAAGAATTTTAAAACAATTATAAGAGGACTAAAGATATAGAAGGAACTTTAAAAAGTAGTGTACAGCTGACGGGGAGTATCTAAGGAAAGGAAAACTTGGAAGGGTTGCCTACATCAAGACTGGGGTGCAGACCTCATTTGACCAGTGGGTTGGAGCCCACTGCACAATGGAAACAGTTGCTGGGTTGCCAGAGTTGAACCAGAGTCACAGGACAGAAGGATGCCACCATCTAGGGCACATGGGAGTGCAGGTGGTGGGCAGGTATGCAGAGGGAGTCCTGCTGGCGGTCACAGCAGCATTGCCATGGGAACTGTGGTACAGTGTCCATCTTATGAGGGCCCCGGGTAGCACCCCTTGGGGAACAGGTGAACTGAGGCAGGTGGGATGTGTGCAGATGGAGCTGGGCTGCCACTGCTGGGACAAGATTGGAACGGCACTGGTGTGTCCACGACTTGTGAGCTGGAGCCTGTGATTCCCCAGCTGAGGTGGGGCTGCGCGGTCCCTGAGAGGCTACCTGCTTGAGGGCACGGTTGGGACAGCGTGAATAAGGTGTCTGCGCAGACATGAAGAGCTAACTGGCAGTGCAACAGGCACAGAAAAGAGCAAACTCTGCGCAGGAACCAGGAAGAGGAGCCCCTTCCTCTGCGCTGTGTCTCCCCAGCTCTCTCCACACACAAAGCTTCATGCTGTGCTAACTGCAAAGGAAAAGTCCATTACATCAGAGCAGGTACTGAAGGACGGATTTCCAGCTGAGGGCAGTAAATTAAACTGGCACAGTAGGAATGCTATTAGTCCAGCTTTATTTTTATTTTTGTATTTATTACTTTTCTACGTTTTTTTATCCCAGCTTTATTGAGGTATGATTGACAAATAAAAATTGTATGTATTTAGGTTGTACAATGTGATTTTTAAGGTACCTAATGTGATGATTTAACATATATTAACTAATAAATTTTAAATATTAAATATCATTTTATACAATTATATATTAAATATTAAATCAAATAAATATTAAAGTATATGAATATATAGAGAGATAGATAGATGATAGATAGATAGTTAGATAGACAGAAAAGAAACAGATTTAGAGGGGTTAATGTGCTCAAATAATGTATTCAGAAGGTAAAGGAGTTACCATACTCACTGAGACATTTTAACCAAGGCATGTTCTTGATACCTAATATGACAGATGCGCTGTGGTGTGGACTTCAAGCCGTCCACACCAGAATGCATCTATCATAGTAGGTATCAAGAATGGTTCCAATTCCATTCTCATTCTCATCTTTTCCAGCCAGAGACCACGTTTCCCCAGCACTCCTCCAACCCCTGCCCTTGCTGATGGATTCGACCAAATGTTCAAGTTCTGTCCTAGAAAGTGAGAGGAAGTGATGGCGGCCACGATCTTTTTTTTCCCCCCTTAACCAGCTAAATGGCTAGAGAAACCATGACCTTATTTGCTTGCTTAGAAGCAAACATGTAAACATGTCAAGGACGGCGGGACCAGCCTCGATCTGATGCCCATCATCACTATGAACCTCCCACGAGCGGGAATTTACCCCGAACTGTCAAGCCAGCTTCTTAAAACTTGCCCTCATATATTCATAGACAGATAGTTGTGTACATAAAATGTCAAAAATATATTGAAAATTATTACCTGTTTTATCCTCTGATGCATATTTAATGTTCACTGAATATTTATTGGATGAGAAATGAGAGAATGCTTACCTTAACTGTGGTTAAAATGAATAAACCCTGTTTAGGATCTTCCTACTGTGTGTAAAATAATATGTGTGACAATCCTACGACTCATTTCTCATGGATTACACTTTGAATTTCTTTTTATTTGCCATGAGTTAAGAGCAATCCCATTATTCATTCCTCTCTCTTTGTTTAACACACGATTGTTCCTGAGTTGCTCCCCTTAACACTGTTGTGCGTTGATCTTAAGTGCATCTCCTCTTTAAGGACAGAGACTGTATGATGCTGGCATCGATTCCTATCCATTTCAGTATGGACTCGTGGATACCTATTTAATACTTTGCATTACGATCCAGTTTGTATTTTGCTGTTCAAACCGTTCCAGCTTGGGTCATTGCACGCTCTTTCAGTTTAGCTTTTGTGTCCCTTTCACATGCTGCCATCATTTTGTTTTCTGAGGACTTTCTTACTTCCTGGAACTACAAGGATCCCCAGTTCGTCTTGTACATTTCCTTCTCCAGCCCTGGAAGCAGCTTTCTCTAAGGAGCCCTGGTTCCCTTTATTGGAGAATGACATTAGAAACCAAGAGCTGTGCTCATTTCTAATGCAGTGTCACTGTGTCTAGGCTCTCTCAGAGGACAGAACTAGAAAATACATGTATGTTTACTGACCCATGTGTGCGCACATATCTATAAATTATTTAATCTATCCATCTGTATCTATATTAAGTTAAACAGAGGTTCATACTGATGCCTCTGCATCTTGTTTAGGAACAAATGATTCATTCTAGTTTTTCTCCCTTGTTTAACAGAAATTTCACACTCCAACAATGAGGAACCCGACTCCTTCCATCTGGCATTGATTTGTTTAATTGTTCAAATCCATTATACATGTGTAGCAGTGTCAGAACTGTCAATCTGTAAATATACCATTTGCTAGTTGTCTTCTGACTAACCTTGAGTCAGTTGTCTTCTCACTTAGATTATGGGTTTTTCATTTTAAAAAGTTATTTGTGTGTAACCAAGGAAGATTACTTTAGCTTGGTATAAAATTCAGATGAATGTTGTGATGAGATGGGTGACAAGATATTGCAAAAATATAAGACTCTGAATGGAACATTAGTATATAATTCATTTTATCTGGATTGTTTCAAGATCCCTTGAAAAAGGCGCTCTGATTAGCTTTTGCTGTCGATTCTTGGTTGCATGGAGTATGAAAGAATTATTATGAAGCTCCATTAGGAAAAGATAAAAAGAAAATTAGAGAGCAAAAATTTACCTCTGAGATTAGTACACACAAGCCCATCATGATTTTAACATCCTAATGCTGGTATTCTCTTAAATTTTCAGTCACTTTCCAGGTATCTGGACACCAACCCATTGTCACAAGCAATGTGTGTAGAACAGGGTTTCCCAACAGTGTCACTATTGACATTTGGCTATTGACATGTTGACAGATAATTCCTGTGAATTACAGAACGTTTAACCTTTACCCATTAGATTTCCACCTACCCTCCAACCCCAGCTGTAACAACCAAACTGTCCCCAGATGGTGCCAGATGTCCGCTACAGGGCAATATTGCCCTCATTTGTAAAACACAGGTATAGATTTGAGGCTTGGTTGGATCTATTTAAAATTTTTCTTTGATTATTTCTTTTTAAGTGAAAAACCCCTCTGCCATAGATGAGGAAGAGGTTTGCACTTATATCCTCAGATCTGATGGTCTCAATTGGGCTCCACAATAATACCATTTTCTTAGCCAGATATGTGTATATGTGAGACAGATGCACCCTTAGACTTTCTGCTGCATGGCTCTTTTCAGAATTAACTTTTAAAAACAGGGCTCAGAGGTTTGTGGCTTTCAGATATTTTGTAGCTGAAGAACCCAGTTTCCATCCAGACATCTTTGGAGGTGAGTAGTAGAGGGGATGGGTGAGAGATTCAGGGGGAAGTTTTCAATCCCAAATTAAAGAATATATATATATATATATATT
>NW_006784423.1:904861-905427 GCF_000442215.2 Lipotes vexillifer | reverse complement strand
GGGCCTCCTACTGTTGTGGCCTCTCCCGTTGCGGAGCACAGGCTCTGGACGCGCAGGCTCAGCGGCCATGGCTCACGGGCCCAGCCGCTCCGCGGCATGTGGGATCTTCCCGGACTGGGGCACGAACCCGTGTCCCCTGCATCGGCAGGCGGACTCCCAACCACTGCGCCACCAGGGAAGCCCTAAAGAATATTTTTAAAAATAAAACTTTCATATAGATGTCTAACCTTTGGGGATAACCAAAAGTTCCTTGAATAAGTTAGCTTTTACCCACTCACAATTTGCTTTTACCATTAATAAATTGTGCCAATGCAGCCTCTTTAATTACAGCCTATTATTAAACAGTGCTGCCTTTCTCTAGTTTAAAACTTAGAATCCAGCTCTTCATTGAAAGAGAGATTTTCATTTATTTTTCATTTGAAAGGCCTGCACTGTCCTGGGTGTGTTTAGGAGTTCCCTCAGTGAATTCATCATAATTGGCTGAAATATTTTTTTTTTTTTTTTTTTGGGGGACGCGGGCCTCCCACTGTTGGGGCCTCTCCCCTTGCCGGTCAACAGTCGGGGTG
>NW_006784423.1:900096-904834 GCF_000442215.2 Lipotes vexillifer | reverse complement strand
GACCGGGGCACGAACCCGCGTCCCC
Organism: Lipotes vexillifer; assembly: GCF_000442215.2. Classification (NCBI taxonomy): domain Eukaryota; kingdom Metazoa; phylum Chordata; class Mammalia; order Artiodactyla; family Lipotidae; genus Lipotes; species Lipotes vexillifer. The sequence goes on along the minus strand of NW_006784423.1, from coordinate 904,809 downwards.
CGCACCGGCAGGCGGACTCCCAACCACTGCGCCACCAGGGAAGCCCTGGCTGAAATATTTTTACAGAATCTGATCCAGGTTGAGTTTGCCAATGCTGTGAATCACAGAACAGTTCTTCCTGACCTAAACAGTTGTCAGTCTATGAAATCAGTGCTGCTTGAGGTTAACTTATATCAGAAGGTTAGTGCTCAGGCTCTTAACACTGTGGACTTTTAAGGCTCAGATATTCCTAGCGTGACAGAGGCCAGTCATCTTGGCAGGACACTTAGTGAACACTTGCCTGGAACACATTATTTTTCCAGGCCTTTAGCCCTTACGAGGGAAGAGTCTAAAAGGCCCTTAGAATCCATCTTTCATTTTAAACCTAAGTTGGCTGATGGTCAAGCAGGATAAATAACTTATAGTCCCCCAGCTGGCTGGTGGGCGTGAGAGGTCAGAACTTGCATTGTCTGTCTTTCTCACTCCCAGCTCCTGTCTCTATCTGCCAGGCCTCCCTCCAGGCCATGGGAGCCAGTCTGATGAGTGGTCCACTCATAGTCAAAGGGGTCAGAACCCAGGGTCTCTGAACAGAAGTTCAGAGCCAGAAAAGGCCAAGCAGAGATGACCTGGGTATATCATGACTTCTTTAAAATACAAGCATACCGTGAAGTCCATCACAGTATATCCTATTCTATTCTATTCAACTGTATCATGACATATCACATACTATAATACACGAAAAAAGCTAGCAGGGCTGTGGGTGAATTCAGGTGGCAGCTGGGCCCCTGGCCCCAAGCCCTCTTTCACTTTCCTTTTGGCCAATCAGCACAGGAAAAAAAAAGAAAGCTAAAATGTAAATATCAGGAAAATGTAACTTTCTCTAGTAAAGTACCAAGAAGCGAGGAAGATGAAGATGACTAGTAGGGAACAAAATGAGATGGGAATGGGTATCTGGTCAACCAGAGCATCAGGAGGAATAGGAAGATGGGAATGGGTATCTGGTCAACCAGAGCATCAGGAGGAATAGGAAGACTTATTCTATGCCACCAGGATTGTCTTAGGTCAACTGGCAGTCTCAAGCAATGGGAAAAAAGGACAAGCTCATTCACATATTCATTCAGTGGGAGATTGTAGGCAAATATAAACTGTGCCTGATTCATGACATTTATATCAAGGTCTTGGTAGGTGTAACAGAAAATGGAGAAATAAAAAGCAATTCCAAAAGAAAAAAATGTATTGTTCTTAAATCTGTGGCTGAAATGGATGTGTCTTTCAGTCAGAACAAGTCTTTTAGGTAGAGCATTATGAAGCTGTTATCACCCTTAGCTGAGAATGCCGATTCTCAAAAAAGAAAAAAAAAAAAGACCCAAATTGAAACAGATGAAGATTCCAGGAATTTTGTAACAAGACAGAAAGGAATTGACTTTATGCTGATTTTCCATAATGTTGTGTATCCCACATAGGAGCTCAAAGAGGCTGTACACCCCAAATAAACAACCAAAGATCATATCATTAAAAATACTTGGGATATTTTTCTAAATGTTTCCAAATAGCTGAACATTTGATAAGAGGTCTGGATGTTGGGCTATGTTTTCGTCCACACAGTTAAATGTAAGGTCCGAGTGCAGAACTGTACACAGTTTTAATTCATCTATCGTGACTGGGTCATCAACCTCTGGTATCAAGGTCATGAAGAGGGTTGATATTTGGCCCACTATTGCTAATTATTTATCTGGTAATGATATATTAATTTGGCTATTATAACTACCTTAAGTGTCAGTATGTTCAAGTTTCAGGAGTCATATTTGAGACCGTTTTCTCCCAAATGATGAGGGGAGAGTAGGGGAAATAGATGTCAGATCAGAACACTTAAAACGAATAAAACCATTGGAGTCAGGAAACTTGATAAGGGAGCAGAGCTGCTGGACTGATGCAATATATACATTTTCATTATTGAAATAGTCTAAATAATTACATCATCTGCCATTTTAGAATTCATAAAACACTAACCGGTGGAGTGCCTGTCTAATATTCGCTGGACTCCTGTGAGGAAATGCAGAGTAACACACAGATATATCTGCTCTTTATCCCTGGCTCCTGGCACAGAAGTCCCCAAAGCCTTGGTGTTTCCTGAGTGATACTGAAGGCAAACCTGGCCTCTGGGCCCCAGCACCGAATTGAATCTCAGAGACAGAGTTGTGGGTGACGTAGAAAAGAAGAGCTCTATGGCTTTGCCAGACAAAGGGGGCCACAGCGGGCTCATGTCCTCAAGACTGTGTGTCCCAACTCGGAGGGGTTGTGAGGAGTCCTAGAGTCCAGGGGTGGGGTCTCTGATAAGGATCAGGGTGTGCGCAGGGCCCCGCATTCCTTCAACCCAGAGATCATCTGGCCTCAGGTGATGACAGGCAACTGTGACCTTCTCTGGTACGTGCTTCATCAAGTAGTTAACATCTTCCATTTGTTGGGGTTTCAGTGTCTGCAAAACAGCTCAAAGATATTGTTGTGTGTATCCCTCGAGGGGGAACCAGGACCCTGCGCCAAGGCTGCACTGTTGTTTCCTGACTGCTCCTCCCTGGTCTCTGCATCCCCTCCTTTCTCTAATTAGTATGTGTTTGAACCTGCCCTTTGGAACTCAGGGAAGGGGACACAGAAAGTCTTCTGTGCCCAGGATCCCTATAGGGTCTTGCTGGTTTCATTCATTCATTTCACGAGGCCCTTTCCATCACCTTGAGTTTATGCTAATGAGGTGACTTGGGGTGGGGCCCCAAGACAGCTTCAGGATGGGGCTGGTCACCAGAAACACCAAGTGATTGGAGTGTTGGGACTTTCAGCACCACCCATGACCTCCAGGGATGGGGAGGGGGCTGGAGATTGAGCTCTATAAAAGTTCTTAAATCACAGCTTTGAAAAGCTTCCGGCTATGTGAACCGGAATAGAGGAGCTGGGTGGAAGTCCCACGCCCCTTCCCCCTTACCTTGTTGCCGAAGCTCTTCCATTTGTCTGTTCCTGAATTGTATCCTTTATTATAAACTGGTAATAGTAAGAAAACCATTTTCTTGAGTCCTGTGAGCCGCAACAAGAGAAGCCACTGCAAAGACGAGCCCACGCGCCGCAAAAGAGAGTAGCCCCCGCTCGCCACAGCTAGAGAAAGCCCGCGCGCAGCAACGAAGACCTAACGCAGCCAAAGATAAAAAATATAAATAAATAAATTTATAAAACAAAAAACATATGAGGATTTGGGGACTCAGAGCGGTTAAGTGACTTGTGAGGTGATAGATCTATGAAGTGGTTACACTAGGATTGAAAACTGGGCTAATGACGTCACATAACTGGTATTTTAACAGGATCGCTCCGGCTGCCGTGTTGAGAATACATTGTCAAGGTCACAAGAAAGGATACTAATTTAAAAAAAAATATTGAAAGAGTTTATGCATGGATGGTGGTAGCTTGAAGGATGGTATGTCATAGTGGAAGAGACAGAAGGTAATAAGATTCCAAGGGGATTTTGTGATGTGATATGAAAGAAAAAAGAAATCAAGGCTGCCGTTCAGGTTTTGTTCTAAACAGCTGGAAGGATAGAGAACAATCTAGATATCAGGGTGGTACAGGAAAAGTGAGTATCAGAAACGCAACTTGGGACGTGGAGTTTGAAGCCTCCTGAGGGCTCAGGTGGGTCAAGTGGGCAGTTGGATGGATGGGTGTGAATGCTGGGTAAGGGGCCCAGAGACTTGCATTTGGCATGGTCAGCATGGGGACCCACGTGACAGGACGAGATCATACAGGACATGGGTGTCGACAGCAACGAGCAGAGGTCGGGGGCACCTAATTTTAGAGGTTGGAGTGATGAGGAAAAGGTCAAAGTAGACAAAGAAGGAGCATCCATAGCAAGAAGATGAATATAGGTTTGTGGAAGCCAATTGAAGAACATTTCAAGGATGAGAATGATAACTGTGTCAAATGCTGGGGACAAGTGGAGTGAGATGAAGACTAAACTGTTACCGTTGTAATTTTTTTCTAGCTTTTAGTTGTATTCCTTCATTTCTGGTAAAATTTTCTGTTGATAGAATTTAAAACATAGAAAAGTTGGTAGATTAAAACAAGGATATTTCCTATACTCTTTACCCATATTTACCAAGTGTTTCTGTTTTGCCCTATTTGTATTATAAATTTTTCTCTAAATATCTACATATGAATATATAGATAGGTATTTTTCTTCTGAATTACTTTTTGGAATGATCATGTCCCTTTACTCCTAAATAGTTGAGTAAATAGTTCCTAAGAATGAGGACGTTCTCATATAATGCGATATCGTTGGCAAAATTGACAAAATTAAGAAAGATGAATATATCATGCTCTATTGTGTTGGGTCCATGTTAATTTTTCACTAGTCCCCATAGTTATGGTTTACTGATAAACTATAGTTTATAGTTTTTTAATTATTGTTTTCCTAGTCTAGGACCAAATGCAGCATCATGCATCTCAATTCGTTGTCATGTCTCTCTTAATTTCGAGGTGTTTCTCAGCTTTACTATCTTTCCTGACCCTGGTACTTTGTAAGAGTTCAGACCAATGATTTTTAGAATGTACTTCAAGTCGAATTTGTCTGACGCTTCCTCACGATTGGATGATGGCTTTTGGCAGGAATGGCCTCAGGGTGACGTTACATCCTTCCCAGAACATCCTATTAGGGGCCCCATGATGTCATTTAAGATGGTGTTAGCCAGGTTTCCCTAC
>NW_006784423.1:860556-900064 GCF_000442215.2 Lipotes vexillifer | reverse complement strand
AGGCTTCCCTACAATAATGTTACTGTTGCCCCTTTTAGGTAATTATGCTTAGTGAAATAAGTCAGACAGAGAAAGACATATACTGTATGATATCCCTTATATATGGAATCTAAAAAATAAAACAGAAATAGACTCACAGACATAGAGAACAAATGAGTGGTTACCAGTTGGGAGAGGGAAGGGGGCAGGGACAAGATAGGGGTAGGGGATGAGGAGATACAAACTACTATGTATAAAATAGATAAGCAGCCAGGATATATTGTACAGCACAGGGGATCATAGCCATTACCTTGTAATAACATATAATGGAGTATAATCTATAAAAATACTGAATCACCATATGCTGTACACCTGAAACAAATATAATATTGTAAAGCAACTATAGGTCAATTTTTAAAAAGTCAGTGGTAAGTAGATACTGTGGGACTCCTTGAATGTAAAGTAGGAAAGCAGGTGGACCAGTCTGTTGATAGAGGTCAGTGGTGGTTACTGTGGGGAGGGTAGTGACTGCTAGAGCTCACGGGGGCTCCTGGGATACAGCTGTGTCCTGTGCCTGGGCGCTGGTTACACAGACATGCTCACTGATATAATGAATATTATCCTCCAATAGAAAGTTTAAAGAATAGTTTACTAGAGGAAAGCTGTGTACAAGAAAGAAGTGGGATATTGAGAAAATGGCATCATCTTTCTCGGAAACAGTAAGAACGTTCTTCTTTATAGTTTGCAATTGCACTGAACTCTTTAATTCCTTATTTAAGATTTTCTCACCCTCTCCCCAAAATCCGACTTTGAATACATTAAAAAACAAAACAAATGGTAGCTATAGATGCTAATTTGCAGCTCTAAATGCCATTTATAAAATATGTTCTTCATTATTTTAAGAAAAGGAATTATAATCCATCTTTACTATTTCATCCCCCACTTGAAAGACAAAAATCTTGTCAAGGTTAAAAAAAAGGGGGGGTTTTCGTTACCCTGACGTTACCATTATAATGTATTTATAACACAGCACGATTTCTATCCTGAAAATAGGGAGAATGCAAATGCACTAAGATGCTGAAAATTCGACATCATCAAAATATGACCTCAGCATGACCATGGCAGAGAAGGAAGGAAAGGCGCCGCCCTGATCTCAGGATTATTCTGATAATTCAGCACTTCAGTGTTTTCTTCAAGTAGTCAACTTTCCCCTATATAAGTTGTTCTAGCTCTGGCACTGCTGTTTCCCAGGCAATTGCTTTTAAAGCAGAACACATTCTTATGCTAAGTAAGTGTGCATGCCCTGGTGCTGAATATCATTTCTTATTCTAAGACTAGAGTATTAAAAATAAATCTTTGCAACCCCCATGATAATAAAATAAACACACTCCAATGAGAATGTAAGAGCAAAAGAAGAAAAACATTTAAATGCTGAAATTATTTTAAAAAGAAAGAAAGAAAGAAAACACAAGCAACTGTGTGGCCTTTTAGAACTCATTGGCTTGAATTATTTGCTGATTAGGAATCTTGTTGTTGTTGGTTTTCCCTTAAATTAATAGTATCTAGTTAGATAAGCAAATCTATCCTATTTTTCTTAGATGGACCCCAGTTTAGATAACAGCATAGAAATTTATTAATTAATGTTCTGCTAATGCAAATAAATGTCCTTCACACACAGCAGACAAATAAAATCACCAACAAAATCATGGTTTAATTATTTCCTTAACAGCAACTTGAAATCAACACATCAACCTAATACCCACTGCCAAGACTTAATTCCCATCATATTCACTTGCTTTTATGTGGTTTCAACCAATCAGAAGATGGAGAAGAGAGAATACATTTCATTCAAATTATAATAACAACTTTAAAAAATTACAGATTTAATGTTTCAAAGGGAGCAAAATAAGGAAAAGGCAATGAATAAAGAGGACAAGCCCTGGTGTATTTCATAGCTCCTGCATCCACTTCCAGGGCTGAGAAAAATAGAATCAACCATCTAATCCCCACTGGCTCCAGCTTCACCTCCAGGATAAATCAAACAGCTGAGCATATGTCCATGAATCCAGGCTCTCAAATTATTTTCCTGATTTGGTCACCAGTTGACGTGATCTTGCAAAGCTTACTTCCTTTTCCTAAGCACAGGTGGTTTTAGAAACAGGTGTCTCTTTTGCATAGCAGACAATCACTAAATGATGCTTTTTATAGAAAAGGTGCATTCCATTAAATTGTTTATAACGCATGTTTCCTCAAAACAAATCACATTTTTCTTACGGACCTTCCTGAGGCCGTTATATTCCTATAAAGAAACTATAAATTCCCCAGACACAACATTCAGATTCAGATTCTATTTATGTCTGTTGGCTGAGCAATGAAAAAATGTCTGGCGGTATTTTAGGAATGTTCACATACTTCATGAAATTTAATCCTTACAACAATCAGTTATGAAATTTATTTTTTTAATGACAAAAATAAAGCAGTTACTACTTTTTTTTTTCTTTTCTAAACAAATAAGGAGGACTTCCCTGGTGGCGCAGTGGTTAAGAGTCCTCCTGCCGATGCAGGGGACACAGGTTCAAGCCCTGGTCCGGGAAGATCCCACACGCGGGGGAGCAACTAAGCCTGTGCACCACAACTACTGAGCCTACACTCTAGACCCTGTGAGCCACAGCTACTGAGCCCACGTGCCACAACTACTGAGCCCACGTGCCACAACTCCTGAAGCCCGCGCACCGAGAGCCCGTGCTCCGCAACAAGAGAAGCCACTGCAAAGAGAAGCCCACGCACCGCAACAGAGAGTAGCCCCCACTCGCCACAACTAGAGAAAGCCCATGCACAGCAACGAAGACCCAACACAGCCAAAAATAAAAAATATAAATAAATAAATAAATTTATAAAAACAAAAAACATATAAGGATTTGGGGACTCAGAGCGGTTAAGTGACTTATGAGGTGATAGATCTACGAAGTGGTTACACTAGGATTGAAAACGGCTCCTTCCTGCATGTTTTCTATGTAATAAACCATTACTGAGAAAAGAGGCGACGACCTCCCAGCAGACTCCCCGCAGGCCCCCAGAAGCCTGGCCTGGCTGCAGTTTTATCTTCACAGCCTTTCACTGACTGTGTGTGGCTTCTGTGGCACTGACTTGCCCCCAGCCCTCATATACTGTCGCCTGGACCAGAGAAATGGTATCTCTGTCAAAGCACCCAGGGACGTAACAGCTGCTGAGCCAGGAACGTACCTCATTTGTGTGCCAAGAATTCCTAAAGAGCTGAGCCGTGGTATTGACCTGCTAGGAGGCACTTGCCTGGAATAAGCGTTTCTTCATTTATTCAGTAAATGCTTCGTTTTAAGGAATTACACGAGAGTGGCAGGCACTGCATTAGACACTAGGAATAAAGCAGAGCCCCCCCAGTAACAGTCTAAGTAGGAGACAGACATGTCCACAGTCACAGTTGCTCTGGCTATGTCCCAGGACGTGTGAGGATCCGTCCAGGGGCAGAGGGGGCTGCACTGGGCATTTTGGTCAGTCCAGAGAGACTCTTCAGAAATGTCCCTGAGGTCCCAGTACAGTGAGGGCTCACACTGCATGGAGATCTCTTAAGTTTGAAAAATTAATTAATGTTGTATACACACCACCTTACCATTTTACATTAAGGAATGAAGTAAATGACCATTTTCCAGAAGAGCTAATCAGATGAGTGGCAGGCCAAGTGCCACATTGAACACGCTTCCCAGTGTCTTGTGGATGGCCTGTTCGCTCCTTGACAAAAAGGGCTGAAGACCAACAGACTTTATCAAGATTCCTTGGAGTTGATAAATCCCCCAAAATCTCTGTATGAGAACATCTGTGGCTTCCTTTCAAGTTCATCAACGTTAGACATTAGCAACTTTATCAAAATACCTTTATAAAGACGTTTAACCTGCAGTCACATGAATAAGCTTTATTTCCTTTTAAGCTGAAATGATTACACGTATTAATTCGTACAGGTATTGCTAATCTACCTGAGTTTCTTTTGTATTCGGCCTGTTTCCCAAATCGTGCAAACTTACCATTTTTGTCTGCATTCTCTCCAGGTTTCTCTTTAATGCCCAGATACTGATGCCCTTCAAAGAGATGGGGAAATAGGTGAAGAGGCAACAGGGGAGGGGACTTAGGCACTTTAACTTGGGGGTTCTCATCTACAAGAGCTAAGACAGCCCTTTCATTTAGGGACTCTGTGGGTTTTAGCACAGAAAAGCCTAATCATAGGAACTCAGACATAAGCAAAGTCTGGGAGCCCAGAAGGAAACAATGACAGGCTGGATATAAAGTCTAGTGTTTTGACTTTCAAGTCCATGTAGCCTGATCCTCTGAGAAAGAGCGCCAAGGGCATGGTGGGCCCTGGGGCCACAGGTGTGACTGGGGCCGGGTGTGGATAGGGAGGGAGAGAAATGGGAGGGAAGGGGGAGGGAAGGCACTGACCACATGGGGCAGGAGATGGGTCTGGGAGTGCATAAGACCAGAATAAAGAATAAAGCAAGAGGGCTTCCCTGGTGGCGCAGTGGTTGGGAGTCCGCCTGCTGATGCAGGGGACGCGGGTTCGTGCCCCGGTCTGGGAAGGTCCCACATGCCGCGGAGCGGCTGGGCCCATGAGCCATGGCCGCTGATCCTGCGCGTCCGGAGCCTGTGCTCCGCAGCAGGAGAGGCCACAACAGTGAGAGGCCCGTGTACCGCAAAAAAAAAAAAAAAAGAATAAAGCAAGAAAAAACAAACACGTAACTGGACGTAACACGACATCATATCAAAGTCAGTGAGGAAAGGATTAAGGATCATAGAGTATCTTAATGACATAGCATAGAAATGGAGCTTTTTTAAAGCCAAACCATGAGCAAGTATAGGAATATAATTAACTTCCTGGATAAAGAAGAGGACCAGTAGGAAGTGTGAAAGATAGCTTGGAGCCAATAGCTAGTTTATGTCCAAAAAGAGTCAGAGTGAGGTAAACACTTCTTTTTCTATATCAGCCAGATAATATTATTATTCCATGTAAGATTATAATCTCATTCTCTGCAGTGTCCCAGATCCCGGAATGAAGTTGGAAGTTAAAATGAACAAATAAACACAATCCCTATTCGGATTTGCAGACACTGAGGTGGGAGCCCGTCCACTCACAGCAACGGGATAGGAGGGAGTCCTCGTTTGAGCCCTGGTGCCTGGTGACAGGTGGGCTTGAGTGGCACTGGCAGCAAGCTTTTCACGGCTGTGAACCTTGCTCAGGTTTCCAAAGCTCAGGTGTGCAGGAGGGAGGGGTTGAGCGAGGTGCTGGGTCCTTCTGTAAGGGAGCCTCAGTTTCCCCATCACGAAGCTGAGAGGGTTGACCTCTGTTATCTCTAAGATCTAAACCTCTAAGAGTGAATTTGCATCATTACACCTGTTTGTTTTATTTAATTTTTTTTAGCTTTGGCCACACTTCGCAGCTTGTGGAATCTTAGTTCCCTGACCAGGGATCGAACCTGGGCCCTCAGCAGCAAGGGTGCAGAGTCTTAACCACTGGACCACCAGGGAATTCCCTCATTACACCTGTTTAATAACCCATCATGTGCCTTCTTAACGGACTGTCTCTAAGGGCTCAGTGGCTCAATTCAACTAAAGTGAGTCCTTGTCAAGCTACTACATGTAAAGGCAAAATAGTAAGAAATGATGTTCCATTGCTACTGATGGGCTCTTACAACCTCCCGGGCTGTGTGTGTGTGTGTGTGTGCGCGCGCGCGCGTGTGCGTGTGTGTGTGTGTATTTGCTATTGTCAACGTTCCTCTTTTAGTAGTATTTGTTAAGTATTCTATTTTTTGGTGATATTGAACATAATAAGCTAATGTTTTCCTTTACATGTTAATACTATTTATCAACTTCTTTAGAGATGCTTATTTAATGTATATTAATCCCCAAAGAAGGCAACTCATTAATACCCGGGAGGCATTATTTTAGAAAGTATGTATTGTCGGATAAATTGGGTTAAGTTTTGCCAAGCAGAGGGAGCAAGTTTCTCAGCCACTAAAAGCCTCGTGCTGAAGCCAGAACCCAAGGAGCTATGTACCTGCTTTACTTCAGTGTGTAGTTAACGAGGGCAGCTTTGGCAGAGAATTAGGGTGGAACCTAAACATCAGAATTAGGTTTTTATATATTTTTCCAGTTATGTTTATGCACATAGAAGCATTTACCCAAAGAACTTTTATATACACAATTCTATACCTTTGCTTTTTATCAGGTAATAATATCCCATCAACACCACATATATTTATTACATAAATTTCAACTGCTGTGAATCCAAGCCCACAGTGCCCTATTCTGCACCCTTAGGGTCAGATGTATTTCAGTAGTCACAATTTTTCAAACTTTGGAAAGATAATACTCTTTATAATAAATTCCCAGAAAGCTCCGGGGAGGCACTTCTTTTTCAACCATACTGTTATTTCTGCAGTGTAACAAATGAATATTCACACTGACTGCAATGAATAAAAGCTATCAACCACACAGAACAGATGCACCAACAAATATGTACACTGCAAACTCTCTTTAAAACTTCAGTGTCCAGAATGTTTGGATTTTTGAATTGCTGATATAGATGGGTATCACACTACTTGGAGTCACTGGATTTATTATCCATTTTCCTATGGATGGAACTCAGGTTATTTTAGGGATTGTATTATTAAATATGGGATTGAAATGAACATTTTAAAAAATGCATCTTTGGAGAAATACGAGGATATATCCTTCGGATGAAGCTCCAGAAGTAGAATTGATATTGAAGATGAAAGTCAATTGACACGTGATTTTACATTTTGGTAAATCTCGCCAAAGTCCCTTCCAAGGAAGTTGCAACCATGTGATATTCTCACTAGCAGTATATGAAAGAGTCTGTTTCCTTGTACTCCTCCGGTATTAGATATCTGGGCTCCTATAACAAAGTACCACAACTTGGGTGGCTGATGTGGTATGAATGCCTTGCCTCACAGTCCCAGAGGGTAGGAGTATGAGATCAGCGTTGGCAGGGCTGGTTCTGTCTGATGGCTATGACGGACAGTCTGTTCCGGACTCCACTCCCAGCTCCAGTAACCTGAGACATTCCTTGGCTTGTAGACAGCTGTCTTCTTCCTGTTTTCCCCCTTACGTGTCTCTTTGCCCACATTTCCCCTTTTTAAAAGAATGCCAGTCCCATTGGACTAGGGTCCACCCTAGTGGCCTCATCTTACCTTGATCGTCTGCAGGGACCTGTTTCCAAATAAGGTCACATTCGCAGGTCCTGGGGGTTAGGGCTTCACCGTGTGGTGGGGACTCAATGCAGCCATAACAGCTCCCAACAGGGACTATTATGAAACTTTCCCAACATGGTAAGTAAAAATTAGCATCTCATGATTTCAATTTCCTTTTCTAGTTGGATTTGAGTATTTAATTTTGTAAACTTTTTATTTTGAAATGAATATAGATGCACAGGAGGTTGCAAAAATAGTGCGTGGTGGGCTTCCCTAGTGGTGCAGTGGTTGAGAGTCCGCCTGCCGATGCAGGGGACACGGGTTCGTGCCCCGGTCCGGGAAGATCCCACATGCCGCGGAGCGGCTGGGCCCGTGAGCCATGGCCGCTGAGCCTGCGCGTCCGGAGCCTGTGCTCCGCAACGGGAGAGGCCACGGTGGTAAGAGGCCCGCGTACCGCAAAAAAAAAACAACAAAAAAAACAAAAATAGTGCGTGGAGTCCTGTAAGTCCTTCACCTAGCTTCCTCCAAAAGTGACATCTTCTAGAACTGCAGTATAATGTTAAACCCAGGAAATGGACGTTGGCATAATGCTGTGGACAAGGCTACAGATCCTACACTGTTCTCGTCAGTTTTCACACGTACTGTGTGTGTGTGGTAGGTACGGGTTACTGTTCTATTCCATCCTGTGCTTGGATCTCGTGTGCAGATCTGTGCATCCATCCCTACAACCAAGGCAGAGAAGCACAGAGAAGCTTGCCATCCTACCCCCTTGATCACATCCTCCACCGCACCCCATCCCTACCCTCACGGCAACACTGATCCACTCTCTCCACCTCCAGTTCTGCCATTACAAGGATGTTATAACAACGGTATCATTCAACATGTAACCTTTAGAGATAGCTTTTCACTCAGCATAATGAATGCCCTTATGTTGTGTGATACAGTGGTGCCTAATACATGCATCAACCTATTTGCCCCTTCTTATTGGCAAGTAGTATTCTGCTGAATTATTTTTTAAAAAAACATTTAAAAATATTTATTTATTTGGTTGCTTTGGGTCTTAGTCACAGCAGGTGGGATCCTTAGTTGTGGCTCATGGGCTCCTTAGTTGTAGTATGTGAACTCTTACTTGCAGCATGCACGTGGGATCTAGTTCCCGGACCAGGGGTCGAACCCCATCACCCTGCATTGGGAGCCCAGAGTTTAACCACTGTGCCAACCAGGGAAGTCCCTCTGTTGAATTATTTTTAATATTAGTAATCAGTGATGTTTATTTTTTTGTTAATTGCCTATAAATACTTTTGCCTATTTAAAAAAGCTGTTTCTGTTGTTGGCTTTGTCTTGCTTTATTAGTTTTTATTTCCATTTAGAATTTTCTTTATCATATCAAGTTATCAATCATGTATTTTGTGGGCCCTTAGTTTTCTGTCACCCACAGAAAGGACTCCCATTCAAAACTTGTTGAATTTAACAAAAATGTTAAAATCTCAAATCTGTTTAGAATTATTCTGTGTGTGCTTAAGGAGTGAGGTAGGGATCTAGGTACCATGTGTGTCTTAAATGTATATTTCCTACAGATGATTTTGTGCAAACTTTTTGTCCATCTCCGTATATATGTGCATTTGGGTGCTTGCACCTGCTTGAAAAGCATGTCGTTTGTGAACCCCAGGTTAATTATGACATAAAACTTACTCAGCTGCTAAACATCACGTACTAGTTTATAGGAAAATTGTCCAGGATTCCAGATCTAGGTGAAAAATGGGAATTTGGGCAGGTGTAGGTAGACATTAAGAAACTATAAAAACTATTAACTTGCAAATACAGGGTGTAGGCTTTTCAGATGATGCAGGTGTATAGGTTTTCAGCCAGATTCCCAAGGTCAATGCACCTACATCTACCATCGTATTTTTTTTTAACAAAAAGTCCCCCCTAACCTGAAGACTAGCAGCACAGGTAGGGTAGGATACAGGGTGCAATCTCAGTAGAGCTTTCCCACTGATGGGAGGGCGGGTCCAGTGGCTAGAGCTATTCTTCCACTTGGAGACACAGTGACCTCCCTGGTCTAGTCCTCAAGCAGGGGCTTGGCCTGTAGCGTCATGACCACAGTGAGTGCCCAGCAAAGACAATACAGCCAGCGGATGAGCCTCCAGCCCTCAGCTGGCCTTGGTGATGAGCTGCTGGTGACTTTCCTCTATGCTGTTCTCATGCCCAGACAATATTCCTGTAGGGAACTTGCTGACACATGTAATCTCCAGTGATGAGGATAAAGGAAAGTGGAGAGAGACACATACCATGCAAATAAGGACTTTCTCCCACAAAAATCTCTGAAGACCCCGCAGACTCATGGGCCTCAGAGCTGGAAGGACACCCAGATTCTGTCTATGGGGACTCTCCCTGGACGGACGCATTTCTCTCATAGCATCTGCACTGGTGCAGCCCGATGGCATTAACGTGGCTTTGAAGTCATGGAGTCCTGGGGGTCCGTCATGCTCCACAACTTAATAGATGCGTGACCTTGACTGAGTTAGTTAATTTCCTCCATCGTAAGATGGGAATAATGGAGGTGTGTGCCTTACAGTTTTCCTGAGCACGTCAAGTTAGATAACTTAGGCAGCCTGCCTAGCATCGTGCTGGGTACATGGTATGAAATAAGAAGCTGCCAGCGTCGGTACCTCCCGTGTCCAGAAACTCCTTTCCTGAGGCCATCCTACAACTTAGGGGTAAAATGCCACCAAGATTTCTCAGTTCACTGCCATCTGCTAGTGAGTCCATGGTGCAGAATGAAGCTCATCAAAGGTCAATTTATTTTGTTTCTTTCTTCGACTCGTAACTGTACTGACCATTTCAGGAAGGTGAGAGCCTGCCCTGGGCCAAACGAGGAGGTCAAGTGGACAATCTGAAAAGTTCTTTCCTAATAAACTCTTAGTGCATGATAATGCCTTACTGTGTCTGCCTTCCCATATAACATATTTGTCATTTTAAAAAGAACCCTCAATGTCCTATCCCAAAGGAGTCATTAACCGTGGAATTCTTGTGTCCAAGGAAGGTCGTGTGGGGAATCAGGGGTGAGTAATGGGTTTTTTCTCCTTGCCGTTCCCATTCGGTCATAGAGGCATCTGCCCTGATAGAGGACGTCTGTTATACGAGCCCAGGAAGAGGAAACGTATCTCATTCTGGTCATGAACACCAAGGACCAGGTAAGCCTGCAAATCACCTTTGCTGTCACCTGAAGAGCAAAGTAGAGACAAGAGATGGAGTGAATGAGAGAGAGATTTTCAGGGTATCTTTTGAGCATCTAGAGACAGTGATGTGGGATCTAGCACTGGTCTATTTTTCTTCTCAGTTTAAGTGGGTTTGAGGGGATTCGTATTACAAACAGCTAAAAGAATCAGGTACAAATGGATCACTAGCTGAGGAGTGAAGGGTTATAAAAATCTATTACCACTATTGAACAGACAACTTGAAATTTAGGCTGTATTGATCATAAGCCTATAGCATAAAAAAGTAAAACGCAGACCTTATCAGTGTATCTACACTGCACGCAGATCTTTCGATGGTTCCGTATCACAGCATAAACTGTCTTTGAATCAGGCTCAGGTCTCAACACCGACCCTAGTCATTCTCCATATGACCGTCCAGTTTCATGCCACTTCCTGAGTTTTCATTTTGTTAATTTGAAATCGAAGCCCTTGGGCTCCGGCCTTGCAGAGATTTGACTTTGCCGCTTGCAACTCCATTGGCCTTGAGCAAGTGGCCAAACTGTCTTACCTTCAAAATTAGTTTTTTAATTTTTATTGGAATATAGTTGATTTATAATGTTGTGTTAGTTTCCTGTGTACAGCAAAGATATACATAGATCCACTCTTTTGTAGATTCTGTTCCCATATAGGCCATTACAGAGCACTGAGTAGAGTTCCCCGTGCTTTACAGTAGGTCCTTATTAGTTATCTACTGAATATTTTATATGGAGTAGTGTGTATATGTTAATCCCAATCTCCCAGTTTAACCCTCCCCTTTCCCCACCGGGTAACCATAAATTTGTTTTCTACATCTGTGTCTCTATTTCCATTTTGTAGAAAAGTTCATTTGTACACTTCTTTTAGATTCCACATATAAGCGATATCATATGATATTTGTCTTTCTCTGTCTGGCTTACTTCACTCAGTATGACAACCCCTAGGTCCGTCCATGTTGCTGCAAATGGCATCATTTCGTTCTTTTTTATGGCTGAGTAATATTCCATTGTCTACATGTAAAAAAATAGTTTGGGGCCTTGAAAGAATCCCTGTATTTACTATTTTTCATCACTACTTCCATGAGTCAGGGGTGATGTTCTCTCAGTACAGTGATGATGTCTAATACGTCTACAGGTGGAGAGAAAACATGTGTGCTTCCTATTCAAATATCATGTCCAGGGCTTCCCTGGTGGCGCAGTGGTTGAGAGTCCGCCTGCCCATGCAGGGGACACGGGTTCGTGCCCCGGTCCGGGAAGATCCCACATGCCGCGGAGCGGCTGGGCCCGCGGGCCATGGCCGCTGAGCCTGCGCATCCGGAGCCTGTGCTCCGCAACGGGAGAGGCCACAGCAGTGAGAGGCCCGCGTATCGCAAAAAAAAAAAAACAAAAACAAAAACAAATATCATGTCCACAACACCAAGAATGTATTTAGTTCAGGGAATCTTAAAATTTGTGAAAACAAGCATGTAAGTAATCGGAACTGTAAAAACAACTGATGTGATCCTCAGACTGAGCAGCCAAAGAATGTCAAAACCTTAAAAGTTAATCCTATTAAGTCAGAATAAATATTATAATTGTAATTACTAAATTATTAATTAAACTAATTAGGTCAATGAAAAATTAATCATATTATACTTGTGGACATCCCATCATCAGGTCTCTGTGTCTAGTTAAATTATGTTTTATTACTCTCTCTCTTAATTATAAAGACTTCACCTGACAAAAACAAAATAGTTTGGGAGATAACAGTAACTACCACACGGTATTGTTATAAGATTTAAATGAGGTGGAGAATTAAAGTGTCTGGCCCGTAGTCAGTTCTCAATGACTATGAACTACTTTTGATGCTGTGATTGTATATCTTCACCTTGCAGTGCATGGCCTGCATGTGATACCATCTAGATAGATTTTTTTTTTAATTAGTAAGTAAATATGTCCTTAGCCTTGAAAAATTCTTCAGTTCATATTTTCCTCCACTGCATGGTCAATTCCTTGTTTCATGGAGCCAGGGCTATAGTGCTCAGGACCATGAGTGGGCTCTGAGGCCAGTAAAACAGGAGTTAAGGTCCGCTATGCTATTTTTGATTTATGGGACTCGGACAGGTCACTGACTCGGGTGGGTCAGTTTCCTCGCCTGTACTTGGTGGCAGTGGGACTACATACTCTTAGGGTTGTCAAGAGGATGAAATAAGATGATTTAATAAGTGATTTGCATGACCTAATAACCTCCCCCTCTTCCCCCTTTTTAGTGGCTGGTGCCTAGCATACATTGGTACAGAAATTCCTGGGTAAGTAGATATTATGGATATTCTTTTAAGTATTGCTTTTCGGTCCGCAAATAGCAAGAAAAAGACAAAATCACTAAGACAAGCTCAGTTCGTCTATGAGCATCTCTGCCTGACGCCTGACAGCAACTTTACTTTAGTTTATATGGAATGGAAAATAGAACTGCAAATCTCACGGCTACTGCTCCGGTCTCCATTTTGCTTCTTTCCAGCTACGCAAATCACACCAAAGCTTGGACTCTAGCAACTTACTTCCATTTGTGTGATTCACACTTCATATTTTCACACCTGAAGTGGCATCAGAAGTGGATAAACTCCATCAGCAAGGGGTCTGTGAGGTCTTCATGACCAGCACGCAGAATATTTTCAGCTCAGTCAGTACTCAGGAAGGATTAGGATGATGTCACTTGTTTCTTTTAAGAAACGCAAGGTTCTAGCGTCCTTTAATTTTCATGAACGTCTAACGCAACGTAGTCAAATTCAGTAATGAAGATAGTCTGGAGACTTATCGAATCAGAATGTAATACTGGAAAATCAAAGTCAAAGCATTTCAAATTTTTGTAATTTTAGCTATATTTGTGGACGTTTGTAAAGTTGTGATGACAGCAAATTTAACGTAGTGGTTAACAGCATGAGTTTTAAAGTGAAATTGCTTAGGTTTGTAATTCTTGTCCACCACTTTCTAGCTGTGTGGTTTATTTATCCTCCCAGGTCTCAGCTTCCTATTCTCTAAAATGAAGGTAAAAATAGTTACTCTTCATGGTCATGTTGTGATATTAGATATACATAAGGCACCTGTTATAGTAGCCGGCACTCAGTGAGGGCTCAATAACTGTTGGCCATTGTTATTTTCAGTTAAGGATCTGAGAGCCAATCCTCGATTACTATGGAAACCAGGTTATTACGCATGCGTTCTTGCCGCTGTCACACTCTGTGATGTGAACGTGGGATTATCGGCTCCACAGGTCCAGGTCGGTCTCAGTGTTCCTGGACAACAGACTTTCATGGAATTATCAACTGTCAGGGGACATTTTAGGGTCTCCATTTGTGAAATCATCATCCGTGTCGATCAGGAGATGTCTTCCCCGCCCCTCAAAGTCTCCCATGAGCGTATTTATCTCCATCCTTGGTGAAAGTAATCAGAGCAAAGAGGAGTGCAGGCAGTTGTTCTGACTTGTCCTTCATTCCATCACAGACAGCGACACACAGTGGGTGAGAGCATTTTGGAAGGAGCCCCCTGCACTCACCACTGTTCTCTGTCTCACTCTCTGTGTTGCTTCCAAGGTCGTTCCCATGTCAGCCCGTCTGCATTAACACAAGAGGGTGTTCCCTTTAAACTCAACCTCCGGGCTCATTACTGTGCATGAGGTTTGGTTTCGCTACTCCAATTTGTGGACGTGCCCCAACCGAACAACAACATTTAAAATGGCCATTTTGTTTGCTCAGTGCCAGCACCTACCTGCTGCTGTACATGCCAACGTCAGCTACCAACTGGTAACAAAGGGACTGACTCCTCTTATTTGCATCAAGAAAGAACTCTGTGGTTGCCTGTCTCTACCCTGGCCAAGTCCAGCAATATGCCTTTACAGACCAAGGTTAAAGGATATTTTCCTGCCCTCTGAGCCCATCCCCCGGGCTACCAGGAAGCAGTAGATAATAGGGCTGTGAGTGACCTTGAAAATGACCAGATAATGTGAGATTTTTGCCAATATTTTCTTTCGCTTTGGAGAAAACAGCCCTGTTGTCTATTTGGAAAACACAGGAGGTGAGGTATTGCTTGATCGTTGCATAAAAGGCTGTCCGTGCAATGCCCAATTTCTGTTCTCAGAATATCTTTTCAGAGCCAGTTAGGGTTTTGGGGAAAGGACGGCAGAGAGAGGATTTCACGCAGTGCAGCTTTCAGCATCACTCTTTATTTCTGTCATTCTTGGTGGAAGAGCTTCCAGATTCAACATCTGCCGTCAGTCTTTTTTGTGAGATGAAATTTCACGTGGAAGAGAAACATTCTTTTTTTTAATCAAAAGTAAGGAGATAAAAGCAACTAAATGCTGTTAGGAGACAAAATGGTTGCTGAAAAATTCAGCTTGCAGGTCTGAAGCTGGGACCTGCCATCTCAGGGGATGGGGTGTATGAACAGAATGTTTGCCCAGTATTTTAATTGAACATTTTTGAAATGAGACTAAATGTCAGAAAAGCAAAAATAAAAGTGAAACTCCTGAAGTGTCTTGTAACTCCCTGGGAAAGTGTTCTAGTTTTGAGTTTGTTAAAAACAGCTTCCTGGAGTTACCCTTCTCTCAAATCCTTCTCTTCCCTCAAAAGAGGAAACAAAACACAAAAATAAGAGCTGGATGAGAGCCCCCGGGGCCCTGCTGCAAACGTCTTGGTCCCAGTTCTCTCGCGTGGCCGGGTCCCCTTCTGCAATGTTCTCGTGGGTTGTTTTCCATCCCGTGTACACGGGACGGCATCCGTGTCCCCTTCCATCAGAGAAGCCAAGAATTGGGTTCCTGGTCTCCCAGCAACAGCGCCTCTGCTTTCAGGGTAGCCCAAGACACGGCGATGGCTTCCACCTTCTGAATTTCATGAATGATGAGCACAGAATGCATCTAACCCTATGAAGACGACTCCAGGAGATAGAATAGCTTCACGGAAGGAAAGGAAAGGTCCCTGCAGGCGTGAGGAGTGGCTACCACCTGTTTCTGGGCAGCAGCACCTACCCAGAAACCACCCAACCCTGCGGCACTGGGGTCTGAGCTTTCCTGGAGCAGGAAAGCTTCTCATATGGTCTTCGCATGACAAGCAAACACAGGGAAAGCGAATGGGGGACCGTAACACAGGCGTCTTTAATGTTATTAATCTTCAGCCTCAGACACGGATTAAGAGCCTGCTGCCATCTGATAGGATTCTGAGCACAGCTAATGCTCCGGATTACAGGAGGCAACTTTTACCGAGAATGCATTGCAGGGGAAAGGGAGCCCACGTCCTAGCAGCTTGGGGCGTCCTCGGAGACACATCTCCAGCACCGGGGCATGCCTCCACCTGCTGTGAGATGGACAGGACTGGAGGGGAGGGCAGGGGAGGGGGTGGCACCCCTCTTCCTGCACAACGCCAGGGGCCTCTCCCCGCACCTTCTGCTGCCCCAGCAAGAGACCAGAGCCCACCTCCCGGGGGCCCTGATTCCTGGAACCCCTTCTTTTCTTGATCTTGTAAAAAGATGTTTTTAACAAGAGACCTGTACTTTTCCCACCTGTCCTTCCATATCTATTTAAATTTTCCTCTTAATCATCCCTCCAGAACTGGAGACTGTCAGTATTTTCAGGGACTTTTACACACAAAAGCTTTCAGGACCCTCTAGCCACTGGGAGGAAGACAGCCTGCCTTAAGGTGCAGTGTAGCTAAAGGTTCCTCCTCCTTTCCCTTCAGAGACACCCACATCTTCCTCCCTCAGGGACATGGGCTCCTCTGAGCAGAAAGGAGCGAGGCTTGTATAGATTCCATCATTTTCCTTCGGCAAGATGTAGATTTCCAAGACGGAATTACAGCTGTCTTACTCACGGGTCCCAGTGATGCTCTCTAAAAACAAAAACAAGCTAATGGAAAAACATTCCACCCCAGCAGAGCAGAACCTGCCAGTCAGCCAGCTTCCTAACCCCTCTTCCTGCCTGGCGAGCAGAGCTATGTGAAAGGCGTCGGAAAAGGGATCTCTGCAAGCCAAGGTGTTTCCAAGTTACTGTCAAGAGATTAGGAGATTTGAAGAACTCTGGGAAACCAGAGCCGAGAATCACAGGAAAGAAATACCATCCTCTGTCTCTCTGTCTCTGTCTCTCTCTGCAGGGGAGGGGGAGAGGGGAAAGGCTAAATGCTTAAAGCTGCAAAGGGCGTAGGAGCCTGAATATTTTTCCTGAGGTATCAACTAGCAAGACTTGGAGAAGAAAGAGTGAAGCTCATTTGTCTATAGGACGCGGCACGGCCCGGGGTGCATCCTCTCCGTGTCCCACCTCTGCTCCTTCCTGTTAAGAGCTGCAATGAGGTTCTCTGATCCCGGATCGCAGTGAAGACCCCGTATAGACGCAGCCTGAGTGCTGCCCTGTTACCACACCACACGCTCGGCCCACACTTTTTTTCTTTATTGGAGTATAGCTGTTTTACAACGCTGTGTTAGTTTCTAGCGTACAGCCAAGTGGCGCTCCCTGTGCGGTACAGCAGGCTCTCTATTTTATACATATTAGTGTGTACATGTCAATCCCAATCTCCCGATTCATCCCACCACCACCACTTTCCCACCTTTTGGTGTCCATAACGTTTGTTCTCTACATCTGTGTCTCTACTTCTGGGTCATTTGTAGAGACGTGGAGGGACCTAGAGATTGTCGTACAGAGTGAAGTAAGTCGGAAAGAGGAAAAAAAATATCCTATATTAATGCATATATGTGGAATCCGGAAAAATGGTACAGATGAACCGGTTCTGTCCACACTTTTATTTGCTTATATCTTTCAAAGGATCAAAGGCCCCTTCAGCCCTTGCTACGTCGTTTGGAGGGAGGGTAGGGTGGATTCTTGCTTTGGCGCATGGTCTAGCAACCACCCTTTAAAGAGATGTGGCAGAGGGGGTTAAACCCAAAGGCCCAGGCATGACGGGCCTCTTTTAGCTCTGAAACACATAGGAGATTCCAGACTAATTTGTTCAAATGTGTCTTTCGTTGTACATTACTTTTTTTTTTCAAATAGACTTTTGTTTTTTAAAACAATTTAAGGTTTACAGAGATATGAGTGGCAAGTACAGAGAATTCCTCTAACGACTGCGTCTCTTGTGTCCTGTATCTGATGCTCTGGCATCAGGGGCCTGGCTGACCCTGGAGAGACCACCCCCCTCCACCAGCGTTGGTCAGTTCTGGAGAACAAACGACTCCTTCCAGATGCAAACCCCCGGTCCAGGGTCCACACCCCAACCCACCTCCTCCTCTGCCGAGCTCCCCCCCTCTGGACAGTTCATCACACCGCGGCAGGTCCTGCACAGCTAGGGAGAGTCCCACGACCCAGAGCCTACTGGAACCACTGAGACCAGCTGATTCTAAGCCTGCCTACCCGGCCTCGCTTGTTTCTTCGTATGGAAATTGTAATAAGCCCCTTGCTGGCAGCTCCGGCCTCTCCACAGACTCCACTGGCAATCGTCTCCTGGTCTGTTGGCCTTGCTTTATCTAAATTATTATAAAACCTATATTTTCAAATGTTTCCCCATCCCCCATTGCATTTTACCTATTACTAATGTCTTACATCTATTGACAGTCGTGACTTTTCTTTTTCAGTCTGTTGATGTGATGGTGTACGATACTTGATTTCAGGGTGCCGAGCCAGCCTTGTACATCTGGGGTGAATCCCCCTTGGTTGTGGTGCGTAATTGTTTCTCATCATTTGTTTTCCTAGAATTTTGTTGAGGATGTTTGTATCCACGCTCATGGAAGATATTAGCCTGTAGTTTCCCTTTCTTGTAATGGCTTTGGTTTTGGTATCAGGATGGCGTTTGCCTCCTGGAATGAGTTAGGAAGTGCACATTACTTTTAACCACAGCCAAGATTATCCCTCAGTAGGACACGCCATCCACAGGAGACAGACTTTGGGTTGCATTTTTAGTAACAGCAATGTGCTTATGCTTCCCTGTCCATCTTTTCTTTTCAGCACCTTGCCTCCAAATTAGAGGCTGCTGGGGATCCCTCGTGCTCCCCAGGAGTTCAGAGCTGAGGGTAGGCCTGTGATGGGTGCGCTTGCCTTCTCGGTGGACAGCAGGCGGGCTGTCACCTGGAGTAAGGTCAGGCCTCCTTGTCCTAAGCTCCCAGCTCTGAGAACCAGGCCAGGCACCTGGGTGATGCTCTGACTTGACAGGTGGGCTTCTCGTGGTTAAAAGACCACTGGCTCAAGAGGTCAGAGCTGAGAGAAAGAAGTGAGATGAGAAGCAACGTTGTGTATCCAACACAGATATCACGTGCTCTGATACTGTCAGCTCGCCAAAGGCTGCGGAGCCAGGGCCCTGGGCCAGAGCCAGGAGTGTTACGGGGACCAGGGAGGAAGAATCAGTGCGGAGACCTGGAAGGAAGGGCAGCTGCGTTCTCTAACTCAGTCTAGAGCTCTCCATCTTTGTTGAGTGGCCTTTGGCTTCCCACATCTACCTTTGAAATCAGCCAGCCAAAATGTTTCCTAATGGTTCCTTTCCAACAAACAAACAAAAATCAAGAAGGAGGTTTTCTGGTCAGTTATTTGCTCTTCTTACACCTCCCCTCCGCCACCCTCACATCACAATGTGCTCCTGTATCCCAAGATGCTGCCCACCTGAGCCAGACCCTAACCTCTAGGTTGCACAGCAAACGTGGGTGCTTTGGGCCCAGGGGTGCAGTGGTGAGTCAGAGCCGTGCGCCATGAGCCAAGCAGTGTGGACGTAGACAAATATTAGCATTTATTAGACAAATATTAGCATTTATTAGACAAATATTAGCATTTACTAGAGCACTTTGCCAACTACTGAGGTTAATTATAGGGACAATGGTGAATAACTGTGTGTGCGTGTGTGTGTGTGTGTGTGTGTGTGTGTGTGTGTACGCGCAGCTGTGCGGGCTGCACTGAGTGCCGCTTCAGCTCTATAGTGTTTATTCTAAAGGGGTCTTTAAAGTGCTTTTGGAGTGGTTCGCATTAAAAGGCACTCCTGCCATGGGGCTGTTAAGCCCTCAGATTAAAGCAGCGAGTCACGGAAAGCTGCAGCTCCTCGTGGGCACGGGAGCCCTGGACGGTGCTTTCTCTCCAGCCACGAGGAAGCCCCGGATAAGCCTGCCCTGGATGAGAGTAGGATCCTGCCAGAAGGTGTGAGTGGCCTTTCCCTTTAGGTCTGAGAGCTCTGGGTCCTTAGATACCCAGCGGTAACCCCATGCTTCTCCTGAGCTCCCTCCAGGAAAAGCTCTTCTCAGGAGAGTTGACCTCATTCAGCGTCAGGTACCCAAGGCTGATCTGATGTAAGTATACCCCTTCCAAAGGCGTGAGACCTTCATCCCACAGAATGAACCTCTAATGTGGAATCATATCCCCTAGCAAACGGTGAACGTCATTTTAGAGTTTTTATTATTTCCTGGCTATTTTAGAGGCCTCAGGAGTATCTGGTAGTTCCTCAAGTCCCCTCGTAGAAGTGACACCTGCTCTCTCCACGCATCCACCAGCTAAGTCCTGATATTTGGATTCTGGCAACAGAATCCAATGACTCAAGCACTTTATTCTCTGACAGGTTGTAGAATATTGTTCCCTAATGAGTGGATCGAATTCAGTTTGCTTTTCTGAAGTCAGTCGGGTGTACGGAGCCACTTGGAGAGCACACGCATTCAGAAATGGCTGTCTTATTACAGAACATCCTCACAGAGACTGTTGGGGAAATAGAATGCCTATTTTATCACCTCGTAAGTACATCTCAGCAATGATATCAAATGCTTAAATAGAATTCTTTTTGCTAATAATTGGAAATAACCCTTTACAAAATAGAACGTCAGACCCATTAAGATTGAATATGGAAAGTGGTGAGAGCACCCTGTAAGATGCACTATTTGTGGAGGTTATAACAATTGTATTAACTAGCAAAATGAACAATTCAACTGCATGAGAACACTGTTGTCAACACAGTGCAAAGGATAGCATGTGATGTATTAATCCTGCTGCATTAATGCCATTTGGGAGTGTAGGGGCTATTTAGATTTCACAGGAAGTTGAGTCTCAAGATGAAAGGTGATTCTGAAACACCAACTTTTGTTAGCAGCAGCATCCGTTATCATTAAGAGCAGAGTCTGGGTAAATGTCATCGTGTGTTTCTGTGGACATGGCTGTTACCAAGAAGCTGTAAGGCTGTGTGCCGTTTGCCACACTTAAATCTAATCCTAGAAGACTGAGTCCAGTACTTTGGGTTATATCAGGAGGGTAATAGTTCCTATTTGTCTACAGTACATGAGATGAAGAAACATGAGCCTTATATCAAGTGCAAAGCTTCAACTCGCATTGAAATCTGACACAAGCCTTAATCAAGAGCATAGGAAATTTCATAATAATGCACTGAAAGAAATTGATTACTTCCTACAGGTTTATTTTATTACTTTATTTTATTCATTTTATTTCAGGGAGGGAGGAAGGAAGGCAGTTAGGAAGGAAGGGAGGGAGGGAGGGGGGAATTCCTACTTGTTCCCTAAGCACCCCAAAGGGCGATGGCTGTAGACAAGAGTTGGTGATGGTGTAAGTGCCACTGTGCTAACCCATGTCACGCCCTCTGGGAATATGCCAGCATCGCTATAGCTCTTTCTCTGAACAGTGCACTGCACAGAAAAGCTTAGAAATTCCTTGTAAAACTCATGCTTTCTATTTCCTTTTCTCCTTTCCTAATGGACCACAGGGTAACTATCACTCAACAAACAGCGACGAGGTGTTGAGTAGGCAAGGTAAGCAAACGTGGTCTGATACAGACACAGAGTTTTAGATTTTTCACCTTCAAGGTACCCTGGAGATTCTCTTAAGTGATCTTCTCATCGTAATGATCAGGAAATGACCATGTAGGTCTCCTAAGGCCAAGGCCAGAGTCCTTCCCATCACATAGACAGAAGTCCAAGGAGAGAATTTAATTTTCTCTGGCTCCTTTGAACGTTTTTCTGCACTTCGTTTTATCCAGGGAGTCAGAAGTTTCCCTCCCATCAGGACAGACAATGGACGCATGGGCCTGGGGCCCTGTGGGCAGCTGCGAGGCAGGGCAGGCTCAGGGACCGGGTCAGAACCCAGTTCCTTTTCCTCTTTATCCGTGTGCTTAGTGCAACCGCAGGCTTAAGTCCCTGGTCATCCAGGGAGACGTGACCTCACTCCCACCCAAGGATAGTCATCTGGACACTGGCTTTTCCCATCCCCCGTGATTATGAGACAGCCTCCCACCTGGGATCTGGGGAATAAGCCTGAAGCCTGTGGTTTCAATTGTCCCAGCTGACTGGAGCCTGTTTCTGTTACTGGGACTATATCAGCTACTCCACATGTATTTTCTCAGGGTCCCCCTGAGGCTGTGTGTCCACAGCGTTGTTTGAGGACCACGCAGGGTGCTTTGTGGGGAGAAGCATGTGTCATCAGTGGCGCCGGATGCTGTACAGCCGCCTTTTGGCCGCATCCTATACTTAGCATTTTCAAGGCTTTGAGAACTCCTGCAGAAAATAACCCAGGTAACCTCAGAGTCTGCCAGCCGTAGATGACAAAGTAAGACCTGTCTTCATGTCTTGTTAGCAACCTCCCCTGGGACTGCTGACTCTGAGGGAAAGTGTGTACTAAGGCCAAGGGGTTTGCACAGAACATTCTAGGGCCTGCACTCATCACACCCCCAACGGTTAATGTCACACATTTTCCACTAAACCACGAACGGGACAGCTTTATCTCCTCTCCTGAAACGGTGGACAGACAGGCCTGCTGTGTCTTCATCTTTATTTTAAAGTCTGCTGACACAAGTGTCCCATCCTGGATGTGCAGCCCCAGGTGCAGCACCCTAATACCTCCCGAGGCTGGTGTCCTTACAAGCACCCACCGCAGGGACAGGCCTGGATGGGGGGATGGGTGATTTCACACCAGGGCCTCCCCCTCCCCCCAGCAGGAACACAGGCCTGGCGCTGGGCATCCCCACAGCACAGGGCTAAACACCGGCGGCTGATACCTGATCACAGACAGAAACCTGATCATAATCACACCTGACCACAGACAGAACTGGGGCGGGGGGCGCTTTATCAGAGTGTCCCACCGCCAGAGGAACGGGAAAATGTCTGCTGGGTGTTTTCAGAGCAGTGTTTTGAGTGAGTGTCCTTTGGTTACACTCTGTAAAGGAAGAAAGGTAGCTGTGTCTCAGGTCTCTCGTGTTGAAATGTCAGCCCACACCAGTCCTGACTGCAACCTCCTACAGAGTGATCTGGGCTCAGACAGAACATCACTGTTGCCGCTGGCCTCCCATGGGGGTCCTGTCCTTCACTGCTGGGGATGAAAACAGTGCTTATTTTGAGGCAACCTTTTGCATACTAAATATTGTCTGTTTGAGGAGGCCCGACAGTGGCAGAGAGTTTGCGTAAACCCGAGAACTTTCGACAGCCGCCTTTGTCTGAAGCATAGCCAGCTTTTGTAACTTCCAGGCGTTCCGTGGCCTGTGCTAAAGCCACCTGCTCAGTCACTTGGAAAGTGTAAATAAGGGACCGTGTTCTTTGTTTTTGTTTTCGTTTTTGTCGGGACCGTGTTCTTTGAAACCGGATGCGTGCATATGGACGAGGTTCAACTCAGGCGACTTGCTTTCTAAATGAAATGTCACTAGAGATTTTAGTCTCAGGAATGACGCCATGAAATACAATGTAGAATAATAGAAGGTCACCTCATTCCCTGGGCGGCTCCTGGAGAGAGAGCTCTTACTTCTGAAACCCAGGCGATGCCTAAACTCTACATCTGATCTGCTCTTCCATCTCTTTTCCACGTTCGGTCCCCATGTTTGACAAGCCTCGGTTTGGATTGCCATTGAGGCAAGAGATCATTGGCTTGACAAGCATTAATAAACCATATCATCTACACTTTATATTTATGAAGAATTTCGCAGAGTTTGAGCTGGTCTTCATGGAAGAGCTCTCTGAGATCGTGGAGATGGTATTAATACCCAGTGATCTTAGCACGTGTGCATGTTCACCTGTCCTAAGATGGGATGGGGCATCTTATCTAATTTTCTCCACAACCCTATGAAATAGACACCATGGGGAAAACTAAGTCAAGAGAGGTTATGTAAGAGACAAGATCAGCACATACCATGAGCTTTCTTTTTAACTTTTTATTTTATATTGGAGTATAGTTTGTTTTTTTAATTGGAATATAGTTGCTTTACCACGTTGTGTTAGTTTCTGCTGTACAACGAAATGAATCAGCTCTATGTATACCTATATCCCCTCCCACTTGGACCTCCCTCCCACCCCACCCCCCTGCCATCCCACCCATCTGGGTCACCGCAGAGCACCGAGCGCCCTGTGCTGTACAGCATGTCCCCACTAGCTCTCTGTTTTACACATGGTAGTATACGTGTATGTCAATCCTAGTTTGCGAATTCGTCCCACCCTCCCCTTCCCCCGCTGTGTCTCTATTCCTGCCCTGAAAATATTGATTAACATTGTTGTGATAGTTTCAGGTGTACAGCAAAGTGATTCAGTTATACATATAAATGTACCTGTTCTTTTTCAAATTCTTTTCTCGTCTAGGTTGTTACATAATATTGAGCAGAGTTCCCTGTGCTATACAGTAGGTCCTTGTTGGTTATCCATTTTACTTATTTGTTTATTTTTTAACAGATCTTTATTACAGTATAATCGCTTCACGATACTGTGTTAGTTTCTGTTGTATAACAAAACGAATCAGCCACATGCACACACATCCCCATATCGCCTCCCTCTTGAGCCTCCCACCCTCCCTATCCCACCCCTCAAGTCATCACAAAGCACCGAGCTGATCTCCCTGTGCTATGCGGCTGCTTCCCACCAACTATCTATATTACATTTGGTAGTGTATATATGTTGATGCTACTCTCACTTCACCCCAGCATCCCCCTCCCACCCTGTATCCTCAAGTCCATTCTCTATGTCTACATCTTTATTCCTGCCCTGCAACTAGGTACATCAGTACCTTTTTTTTTTTTTTCAGATTCCATATATACGTGTTAGCATACAGTATTTGTTTTTCTTTTTCTGACTTACTTCACTGTGTATGACAGACTCTAGGTCCATCCACCTCACTACAAATAACTCAGTTTCGTTTCTTTATATAGCTGAGTAATATTCCACTGTATATATGGGCCACATCTTCTTTATCCATTCATCTGTCGATGGATACTTAGGTTGGTTCCACGTCCTGCCTATTGTAAATAGAGCTGCAGTGAACATTTTGGTACATGTCTCTTTTTGAATTACGGTTTTCTCAGGGTATATGCCCGGTAGTGGGATTG
This sequence comes from Lipotes vexillifer, assembly GCF_000442215.2. Classification (NCBI taxonomy): domain Eukaryota; kingdom Metazoa; phylum Chordata; class Mammalia; order Artiodactyla; family Lipotidae; genus Lipotes; species Lipotes vexillifer. The sequence continues at coordinate 875,333 of NW_006784423.1, read as the reverse complement.
CTGGTTCATATTGTAGTTCTATTTTTAGTTTTTTAAGAAACCTCCATACTGTTCTCCATAGTGGCTGTATCAATTTACATTCCTGCAAACAGTCTTGCTATGGTTTTAATTTTTATTCCCCTTTACTTAATGTTCTCTGATGTTTCATATGGTCATTGGATATTTGTATTTCTTTCCTTATGAAGTGTCTGTCCAAATCTTCTGTTAAGATTTTATAATTGCTTGTTTGTTGCATTATAAGAGCCTTTTATATATTCTAAATACCAATCCTTTGTCAGACGTGTTTTCTGAAAATATTTTCTCATTCTATGGCATACCGTGTATTTTTAAGGATGTATTTTGATGTGCTGGTGATTTTTTTTTTTTTTTTTTTTTTTTTTGCGGTACGCGGGCCTCTCACTGCTGTGGCCTATCCCATTGCGGAGCACAGGCTCCGGACGCGCAGGCTCAGCGGCCATGGCTCATGGGCCCAGCCGCTCCGCGGCATGTGGGATCTTCCCGGACCGGGGCACGAACCCGTGTCCCCTGCATCGGCAGGCGGACTCTCAACCACTGCGCCACCAGGGAAGCCCAAATATTGGCTTTTACAATAAACATTTTCAAGTTAAATATTATGTTATAAAACAGACGGTCCTCACATGTGTAAACATAGTTAAATGCTTCTGTGTCCAAATTCCTTCCCGGAATTTTCTGGGATTTTGCTTTTTCAAATCTGAAATCCTGTGAGAAATCTTTCAATAAATCAGGAAAACGGGAAATGCAATATAATTTTCATATAAGAAATAAAACTTAACAAGCGACATAGAGAATTTACCTGTTCAGGGGGAGCTATTGACAACAAGTCAAAAGCAAGAGCTGATACTCAGTTGAAGGTGAAGGTCAACATTTCCATGGACCAGAACAGGAACACGGAGAGAGAAGACATCCTGTTCTAATTCGTCTCTCTTGTAGTTGTCACCATATTATGTGTTTTCTGGCTCTGTGTGCTGCTAATGGTGAAGCATTCTTGCAAATAAAACAGATATTAATACATTTATATGCACAGTATATTTTGTACGACTCCTGTGAGTAGTGGTCCAACGAATAGCAAGCTTTGGAAGCAAGAAAAAGAGTCCTTAATTTGGCGACTTCGTTAGGACATTCCGTGGAGTGCTATTAACCTTGCTAGCTATAGGCTACAGTTCTCTGTAAATAACTGAACAGAAGAGATAAAAAAAATAATAATGTTATGAAATATTGTGACATGGAGTTAGAAACTGATCTGAAATCTGAATTAAAAAGCGATAGTGATGTCAACCAAAAACCCAGCATTAGAGCGAGACAGCAAAGCTCAATGTGAAAATGCTCTGGGACGCATTTAACGAGACCAACTTCAACACAAAATGGGACATTTTCTATATCTGGGATATTTGTCATGAAACAAAGATCAACATTATAGGATAGGGCAATTAATCCTTTGTACTTAAGGTAATGAAATCTTCTAATACTAAATATTTGTAGTATTATCTTTCAAGTTTTACAAAATTGCCTTTAGTATCAATATTCCCTGCTATGACTGCTTTTATTGCCAAACAATGTCTCTATCAAGTAGAGATCATTTCTATATTTCCAAATATTTTTACTATTTGAATATTTTGAATATGTCTGTTTTTTATCACTTTTAAATACATCAAAATATATTGGTTAATAAGCCATGCTTTTATTATATTATATATAGTTATAATTTTTTTAAAGAAAACCTTTAAAAGGTTTAGTGAAATTCTGCCACAGAAATACGATGTCCTGCTCAGCATCACGGTCACTTGTTATGTTAAAATACAAAAATAAAGAGTTACAAAAAATGGGGCTTCCCTGCTGGCGCAGTGGTTGAGAGTCCGCCTGCCGATGCAGGGGACACGGGTTCGTGCCCCGGTCTGGGAAGATCCCACGTGCCGCAGAGCGGCTGGGCCCGTGAGCCATGGCCGCTGAGCCTGCGCGTCCGGAGCCTGTGCTCCGCAAATGGGAGAGGCCACAGCAGTGAGAGGCCCGCGTACCACAAAAAAGAAAAGAAAAAGAAAAAAAGAGTTACAGAAAATGAAGAGTAACTTTTAATATTAAGAATTTCTGAGAATTTTAATTTCTCTTTCTTGAATCCTCGTATTTAATACTGGGGATTTAAAAACACTACAGACAGTTATAGAATCTGCAGTTTGACGGTAAAAAATTATTTATTGTAGGCACGTCTGGAACAATAGAGTCTAATATTTTTCAGACTTTTTTCAACTGTTAACCTGGGGTTCAATCAATGACAGAAGCAATGATTGCCCTTTGCTGTGTTTGTTTTGAGATATTGTTTATCTCAATTATATGGATCTAAGCAAGTCAACAATTTATGACAAGATTCTAAAGCCTCTGAAGCTTGCTACCTATACAAATAGCATTCAAGGATGCTTGATTGCAGGTGTTAAAATAAAAAACAAATGACGACCAGCCTTGAAAATTCCCTGAGTGTACAATACCATTTTAGTCATACAAACAAAGCTTAATTTAGCTTATTTTGCAAGACTACCTTGACCTGGGTCATTTCTTGTTTATGGCTCTGTAAATCATGAGGAAAACTTGTGTTCCCCAAGGTTGATATGAGATAACACTAACTGATTTCCTATCATTTAAGAAAATTCTAATGTTATAATCAATCACTGTGAAGAATAAACAGTCACTGCTTTTCACTATATAAGCTGCTTTAGAACAATATACCCCAGAGCTTCTTTCCTTGTTTTGGTTGGCATGCTCCCAGGATGCACACCGTCTCTTTGGTGTGTGCATAGTATACTTTTTTTTTTTTTTTTTTTTGCGGTACGCGGGCCTCTCACTGCTGTGGCCTCTCCCGTTGCGGAGCACAGGCTCTGGACGCGCAGGCTCAGCGGCCACAGCTCACGGGCCCAGCCACTCCACCGCATGTGGGATCCTCCCAGACCGGGGCACGAACCTGTGTCCCCTGCATCGGCAGGCGGACTCTCAACCACTGCGCCACCAGGGAAGCCCCACAGTAAACTTTTATTAACCATTATTTGGTGATTTATTGTTTTTACTTCCGTTATTCCTGAACTTTTGATGCACTATATAGTAGTAGATGGTCCAGTGAGGCGTTCCTTTAAAAAGACTGTGATTCAATTCCGTGACCAGATTTGAAACAAATGGAGATAAACTGAGTGTTTCATGATTTTAGTGATAAAATCTTGTTTCTGGTTTTTAGTTTCTTTCTCTTGGAGTATTTACTAGATTATTATCTGGTGCAAGTCAGCAAGTTACTGTGCTGTATTCTTTTTCTAGCCCCATTTATACCAAAACAACCATCATAGTTAAGAGTATAATTTTTGAACATGAACAAGTGTAATACGAGATAGTCTGATTTTGTGGGCTAAGGTCATAGATGCCATACTTATTTTTTTATCTTAAGAAATGTAATTGTTTTCTGTGCATATTCATTTTATATCTAGATGTAATAATATGTTTGTCTGAAAGAGTCTGTATATTTTAAGGAAAGTTGTTTAAAACTAATACTTGGAGAGCACTGTGGAGCTTGGGAGGTAGGGGACAAGGCAAAGAGAGAAAGGGGGGTGAGGGGTTGAGCAGAGAGGGTCAAGAGAAACGTGCAAACATTGGGACAGAGTGGGGGAGGAAGGTCCTTCAAGAAAAACACAATGTCAAACATCTGGAGATGCCAATAAAGACGGGACTGAAACGTAGGAATCAGAGCAATAAAATAGTGGTTTGCTTGGAAATAAAAGTTTCACTGGAGGTAGAGAAAAGACTGCTGTAAATTGATGAGCGAAGAAAAAGGAGACGAGGAAGTGGCTGTAACACTTCTGAGTTGTTTTCCAAGAGTTTCAGCTGTGCAGAGGACGTGACAGGATTTCTGGAGGAGTGGAAAATCTCCACAATCTTAGTTGCAATGTTCCTACCCACACAGATGGGATGTTAATATAAATAACGCAGGCTTAGCAAGGACACCGAGTGAGGTCATGTCTTTGGAGCATTCACTCCAGGACCATGTACGCCGTAAGCACTTAATACGCGTTAAGCAGTATAATTTGTAAGTTTTGAAATCTGGAGAACAAAATGTACCATTTCATCACTTTTTATATGAGTTTTGTTTCTTTTATTACTTGTTTGTTGGCCCTTGGACTTCTGTGAATTGTGATTTTATACCCTGTGCCTGGTTTTCTACTGAGTTGTTTTCCTTTTGTTTATTATTTTCAGAAGCTTTATACAAAATATGTTTTGGTTACATATTCCTTTGTGTCTCTCCACACTGCACACTGAAAGTCTCATTTTTGACATGCTTTTACTTTTCCTTCCAACTTAGCCACCTCCTGTGTTTTCTTAAAATCCAGTGGAATTTTAGTTCCAGATGACAATTATTTTTACATTAGGCCTCTAAGTACTCAGAAATAATTTCTTAGCAACTGGTTTATGTTTTATAATCCTACTATCTGCCATATAGTTAGACTCTACAAAGGATGCGAATTGAGTTAGTCTGCTCTGCACCCTGTGAACCCTTTCGTTCCTCTGCACTTTTAAGTTTTATTTTACGTTTCTATAAGTTTCTGTGATGTTTTCATCATTTACATACCTTTTTACCCGGCTTTTAGAACTTCTAGAGGTGGATTTAGGACTTATAAATTTATTGTCCATATTTCAATGTTTTTTTCAATACCCACCTTTTATTTCCTTCACACACGTTTCCTCCTTACAAATTATTTTCTCACCAAGACCCTTTATTATCCACTCGCTAAATCTTTAGTCTTTTGTTTCCACAGCAATATTTTAGAGCTCCAAAAACCCTTGAGAGGTTTCTTTCCTCCCTATTAACTACTTATGTTCCATCGATTTCTTCTTTTCCTTCTCTTCTTCCCTTACCCCCTGCTCTTCCCCCTCCTTGGATTCTTTTTTTAACGGATTGTATCTCACTTTATTTTTTTTTTTTTGCAGTACAGCATGTGGGATCTTCCCAGACCGGGGCACGAACCCGTGTCCCCTGCATCGGCAGGCGGACTCTCAACCACTGTGCCACCAGGGAAGCCCTGTATCTCACTTTTTGGTGAGGACTATTTATTTCAAGGTTTTTCTTTTCCACTCTATTAGTTTTGTTTTTGTAGGTTTTTTTCTCTTTGACGCCTTTCTCTTAGGCTTTGATTCCTGTGTGTAAATGTCTGTAGATAACAGTCTAAGGTGGATAAATTTCTAGGTGTCATCTGTTTTCTCATTTACAGCAAGGATTCCTGGAAAGAAATGAAGATTCACATTAAGAATGTCACATTTGGTGATTTCAGGAGACCAGCAGGATGGGAATTAAGTTGGAATTCACCTAGAGTTTATTTTCTAGGTTGGGAGTCTCCCCGTACCACCCGTGGTATTACGTTACCTAAGACCATCCCCCAGACCAAGAGCTCCTACTTCTGAAGCCTGCGTTCTTTGCTTCATCTCAGAGGCAAACACTGCTTTTAGTGTGTGCATCTCATTGGTGGTTGTTATGGCAGCACTGGCCCAGCTATACTCCCTGTGTGGCCGCTGACAGATAGAAGGAAATCAGTGTGAGTGACTAGATTGGGAGTCAAATGATGATATTATTTGGACATGCTACGTCGAGCCTGTTGGGTGTCCAAGTAATAAGCCCAGACAGAATGTAGAGCTATGGCTCTAAAGCTCCTATAGGAATATGTGTGTTGAGAGATGGACAGGAAACCAGCAAGATGGAAGAGACAGATGATAATCTTGAAAGAAGACTTATCAAACACAAAGAAACCTTTAAAATAACAAAACTGTAAAATCCATCCTTTTAGAAGATGAAGAAATCAGGAAAAATGCGGAAAGCAATGTGGAAGCAGAAGGAATTGCCATAAAATGTAAAGGAAACTAGAGTGTCAAGCTAGAGGATACATTTTACCTTCAAAATATTAGGTAAAAAACAAAACGTGAAATTGAAATATAGGAACAGTTGACTCTTCTGAGATCCAGACATACTGTCTCTTGCCTTTGTTTTTTGCTGTTCTTAAAGGATTTGCTTCTCCCACATTTTGATGTGAATTTAATCTTTTCTGTATGAAGAAAGCGTTCCATAAAATGAAAGAAACATATGGATAGGAATTACCCCCAAAGTGTGCTTTCATCAAGGTCGAGTAGAGGACTCTAAGTACTGTAGGCATTTAATAGACACTCTATACAATCAAAAGGAATGAAACTGCCTGTCTCATAGATCAAAATAAGTATAAACAGGATAGAAGTGTTATTTGCAGCTCCTGCTGTGAGCAGGGAGCATAACTTACAGTTAGTGTGGTGTAGCATCAGAGGTTTAGGGTGAAACCAGAATATGCCGAAAAGTAAGTGAAAGTTGGATATGGTCATGGAAAACCAGGAAGAATCATTCAAGTCAAAGAGAAAAATCAAGATGGCTGTTGAAGGTGATGGAAAACACAGATGCTCAAAGAAAAAAGGGTCTATGGATTGAACATCCCCATAGACAAAATAAACAATTCAGGGTTTTTTTTTTCCTTTTAGAAGCAAGATGTATTTGTTTATTATGAGGTATGGGATATTAGATTTTCTCTGAAAGGCGTTATACCTGCTGCGCGCTAGCTCTTTCTGGTTCAAGGTTTCTTCCTAAGCCTCAAATAAAATTCCATCACAATTTAAAAAGCAAAACAAACTAAAAAGGATGAACAACGTTATTCTTCTATTTCTTATTTGTGAAGATTCCCTAGTCATCTAATTCAATGATATGCAAAGTTAACTATTTCCTGGCAGCTTCGTTTCAAAGCATGGGAATATCCAGACGCAAGGCTGTGAGTTTCATGACACAACAAACAACATTTCTTTCCCCTGTACTTTTTCACTGAAATCCCTGGTGACTTTGTTGTGCTTTGACTCAGCTTCCCTGGTGACTACCTGCTTCACTGCTTTCTCGTTACATCCAAACCTTGAGGAGGGGGCAGCCACTGGAGGAAGGGGCAGCCACTGGAGGAGGGGGCAGCCACTGGAGGAGGGACCCGCCTTCAGCAACACTGAGCCCTGGCTGACTCCGGTTCTGTTCTCTTTCCTTCCAGATTAACCTCTTCCCAGGGAATTAGTATCAGCTACAAAAAGTTCCCACCGGAGTAAGACTAACCCTCACTCAGATTTTACCTGGTAAGAGGTTAAGGTATTAACCCTTCCAGCAAGTGCTCCAAACTCCAGAAAAATAAACGAGTCGGAGTTCACATTTATGATCTGTACCCTGGAAATTTTGTTGGCGGGATCTTGCCCTACGACCTTCAACCTCATCTGATAGGCATCTGCTTTCTGTAGCCCCACATGGGCTTATCGTTTTAGAGGGAGTATCACACCAAAATTTTAACTTTTTGCTTCATGTTTCCTTAACATCGACTGAACTGGAAGTACAAATCCGTCCCTGATTTTTAGAACTCAGCCCCACTGAAATTTCTTTCAGGACAAATTCACTTTGCCTTGGCCATCTTGCTTAACTTCTCTGCTTTCACTCATTTTTAGTATCATTTCAGCTGAGTGTCTATCCGCATCTGAATATTACATCCTGATGTCTGAGTCCCTCTACTCGACCCTATTGTCTGTGGTTGGGTTCACCATGACTGTGTTTCAGATGCAATAATACTGAATAATTCTTTTGAGAACTTTTCCACCCGTTTCTTCGTGGACAGTATTTGTGTCTTCAAATCAAACGGACCTCCTGAATCACCAATTTCCAATGGGCCAATTTTCTACAAGAATAGTTCATCTGTGGCCAACTTAGTGTGTCCATCCGGTTGCCTGCTTGGGTCCCCTCTTGAAATGTCCACGTGTACTCAACCGTCTCCATCTTTCTTCTTTTATTGTCTTCCGCCTCCAATTCTTTCAGGCATTGTCCCCAGCGTGCCAGTGAAAAAACACTCCTCAGCACGACCACCAGCCAGCCCTACCTTTCCAAAGCCAAGGGTCGCCTTCACTCATCTTCAGCGGCACATGGCACAGCTGATCGCTCTTTGCTTCTCGAGACCCTTTTGTCTTGACTCCAATCTCTCTTAGTTCTTTCCCTCCCTAGGCTGACGCTTATTCTCTGTCTCCTTCCCCAGTTCCTCCTCATGTCAGAGATGAATGTCCCGACCTCGCGTCTCCCTTAAGTAGTCTCTCTCCTTCCTAAGATGATTTCATTCAGGGTCACACTTTAAGTGTGTTTTACACACCAGCAACTCCCAGATTTGTATCCCCAGCCTCGCCCTCTCCCCAGAGCTCCTGTTTCCAACCACGCCCACTCCACTTGTGTAGCTAATAGACGTCTCTAAATTAACTCCCAAAACTGAGCTTTTGGCTTTTTAACTCCTACCAAAATCTGCTTCTCTATGAGTTTACATGTCTCAAGGACTGGACACTTCAAATGACTACGTGGACACCTTGACACCTTGGGAGGTGGCCCAGCCCTCTCACCTCCAGCACAGCTCTGGCTTTTTGCTACTTTGTAAACTTGTTTCTATCTCGGCATTAAGAGCAGAGGGCCCTTGGCAATATTTTCTGTTGGGCTTTTAAAGGCTAAAAACAAAAAACACACACACACAACCCAAAGCCTGGTCCATGTTTTTAAAGTTCTAAAACGAATCCTAAGTGACTTGCCTCAACTCTCTCATCCACACACGCACCCACTCACACCAGCTGCTTAGCCCATCGTCAAAGCCACCTTGCAGGCAACTTCAGCAGTGCCCTGCCCTGGGGAGGGCACTTGGACAGCTCTGCCTTTCTGCTCCCACAAGTGTTATATTAGAGACTCTTGTCAAATATGAACTACAGAGTGAAAAGTGTCTCCATCTCTCCCAACCTTTTTTCCTTGTCTTTCTTTAATAACATTTCTGTCCACTGGCCAATATCATTTACAAGTGACTATATCTGCCATTCTTTTAGCTTATGGAGATACAAATTGGTAAGAGGTGTTATCTGTGATCTGAAAGTGTTTTCTGTTTGATATTAGTTTTAGATCTCCCATTTTTCACAGAAAGAGACATTCTCTGCCATGGCTTTATGCATCTCTAATTTTATCTGCCTTCAATTAAAAGAAAAAGAAAAGATCCGTAATGAACCCAGAATGAAAAGTTTCTATAGACAGCCGGCTACGAAGGGATTGTTATCACATTTTTCATTTTGAGATATGCATTTAATACTCTATTTCATCACTGTGGGAGGAAAATAATCTTGCCAAGGTCCAGGGATTTGTGGCAGGGAAAATCCTGGTAAGCATTTGCCTCTTTGCAGTTACCTGCATTACTGCAAATTCCTACAAAGGCGAGAGGCTACACTCCTAGAGAGACAGAAAGCAGTGCTCTGTGGGCAGCAATTCCATTTCTGGAATCACCATAGGAGTCACGGCTTATTGCTTTTCTCACAAAGCAGCTTAGAGGAAAGATGCTTCCATTAGACTTACCAGGAAGGTTGCTGCTGGATGGGATTTGAGGGGGTCATCCAAGCCCTTCCCCTGCATCAAGGGATGACTCCACAGAAACGATTCACTGCAGATGAGAACATTCTCTGTTTAAATATTTCCAGGGAACAGTCAGATCCACGTTTCCTGAGGACAATTAGAAATGATGCCTTCAGGCTTCCCTGGTGGCGCAGTGGTTGAGAGTCCACCTGCCGAGGCAGGGGACACGGGTTCGTGCCCCGGTCCGGGAAGATCCCACGTGCCGCGGAGCGGCTGGGCCCGGGAGCCACGGCCGCTGAGCCTGCGCATCTGGAGCCTGTGCTCCGCAACGGGAGAGGCCACGACAGTGAAAGGCCCGCGTAACGCAAAAAAAAAAAAAAAAAGAAATGATGCGTTCATGATTTCTCCTTATTGCCAAGGGAAAAAAAAATAGTAGATAGATTTAACTGTAAGATAACATAAGATTGTCATGGAGAGAAATGACTTCTCCTTATAAAGGCTAAGCCCATTCAGCCCCAATCAATAGCCAGGATTGAAGATGTTGGAATTTAGTCAACTTACAGCTGAAAAATAAGTGGGTAAATCCAAATATGCTTTAGTAGTGGAACCACACCTGTAATGCACACGCTTTCTTTGTCTTGGTTGGGTACAGAAAATAGAAAAATGCAGTAGGAATGTAGAGACAAAACTGTTTCGTTCTGTGTTTTTTAAGCCAGTATTTGTTCCTGGGATCTCTTCCTTTTGACTTTAAGCTGAACTGTCAGCCCATATATTAATTTCAGCTAATTTCTTGTACAAAAATAAGGTGAGGCTGGAGTCCATCTGGAGGAAACTTATTGAAATTTGTGGACTAGGAAGTGACCACTTTTGTGACGTTTACTCTCTCCCCTTCCCCTGTACAAAATTTTGCTCACAGAGCATTGACAGGCATGCAAGTTGTTTCTGAGCCATTTCCAAAAGTGAGACAAGCACAGAACTCAGATTGATACAATACTCAGGTGTCCATGACCAGCCACTAAATACCTCTGTGCTGGCCTGAAATGTCCCTGCTCTGTCTCAGAATAACACAATTCAATATGAGCAGTCACCTCTGCTTTGGCTTCTGTATTCTTGGTGTCCATTAGTTTGCTGTTTCACTAAACACGGGGTGAAACGAATTTGGTACAAGCTATTATTGGAGGGATGACAGCTCTGGCAGACCTTGACAAATTTGCTAATAAAAATAAAACTATTGGAAGTTATTTAACTTTCCTTTTTAGAATAGAGAATAGAGCCCGACACATAGTAGTTGCTGAACAATTTTCACTGACTAAATGAATGGATAAATGCACGATTATTGTAAAATTGGTGCTCCTTTATCCTTAAATGTTACTTTTTTTCCAGTGGACTAGTTGATTAACTGTTTCGGCTGCCATTTAGACCAGGACTGATGCTGAATGAGAGAGACAGAACCTTTGATTGCACATTATTTGAGGAATGAAATGGATCCAAGTAGCTTTTCTCTGCAAAGTTTCAGTTGGCTGCTTTTGCAGAATTTGCATGTGAGAAAATATGAAAGGATTTTGACTGACTGATCAGATTCCTTTAGTTTTAGGTTCACAATATCTTTTAATTTTTTTTTTTTTCGGTACGCGGGCCTCTCACTGTTGTGGCCTCTCCCGTTGCGGAGCACAGGCTCCGGACGCGCAGGCTCAGCGGCCATGGCTCCCGGGCCCAGCCGCTCCGCGGCACGTGGGATCTTCCCGGACCGGGGCACGAACCCGCGTCCCCTGCATCGGCAGACGGACTCCCAACCACTGCGCCACCAGGGAAGCCCCTCTTTTAATATTTTAAAAGAGTGGAAGACGGGGTGTCATGGTACAGCCATGGCTGAGACGTGACTAAGGCAACTAAATTATTTTGATGGGAAAGAAAGTCCTGGTGACATTAACCATGACGTATTTTTTCCCTTCGCCCTTTCCTCTAGTGTAGAGCCCGATGCTTGTCTCCCGATTAAGAGACTGAAAATAGAGGAGCGTCTTCCCCTCGTGGCCCAGCTGCCTTGGCTGCATCGTTTCCATCACTCTTTCTTTTCCCTTCACATCAGCCACTCTCACCTCGTTACGTGCTCACCGGACCACCTCACTCTTGCCATGTTGCCACTGGCATCACTTGCCAAGAAGCTGGTTTTGACCCTGGGATCTGTGATCACGGCTCTCCGAGCACAGGCACGTCTACTTCAAAGCATCTCTCAGGGTCCTTTTACATTTTTTCACATCTATGTGATTATCAGGTTCTTTGTTTCCTCACGAGGCCGCAGTCTTCAAGGACCAAGCACTACTTTCCTCATCATTATTCCAGCTCAGTGCCTGGCCCAGAGCTGGCACTTGATAAATATTTACTGATTGAACAGATTAGTGAAGAAACTAACATTTGAAGGAGAGGTGCCCTGATCTCCACCACAGCACACGTGAAAAAGAAATGTGATGGCTCCAGTGGAACATTCCTTGCACAACAAGGATTAGCTGGTAAAATGTGTGGGTTCCAGAAATCTCCTTCCCCTCAAATGTATCTATAGAAAAGTCTTCATTAGAGACCTTTTTTTTTTGGTTCAGGCTAAGACACTATTAGTCTATGATCCAAATGCTTCTGGAAAGTTTGACTAGCTACTAGCTGTTATCACTTAGATGTGAGTCAGTTATAATTTTTAGTACTTGGGCTCAGTATGCTGGAGGTTTTACTCAACTTACTGGATTGGAGACAATAAGGGCAGAGCACGTTTGGAAATTGAGAACATTTTTTTTTGCTACAAAAAAGCCACAAAATGACACTGAAGCTTCTGCTATCCTCAAATGTGTGAGGATCTCTGTGTTCCAAGGTGACTGGGCTTTAAGGTCCACGTAGGTCAGAGGAGACAGGAATTTGACACACAGAAAAATGGGGATTTAGAAAGGAAACTACACAAAGAGCCAGGAACTTTGATAAGCTACACCTTCTGTGAAAAAATAGACGAGAAAGAAATCTTCTTGCCAATGTGGGGAGATTCAAATGGCATTAATCCATCTGGGTTTGACTCTGGCGAGAAAAATCTACCTGAGAATCCATTTATAAGCACAACTACTTTATGTGGTTTTAAATTTTGAGCTGACGTGCCTTCTAATCACAGCATGTTTCTGGGTTGGAAGGGTGCAAAACCTCAGTAGATTTGCATGCCCAACTCAAGACGACACTTCACAGATAGTGGGCAGAATATGATAAACTCTTAATCAAATCTCTCTCTCTCTCTCTCTCTCTCTCTCTCTCACACACACACACACACACACTTGTGCACACACAAGGAAACAAACCACCATGAGTGAGAAAAGAAATAACAAACAGTCGTGGAGTCAGATCTTCACTAGCTAAGAGATTCAGCCTTCGGAACTCTGTGATACTAAATAAAAGAAGTAGGATTAAATGTTTGAAGCTGTAAAGGAGAAAATAGTATATGTAAGAAAGGGACAATTTATTCTCACAAATAACCAAGCCAACTTGGGAAAGATTCAAATACAACTTCTGGAAACATAACATTTCCATTGGAATAAAATCCCCAATGGATGAGGACACCTGAAATCAGACATAGATGGTAAAAGGAGTAGTAAACTGAAAGTTAGATGTGAAGCCCTTCCCCATAAAGCAGGTTAGAGAGGCAGAGAGAGAAAATATGAGAGAGAAATGGAAAATGAAATGCGTAGGTTTGATATACGTCTAAATGGAAATCTAGATAAAGAAAATGGAAAGAATAAAGGAGAGGAAGCACTTAAAAGATAAAAGCAGGAAAGAAAAAAACCCTAATCTTCAGACCCAGAAAGTCTAATGACTCCAGATAAAGATAAATCCACACAAGGAAGACAGAGAATAAAAGAACAAGGGAGAGAAGACAGATCACCACAAAGGAAAGGCTTTGCTGCTCTTCTCGTCAGATATTGGAAGATGCTTGAGATGATGGAGAGATAGTATCTTCAATTGTGCTGAGAGAAAGCAGCCGTCAACCTCAAATTCTATTCACAGTAAGTCTTGTAAAAATGGTGAAATACAGACATTTTTAGACTAATGAAAACAGATCATCAAAAGACTTTCTCTAAAAGACTTTGTAAAGAAAGTATTTCAAGAGAACAGTGTGCAATGCTGGACAAACAAAAGGTCAAATTTACAAGACAGAGTGTAGACACCAAAGACCGTAGTAAATGCTTATTGTGCAATTACTATGTACCAGGCAATTGTCTAAGCACTTCACATGTGTTAGCTCATTTGATCCTCACTATGTGCTATGAGTCAGTGGAGAAAGGTCATCTGTTCAACAGGTGGTCCTGGAACAACTGGACATCTGTACAGACAATAAATAAGTATGCCTCGACCCTTACCTCATGCCATATGCCAAAATTAGCTAAAAAGGATCATACGCCTACATATCAAAGTTAAACTACAATAGTGGAAATAATACAACAAATCTTTGTAACTTTGTGGTATGTAAAGATTTCATAGACTACACTTAAAAGTCATGAATGATAAAAGAAAAACAAAATACACCTTATCAAAATTAAAACATTTATTCTTTGAAAGACACTATATTTAAAAAAATGAAAGGCAAGCCAGAGACTGAGAGAAAGTAGTTGCAGTATATATCATCTCAGGAAGGACTTGTATCAAGGATACGTAAAGAGCTCTCACAACTCAATAATAAGAAGACAAGCAACTCCATAAAAAAATAGGCAAAAGATATGAACATTCTAAGATATTTGAATGCCAAATGGACTCATTAATATATGCTCAGTAGCATTAGGAAAACAAAACTAGAAACCCAAATGTGATACCACTATAATTCAGTAGAATGGCTAAAATTAAAAATTAAAATTCCAAGTGTGAGCATAGATACAGAGAAACTGGAGCGCACACGTGTTGGTGGGCGGGAGTATGAAATGGTACAATCATCTTGCAATCAGTTTGGCAATTTCTTTTAAGTTAACCATAGACTGGCAATATGACCCAGCAGGTTATGAGTTTTTACTGAAAAGAAATGAGAACGTGTGTCCATGCAGAGACTTTTACATGAATGTTCATAGCAGCTTGATTCATAATAGCCCCAAACTGGAAACATCCCAAATATCCCTCAGCAGGTGACTGGATAAGCGAATTACTGTGCATCCATACTACTGAATTCTGCTTAGCAATGAAAAGGAAAAGCTATTGTTATAAGCAGAAACGTGGATAACCCTCAAAAACATTATAGTGATTATGGTGTGTAAAAGAAGTCCAACAAAAATGTGTATGTGCTGCTGTATGAAGAATAAATTCCGGGCTTCCCTGGTGGCGCAGTGGT
>NW_006784423.1:855445-860282 GCF_000442215.2 Lipotes vexillifer | reverse complement strand
CAAAAAAAAAAAAAAAAAAAAAAAAAAAGAATGAATTCCATTTATATAAAGTCTAAGAAAGAATCTAACGTGGAGTTTCAGAAAGCAGATCGGTGGTCACCTGGGGCCAAGGATGGGGTGGAGTTTGCCTGGGGAGGGGCTCAAAGGTAGAGGCTTATGGGGAGTCTCTGTATCTTGATGGGCTGGTGATTACATGGCTGTGCGTAATTGTCAAGACTCAAACTGTGCACTTAAACTGTATGTAAATTATACCTCAGTGAAATTTATTTTAAAAAATAAGCATGTCCTCTATAGTGACCTAAATGGGAAGGAAATCCGAAAGAGAGGGGATATATGTATACATAGAGCTGATTTACTTTGCTGTACAGCAGAAACTAACACAGCCTTGTAAAGCAACTATACTCCAAGAAAAATTAATTAAAAAAATAAAAATAAACAAGACAGAACTAAAATACTGGTCAACAATAAATGTAAGGGGAAAAGGGTTTGACCAAAGTTAAAACGTCCTAAAATACATCTACTGTTCTAGAGCAGGTTGGAGATACTGATTAGACTTGAAATAACTATGAGATTTTGATGATAAAAATTTTAATGATCACTAAGATAGAAATAGAGTGTGTATGTTTTCAAAAGAGTGAATATGGGTGAATGGGTGTGTGTGTCGGGGGGTAGGGATGAAATAAAAACAAAACACGAAATCAATCCTATAAAACCGGCAAAAAAAGAAGAAAAGGAGGCTTTTGCCCCCTTGCCTGTGATGTAAATGATGCGTTTTATGCATTTGATTCTGTTTTATGTTAGTTCTCTAGGATTTACATGTTTTCCTAGGTGATTTTTATCTCTGGTTTCCCCAACACCTTACCCACCTAAGTTACAAATAGATCCATGTCAGCACAAAAATTTACCATTTCCTTTTGCATCCTGGAGAAAAAGATATCTTTCTCTCTGTTTAAGATTGAGCCTTTCGCATCCCTGCTGCCTGCTCAAACTTCCTTTTCTTATCCTATGATGTATTTTCTCTTACCTCCATCACTTTATCTCCTGGGTCCATCTCTCTCTCTCTCTCTCTGTCTCTCTCTTTGTCTCTCTCTGTCTCTCTTTCACATACACATACACATATGTACGGTTTGTGATTTTATATATATATATATATATATATATATATATATATACACGTATATATGTATATAGAGAGAGAGATGCACAGTTTATATATATGTATATGTATATATATATATATATATATATATATACACGTATATATGTATATAGAGAGAGAGATGCACAGACTGCAGCTCCCTGTCTAATTCATGACCGCCCATCGTGACTATGAGACTCTCATGCCCATGATTTCCCTCAAACTGCTCTGAGATCAGTGGTGACACCCTAGGTAATAAATCCCATAGATAATTTTCACTGCTTATTATACTGTATGTGAAATTTGGTTCTATTTGCCACTCCTGACCTGTTGTTGGTTTTCTCTTCTCTCAACCATCTGTCATATGTGTCCAGGTCACTAGAGAGCTGATAAATTAGAATTTCTTGAATGGAAGATGGCTTGCTTTCTCTCCTCTTTTGCTTTACTCTTAACCTACTAAACCCTCCTTCCTCCAGGAAGCCTTCCAGACCATTTCTGGCTGGGTTTCTGAAATATCTGTGTTCCTAAAGCAACTTCTGCATTACGTGTCTTCTGCTGTAGGAATGTGAGTTCCTTGAGGACAGGTGTCATACACTTTCTATCTTACACCAGATGTTCAGCCCATTGTTACGAGGCCCTCTGTGGGAGGACCTCAGTGTACATTTGGTGGATGAATGAAGATGAAGATGGGAACTATAGTCATTATTGTTAATATTTCCCTTTATTTCCTTTTGGGCTAAGGCATGAATGGCTGGCATCTAGGAGTCAGGGTCTGGGAAAAATAGAAAGAAAGGGGACTTCTGAACAGAGGACAGATGCTAAAGGAAATTGATTACCCTTTAACTAAGCATAGTTTAAAACTAGAAGTTCTCACTCTCTTTGGGATACTCAAGACATCCCAGGTTGTCGCCCTTTAGTTTCCAAGACAGAAATAAATAATGGCGTATTGGTACATTTTTAACAGCTGGCTCTCTCCGCAGTAAAGAAAAATAAAACAAAGAAGAGCCTTAATATGTAGCATTTGCCTGTAGTAGAAATAGCCCATCACAGCTGAATTTAAACTATGTGATGTCAACTAGCTTTCAAAATTCCTAAAAATTTGAAAATTGGCTTGTGTGAGCTGGTACAAGCTGCCTTTAGCACACCGCTGGATATAAATAATGTATGTACAAAGGTCAATTTATTGGCCTCTTATTTGTATAAAGCCTTTCAATTCATAGTATTTTGTACAGATTTCCTGGAAGACACGGAAATATTATTACTGATGTATAATAAATGAGGAAATTAAAACTCAGAGAATTTAATGACTTATGGTATCAAGAAGGATGATTTTGGCAGCCAATAATAGAAACCCCTTACTTCAGTTGACTTAAAAATAAGGAGTTTAATATCTTTTGTAATGGGGACACCAAAGGGAAAATCAGGTTTCAGAGCTGTGTGTGTCCCTCGTGATGAGTTTAAACACCCTTCCTCGTTCCCTCTCTCCTCTGACGTTCTTGATGTTGGCTGGACCCTCTGCCTTGATATTCAGGCTGGTTCAGGCAGTCCAGCTGGACCTGACAATGGCCAAGCGCAAAGGTGAAGACATCTCCTCCTGGCCCATGACTTAGGGTCAAGGAACCTTTCCCAGAAACTCCCCCTGAGATTGACCTCATTTCTCAATGACTGCAACTGGGTCATGTGCCCAGGGCTAGAACACTTGAGGGCAAGAGAATGGGATAGCTTGGCTGACTCAGATAAACGGATACACCCCTAGCGCTGGGGGTGAGTAATTGTCCTCTGGGATCCGTAGGAGAAAGCTAGTGTTCCAGACACATTTGGTGTTCTGTTAGGGAGGAAACGATGGGCAATGGATAAGCAACTGGCAGTGTCCATAGAGTTGCCAAGTTCACAGTCTAGTTGGTGGTAAAGCCTGCAGTCTACCATCATAATCAAGCACCACCTTCCCAAACGTGACATCCAGTTTCTTTATAAAGATGTAGATAAAAAACATCTTTCTTTGTGCTGCTCTGACATTTTCGTGTGCAATTATCTTTGTTTATTATTCCAGCAAAATTATGTGGATTTGCCTACTATAATTCATGTTCTAGGTGTAGGTGCATGCCTCTGTGTATTGTATGCCTCTGTGTATCTTGTAGGTGCATGCCTCTGTGTATCTTGTATGAGCATATATATAAACTCTGTGTTACTGGGTGACAACACTGTTTATGCTCCCAATTTGTGCTCACACAGTGCCTTGCAAGGAAAAGGCACAAACACTATATATATATGTATATATACACAAATATATATATATATATATATATATACAAATATATATATAGTATATATATAAACTAATATGTATATAATATCTATATACATTTGAAAAAGAAAACTTCCAGGCTTCTCTTCCACAGGAGTCTTTCAACAACTTTCCAATATTATTCACCATTCAGTAGAGACAAACTTTAAAAGTTAGAGCCCTGAAAGAGAATTTTTTCTAAAAATTACTGCAAGCATTGGAAAATAAAGAGTTACAGCCCAAAATATCTTGCAACTATAACTATAGAGCTCACTGCAGTGATTACTATAATGTGCAGTGTGGCAGAGTTACAGTTGCCATGGGAACCTTAAATTTGATTTTCTGGGGTTTTGTGTGTACAAAATCTCAACTGTAATGCTGCCTTCATGTATTGTCTTTTTCATTTGTTATACACGTACTTGGGTCCAAAGTAGGTCACCTGAACTAAACACAGAAATGTTGGTTGCTTTCTTCAAAGATTTCTTTAATATCTCATCAGTATCAGAGTTAATTCAGAAAGTGCATATATAAAATATTATTTTTGATCTTACTTCAGGCATAATAGATTAATCTCTTCCATCCCAGTTTACACCATTCTTTGGAATAAAAACTTCCTTTGTATTTTCAGCTTTTGATCTATTTACTTTTAAAAAGTTTATGTGAGTTGGTGCTGTTTCAGGTGGATAACAGATGATATAGTCCTATCGATGTTTTGCTGTTTGTCTTTTGTTTGCTAATAATTCCTTTATATACTATTTCTGACTAGATTATCTCTCGGCTTCAGTCTTTTAATAGAATGAAGCTCATCTCCTTACCTGGGATGGAATGCTTTACCAATACCCATGATGTAATGACCATAGTTCAACCAACCTGCTTTTTCTATTGCTCTTTTCTATAAGTTCTTTGGAACATTGAGAACTCATATCTCTATGACTTTAATGAAGAGAAGGTTTGAATTGCTGCAGATACAAAGTCCCGGCAGACTCTAGATTTAGCCTTTACTCCCTGTTGTAGGTCTGTCTTGACATAGCAGGAAACGCTAGCTTTCTCATTAACTATAGGAGTGCACAAAATGTTCCAAGTTTATTTGTCTACAGTGAATCAGAGCATTGCTTTCATCTGATTTTCCCCCGTGAGAAGTCAACAAGAATTTGCCACACCACTGCTTTGCCAGGGCTAACAGCAGCCGCTAATGTTATTTGGCTATTGCTTCCACGTCTCGTATTTTGGATAAGGAATGTTCATACTTGTTTGCTGAATAAATTTGGACACTGTGCTGTTTTACCTTGAAGACTTCACATTGTCACAATGTTCCCATTTCTTTTCTTTCTTTTTCCTTTTTCCTTTTTTTTTTTTTTTTTGGTCCGCGGGCCTCTCACTGCTGTGGCCTCTCCCGTTGCGGAGCACGGGCTCCG
>NW_006784423.1:842731-855159 GCF_000442215.2 Lipotes vexillifer | reverse complement strand
GGGCACGAACCCGCGTCCCCTGCATCGGCAGGCGGACTCTCAACCACTGCGCCACCAGGGAAGCCCTGTTCCCATTTCTTTAATGTAGGTAGACAAAAATCTTAATTCTACCACTCTCAGAAGAGCTCTGGAGTGGTTAATTGAAACATTGCTTGACAGAAAGCACTTTTTAATAATTGTTGCATTTTTAAATAAAAAGAATATGATAGTGTGTTGATGTCAGTTTCGATAAGGGATGAGCAGGTATTGTGATGTATTGCACCAGCTACAATAAATCAAAACTTCAGAGACAAGATGGCATATTTAACAAACTCGTCATTTTGTAATGATGAGGCAGGTGATGACTCACCACAAACTAGCAAAATACAAGGGCAACAGTCACGGCATCAGCATGCCTGCAGGCAGATTGATGGTGTCAGCAATATTCATCTGCATGTGTGTAATTCACCTGAAAAATCTTCAGAATCTTAAATCCTTCGAATTAGTGTAAAACAGAGAGCTGAGGAAAGAAGATGGGGTAAATTAAAGAATGAAAAACACGGATCATCAACCGGATCGCTCAGCATACATTTACTGATGAGCTTTCGTGGAACTGGATACCATATGAGTAGAAACTATCCCCAAGGTTTAATTTGGGGGATGTCTGTCAGTGAAACAATAACTTGTAGAGAGACGTGACAAATGGCCTTTTGCCTGAGTTTGTGCTAAATGACAAAAACAAAATTACATGAAGGAAACATGTACCTGGTGGACAAAACTCAGTCCACTAAAACACATAGAAATCTTGGATAAAATACAATAACAATACGAAACTATACGTCAACCATTCATTTAATTCTCACAAAAAGTCAATGATAAAAATAACAGTGAACTACACTACACTCCTACTAGAAGAGCTAAAATCCCCCCCAAACACCTATTGCTAGAGAGGACGGGGAACAACAGAACTTATATTCCTTGATGGTAGGAATGCAGTAGGGTACAGTCACTTCAGAAGGCAGTTTCTTACAAAGGTAAACATTGCATAATCATACAATCCAACAATTATGCTCCTAGGTATTTATCCAACTGATTATCCAACTGTGAACGTATGTCCACACAAAAATCTCCATGCAAATACTTATAGCAGCCATAATCATAATCATCAAAAATTCGAAGCAGACAAAATGCCCTTCAGTAACTGAACAAGCAGAATCTGTACAATGGAACATCATTTAGCTTTAAAAAGGATACCCTGTCGGGCTTCCCTGGTGGCGCAGTGGTTGGGAGTCCGCCTGCCGATGCAGGGGACGCGGGTTCGTGCCCCGGTCCGGGAAGATCCCACGTGCTGCGGAGCGGCTGGGCCGGTGAGCCGGGGCCGCTGAGCCTGCGCGTCCGGAGCCTGTGCTCCGCAACGGGAGAGGCCACAACACTGAGAGGCCCTCGTACCGCAGGAAAAAAAGAAAAAGGATACACTGTCAGCCCACGCGACAAAGTGGAGGAATCTTAAATTCACATCATTCTAAGTGAAAGAAACAAGTCTGAGGAGGAGACATACTGCGTGTTTCCAACTACGTGACGTTTCATAAAACCAAAACCATGGAGATTGAAAACGGATCAGTGCTTGTCAAGGCAAAGTGTTGAATACAGGAAGCACAGGGGATTTCCTTTTCCTTCGTGATTTTACTTAATTATTTAAATAAATAAATAATGTTTATTTTAATTAAAATAGTTTTGGGTTACAGGAAAAATGGCAAATATAATACAGAAGAGACCTAATATACCCACACACCCCATCACTGACATCTTACTTATGTATGGTATATTTATCACAACTAATGAACCAATATTGATACACTATTCGTAACTAAAGCCCGTACTCTATTCAGATTACCTTATGTTTACCTAACGTTCTTTTTCTGTCCAAGAGTCCCATCTAGGCCACCACATTACATTACACACGACCTCAGTCAGGGGATCAAGGTCAACGTCAACAGTGACGTCATGCTGATAGCGTGCACTCTTGATGTGATGTGATGAAATGGACTTTACCCCTGTGGTCTTCCTTCCCCAAACCCCAGTCTAACGATGAGAAAGACATCCAACAAAACCCAAACTGAGGGACAGTCTACAGAATACTTGGCCCGCACTCCTCAAAACTGTCAAGGTCATCAAAGACAAGGAACATCTCAGAAACTGTCACAGCCCAGTGGAGCTTCAGGAGACATAAAACTAAACATTACACAGTCCTCTGGGTGGGATCCTGAAACCAAGAAAGGATATTAGGTTAAAACTAAGGAAATCTGGATAAAATATGGTCTTTAGTTAATAACAATGCTTCTATACTGGTTCATCAGTGGTGGTAAATGTACCGTTCTAATGTAAGGTGTTAACACTTAAGGACAATGGATGTGAGGTGTCAGGAAACTCTCTGTACTGTCTTTGCAATGATCTGTCATTGTAACCCCACAATGAAAATACTTAAGTGTAGAGATATTTTCATGTTGTCCAAAATATTACATGTGAATGTCAGCAACAAGATTCCAGCAGAGGAATGATAAGAGTCAGAGTCTGAACTTTAGCTACAACTGTGTATATTATTTTTATATATACCAATGTTAAAAAAGAAAAAAGATATTTTTAGGTGTCAGAAACAAGAAAGGAAAGGAGTCGATCAAGAATCTAGGTGGGAACTGACCTCACAGGAGCCCACGGGCCTGACTCGGGGCCCACAGGGGAGGCCGTGTGGCTTTGTCTGTACAGCATGTAGCAAGAAGAGAGAATCTTGCAGAAAGCCCGGAGGCTGGAAGAACTGACCCATCTGTGCAAGATGCAGACCCCATTTCCAAGGCAGCTGCCCCATCCAGGCTGCTTCCTTAGAACAGTTCTCACAGCATAACAGGCCCCCCAGACTCTTCCCTGCTGAGGATTCTGCCCCAGCAAAGGCTTCAGGAAATCTGGGTCCAGGTCTCAGAGCGAAACCCTCTCCATTATCTGAGGCAGGGCGTTCTAAGAACTAAAAAACTGTCCTTGAGTTTATACTTTGAAATACGTGTTGGGCCGAAGGTCACAGACCCATCTTTGTCACAAGCCCTGATAGTGACCTGACACTTCACCTTAGATGATGGCGTATCAGGCAGCACATCTGTTGTGTACTTGGACCTTGGCTGCTTCAGAAAGACTCTCATTATTTTTGTGTGTGTGTGGTACGCGGGCCTCTCACTGCTGTGGCCTCTCCCGTTGCGGAGCACAGGCTCCGGACGCGCAGGCTCAGCGGCCATGACTCACGGGCCCAGCCGCTCCGCGGCATGTGGGATCTTCCCGGACCGGGGCACGAACCCGCGTCCCCTGCATCGGCAGGCGGACTCCCAACCACTGCGCCACCAGGGAAGCCCAAGACTCTCATTTTTAACACCTCGTTCATCCAGGCAACACGTGGATGACTATTTACACTGGGAAAAGCTAAGCTAGTGGGGAACACGTCGGGTTGAAGGGTCCGCATTCTTCACCGGGCCTCACTTTCAGGGAGATGTCCCTGATGCCGACCTTTCTATGGACTCCAAATCCAGCAGCATGTCGTGTCTTTCTGCTCATGGTCTTGCCCTTATGTCAACATGTACATTAAAGCCATTTTGATCATCTCCAGGAGTGTCTCTCTCCTTAGTTCTTACCCCTCCTGCTCTATAAGTGGAAGGAAAGAAATGGTCCCACCAAAACCTCGCCTGTCATCACCTCAGGTAACGCAGGTTAGCCCCTCTGCTGCTCTTCTGTTGTGACGCCACGTCATGTCATCCTCCAAGTTCAACACTGAACAGAAGCACCAGGATCATCGACCCCTTTCTCCCTTGCAGGGTGTTCAGACTTCAGGGTGCTGGGGAGTCACACAAATAGCTTGTTTCATCAGCAGATTGTTAGGTGATGCCCAGACCTGTGAGTCAATCCTTGGTGGTTCGATCAAAGGCGCCGCATCTCCACAAGCTCCCGGGTGACTGGGACCTGAGGCCTCCTTGAGGGGCCTCGCTCTCTCCCGAGCATGTTCGTTCTCCTTTTTTGGAAACTTCTTCACCTCTCCCTTACGGACCGCACCGCACTTTCTGTTCAAAGCTCATCTCTGCAACTAATGTTTCTCCACAAATAAGAGTCAAAGAATATGCTTTGCGGTGGCTCAGTTTTCCAAATTGTGAAATGGCTTACTAAGTCGTACTTGCTTTATCTACGAGAGGCACTGTGAAGACAGTACTAACACTTATAAAGCATTTGAAGTCTCGAATATGAAAAGTACTTTAGGAAATATTGATGACCCATCTGTTCCACTGTGTAGTCAAGATATTTTGCACCTGTGTGCTCTCAGACAGTATTATTTCTGAAGAGATATGTTTTTCCTTGCAATAATTATAAATGCCTAGCACATTCATAAACAAACTTTGTTCAGCAATTGGCTCCAGTGTTTCCCAAGCAGCTCACCATAAAACAAAAGGACTTGAAAAGATCTGGATATAAAAACTAACACAACTCTACACCAGGCAGAACTATTCTCACATCATTCTGGAAAGAGATTAATTAATCAACTTTTAAAGTATTTTTTTGTTCCAGTAAGGAGCAAATGTGTCTTCTCATGGACAAAAACAAAGTGTCCTGAAGGGCCGCCAGGCAGTAGAAAGGGTGGTATTTTGCAGACAATGGGCTTAGAGGAAGTAAATTTGAAAGAAGGCAAAATATATTAAACCAATGCTTCCAAAATGACATTAATGCCACAGATTATAATGAACTATTAAACAGTAAACAGAGCAGTACTTCATAGTAAAACAAGGTTGGGAAGCACAGGGTCAGATCCAGTGAAATGGGAGGCTTTGCAGAACACCCCAGAACCTGTGACACAGATTGTGTGTGTTGTGACCCTCTGAGAGTGGGGAGTGTATGCCACATGGTCTGCCCGCATTGCCTGTTTTTAATGCTGCTTGGTCATCTAGCAGATAACGGACAGGGGAGAATTTAGAGCTATATATATATTTAGATATATATCTCCTCGTGCCTGTGGCTACTGACATGGCATGTGGCACATTCTGCTCAGTCTTTTATTTTTCTATAAAATACATAAACCCTGAAGGAGGAGATGGTAGCAGTGATCAGATCATGAAGGAAACGTTTACATAGGCTTTGAAATATATTACAGCCACGTTCCCAAATTGCTGTCCTCAGAACACCTCTGCATAAGACTTTCCTTGAATAAAGGAAGTTTGGAAATGCTGCTTTAGTTCCACCTCTACCTAATAATTCAAAGACTTTCCATAATTTAGCACAAGGTGCTGCTTCCTCAGGGCACTGTATTGCCTTCTGCCAGGAAAAATTCCATAATACCCTTTGTGTTCAGTGACTGCACGGTGAGCGTACCCTGGAGATGTCCAGTGCTGCCCTTCACCGCTGCTCGTCAGGAACAGCCATGCTGCGGGTTGGAGATCCACAGTGGACACCCCGGGGGTGAGAAACTTCCCATAACACACCCATTTCCATGCCCTTAATCTCATGCTTCCCAAACCTACTCAATGATGTATGCACTTTTCTCTGTAACACCCACAAGGACTCACGAAGCATTAATGTTGCATCATTGGCCACACTTTGGAGAACACCCTCGTTGGGGGTCAGACCTGAGAATCTCAACCACTAGAACAGCAACACCCTTGGAAGCATAACTGAGAGCCTTCAGGTAGTGACTAAGGTTAAAAATAGCAGCAAGGGAAAGAACCCATGATGTGACATCGGTGTTAGTTTCACTAAGTTAAGAAAGAAGGAATCTCTTTGCCAGGAAAGGAATACAAAATTGATTCACTTCGGGGAAGGCTGAGACAGCAGAAGTCCCATGGATAAAAATGAGCCTCGTGGGCTTCCCTGGTGGCTCAGTGGTTAAGAACCCGCCTGCCAATGCAGGGGACACGGGTTCGAGCCCTGGTCCGGGAAGATCCCACATGCCGCGGAGCAACTAAGCCCGTGCACCACAACTACTGAGCCTGCGCTCTAGAGCCCGCGTGCCACAACTTCTGAAGCCCGCACGCCTAGAGCCCGTGCTCCACAGCAAGAGAAGCCACCGCAATGGGAAGCCCGTGCACCGCTCTACGCAACTAGAGAAAGCCCACGCGCAGCAACGAAGACCCAACGCAGCTAGAAATAAATAAATAAATAAAACATTTTTAAAAGAACTAAGGGAATAAGACACAAGACCACAAACACACACACAAAATGAGCACCATGAGGAAAGAACAGGAGGGAGGGTGTGGAGAAGCGGCAGGAAGAGAAGGGAAAGCGAGACAGAGCAGAGGTGATGGAGGGCAGAAGGGAGAGCGAGCAGCAGAGGAGATAGTAGGTTAAGCTGTTGGGAAGAGCAATGGCAAGACATGGCAGTGGCAGAAGAGAGCAGTGCCCATGAAAGCAAAAGCGCTGAAATTCACCAACTAACTAACAACGGCCGTCTACTACCACAGCTCTGCGTGATGGGAGCAAGTAGCACTGATACTTGCCATCCCCCCCATCCCCCCACCGCATCACTGGGCTGCACTGGGTGACGAAGCTCCCCCTTCCCCTGGGAGGTCCCAGTCTCAGCGCTGAAAGTCCTGTATCCACGGAAACAATGCAGGAGAAGTCCAATCAGGACGGCTGGACACCCTAGTCAGCACTGACTCAAAAGCACAGTGCCGTCAGGGCCGGTCGGTAAAGCATCCCCGTAGCAGGGCTTGTGGCCATCACTCCTTCACCCTAACCACACACGCGACCGAGAAACCCCAGAACCTGCGGTGGTGGCAAGCGAAAGTCTTTCCTCTTCAACAGTCCATGAAGGAGGCACATTGCACCCCAGCTTAGTCCAGGAATCGATGTTCATCGTGATGCTTTTATGTCCATTAAAAGGTTAACTTCCTCTCTGTGCTCTGTGGTACAGGATAATGTGTTTTGGTCAACACAAATGCTGAAGGTGAAAGTTTCCATGCTCATAACGTCTTTATCTTCAGGTATAGGAAAATTAATCTATGAGGATGGGTGAATTTTCTGATGATGTTGCATAAGACGTGTTATTCCTTGAATATATGTTGTCTACATGTATTGATGCACTTTCCAACTCACCTTTCTCGTTATGTTTTAAGACTGGACAGCAAGACTGATTTGCATTCCTTGATCACTCAACAATTCAGATTTGGGGCAGATAGTTGACAAACGTGCTTAGTGATATGGGGAAGCTGGGCTAGGATGACCATGTGCCTGGATAAGGCACCAAAGGGAATCACTTTCCCTGTGTCCTGGACCAAGAAAAGATTTATGTGTAAGATCTGAACATGCCCTGCCAAGCCTGAAAGCAATTAGGAGAAAAGGGCGCCATGGGCCGAAGGATGAGACTTGTTTCTTGGGTCACTGGTCACAAGGCAGAAAGCACTGCCTGTCCTTCCCATGAGGAATGGCACTGAGATACCGCCTCATCTCCCACCTGCGACCTGGCAGTGCTGCCATAAGGGAGGAGTCCGAGCCTAGGGAACATCTAGAGGCTGCAAACTCCTACTTTTCTGCTTCATCCTGCAGGGTAGAGAGAGAAGAGCCCTTGGCAGGTGAACGGAATAGCAGTCGTAGAATGGCCAGCTGCGCACTTTCCGGTTTCCAGAAGTGGGCCCTCAGGCATTGTAGCACGGCAAGAGCACGGTGCATGAGAAAAGGTAAATATTAGACACCCCCTGAGGTCTCATGACTCTCAGTATTCCCCAGCCAGCCCCACATTCACCATTCTGCTTCCTGTTCATCATTCCTCGGCTTTTGCCCAGGGATTGATCTGGAGAGAATATTCTAAGGGAACAGAAGAGGTGGCTAGCAGTTTAGGTAGTCCCATTAGCCCAGAAATTAACTTTCAGTGAAACCCTGAATAACACACTTCTCACATTCTGTATAAAAATCATATTTAATGTTTTTAAATTTAAATTATATTGTGAAATCTATTCCATGAACTATAAATAGCTTATTTCATAAACAATTAAAATTAGACCACTACCAAAATTATAAAAATGAAAGTATAAATCATCCACAACCCCACTACTCATAAATCACCACTGTACCAGTAACACAGGATAATGTATTATTCTTTTACATTAATTGTGGGTTTTTTTACAGATTATGCAATTACCACAGTTTTGTAGAACATTTAGAGAAATCAGCAAAGCAATAAAGAGAAAATAAAGTCACCATAATAACCCTATCACACAGAGATAATTATTCTCAAGATTTTGTTTATATTGTTTTAGTCAATGACTCATAAATACACCCTCTATGTTCTTTCGTTTTACAAAATTACAATTATATTTTCTACTTTTTGTAATTAGCTTCTTTTTACTTAGCAAAGTATTAGATGGTTTAGTCTTCTTTAGAAAGTTTGCATGTATCCAAGACTTTAATTGGCTTTATTTTTTATTACTTTCATAAAAATACTCAATTTATTCCAGAGTAGTAGAAAATATTTGCAATATTCGTGACTCTGTAGTGATTTCCAATGTTAGTGACAATTTTTAGCAATTATATTCTTTCCTCTAGCATGTATTGGTACCTGCTATTTTGGGTAGCAGGTTTAGACTACTGTCTGGGCACCAGTATCACGAGGGGCTGAGGGAGTGTCCCTAACAGGGGGAGGGCTGGGTGGGTTGTGTGACAAAGGACCCTGAGAGTAGGACCTGGGGAGAGAGGATTCCAGCGTCAATGGATGAAACCAAATCTTCTAAAGAGGCTCTATGTGTTTTAAAAACTCATAAAGGAAAAAAAGGGATTTTTTTCCCCTACTCAAAATAATTTCTTCAAACACGTTTCTTGACCTGGCATGGGGGAAGGAGACATCAAAGCTGCCCACACAGATACCACGTTGGCCTCTCACCTTCTCCAGAGCCACCTAGGTGAAGATATGGCATGAGCAGACAGGTGTTGTGGACAGAACCTCTGGCGGTAGTGCGTCAAATGGTGATGCAGGGTACTAATGGCAGGAGGTCGGTCAGGAGACTGATTTGTTACAGTCTAGGCAACGGTAGATGGGGAATCAACCAGGCAGCATAAATGAGAGTGAAGAACTTTCAGATGTTGAACGGACACAGGGCTGATGGCTGACTACGTGCATATCAAGAGTCATATAAAGAGAAGAACTGGGTAGACGGTAGTATCATTCATCAAGATAGGAAGCAAAATATTTTTGCTCCTGGAGATAGAAGTGGTGAAATATAATGGGTTAAATTTTATGCCGAAAGGTGGTAGAACAATACATTTGATACAAGTGATTAGAGCTAAAGATTCAGCTTTAGGAGTCACTGGTATGTAGATGGCACTTGAAGTCATGAAGCAGGTGAGATAACTAGGAAAGTAGAGAAAAAGACTGGTGATGGAATCCTGGAGATAAGAATTACGTTCCAGGAAGATCACGGGGTCAAAAGCTGTCACAAGAGACAAATAATGATAAAGCAATCAACTTAAAAGGAAAACGTAACGATTATGTCTACACCCAACATCAGACTGTCTAAATATATAAACCAAACCTTGACAGATCTGAAAGGAGAAATAGACAGCAATACAGTAATATTAAGAGACTTCAATACGCTACTTTAAATATTGGATAGATCCTCCAGACATGAAATCAATAAGGAAACAACAGGCTCGAACAATACTTTAGACCACTGGACCAACAAGACATACACAGAATATTCCACCCAACAGCAGCACGATACACATTCTTCTCAGATGCACACAGAACATTCTCCAGGTTGGATTATATGCTAGCTCACAAAACAAGTCTTATCAAGTTTAAGGTTGAAATCATTTCAAGTATCTTTTTCAACCACAGTGGAATCAAACTAGGAATCAGTAGTAAAAGGAAAATGAGAAAACTCGCAAATATATGGAAATCAAGCAAGGCACTCTTCAACAACCACTGCAAAGAAAAAGTCTAAAGGGAAGTGAGAAAATATCTTGAGACAAATAAAGATGAAACACAACGTACCAAACTTACGTGATGCAGTAAAAATAGTACTAAGGGGGAAGTTTATGGTGATAAATGTCTAAATTTAAGAAGAAGAAAGATCTCAAATAAACAATCTAAATTCACACCTCAAGAGACTAGAAAAGGAACCAGCTAAGCCCAAAGTTAGTAGAAGAAAGCAAATTATAAAAATTAGATAGGAAATAAAAGAACTATAAAATAGAAAATTGACAATATTGAGTTGAATTTTCACAAAAAAATCAATAAAATCATCAAGCCTTTAGCTAGACTCCTGAAGAAAAAGAGAGAAGTTTCAAATAAATATAATCAGAAATGAAAGAGGACACCTTGGAACTGATGCCACAGAAATTTTAAAAAGCTCATAAAGGACTATTATGAGCTACTATTATACAACGATAAATTGGACAACCTAGGAAAAATGCATAAAGTCCTAGAAATATACAACCTATCAAGATTGACTCAAAAAGAAATAGAAAGCCTAAACCTTTAAAAGTCATTGGCACAACTCATTCCAAGGGTACTGTATCTTCTAAGATTTTAAGACTTGTTTCTCAGACAAATGTGTCCTAAAATACATATTTTTACAAATCCAGTTTGGAATATTTCTAGTCCTACATTAAGGCTGTTTCATATCTAGAAGTTTTCTGTCCTTGTCAATAAATTACAGAGTCCACCTAGGAGAGGTCAGTGACGTTCTTATGGTATCGGGTCTGAACTGGATCAAAGTTAAACCTGTGTTTTCCATTGTGGAGCATGTTCAAGGTCCACCTCTTATTAATGTTTTAAAATCTCTTCTGTTCATATACCCCTAAAATGTTCATCCGAATAACCACGGCCTTTTAGGATATTTATGTGGGTTCTCCCTGTCTAGCTGTGTTCCTCTTACCTCTGAACACAGGCCCGAGACAGTCCCGTTGGTGCTGCTAACTCGGGCTGCGTAGACTGGCTTCTCTCCAAAAGCTACTGCAGCAAAACTCTGGCTGGGAGGAGGTGTGTGGGTAAAGAGAAAGCTGGGGTGGGATGTCCCTGGCAGTGCCAGAGGATGATGCACATGACCGGAACCGTGAATGAAGTGCAGCTTTCTGGGACAGGCTCTCCGGCTGTCCCCCCATGAGGTCCTGCGCTGCTGACTCCCGACCACAGCCCTGCATTTAAATCCTACTGCCGCCTACATTGCTGAGAGGAAAAGCAGCAGGGGCTCACCAGCACACTCTCCAAGAACAGGACCCATTGGAGCTCTTCCTTCCTTAGCAGATGCTGAGCTGGGATGCAGCATCTGGCTTCATGGAGAAAGCTTGTGTCTCTACTTTAGATTGAAATGGCATCCCTGAGTAGCTCACCACTCACCTTGACCTTCGTGTCCACGCATGGTATACAGGTTCCTGCTGGAGGCACAGTGACCTCAAATGTCAAAGTTGCCTCGAATGACTGAAAATAAATAAATTCCCTAAAATGTGAACAGACGGAGTGTGGGTGAGGCAGTTTGTCCTTGAAGGTTTTGTGGGAGGATGTTAGGGAATTTTAGGGATTGATTTGGAAGGTGACAGAGACTTTCTCATTGACTTATGTAACTGCAGCCTGGCGGTGTCGAAATTAGCAAGTGAAAGCAAGGGGAAACCTGAATCTTAAATTTATTACCATTTCTGTAGGTAAAAAACAGTCAAATATTGTCAATTTCATATGGCTCAACCCAGTGTAAGAGTTATATAGGTTATAGACACTAGTGATCTAAGTCAGATCTAAATTTAAGGAAGTCTCCGTTAAGCCCAGGGATGTGAAATGGTGAGAAGCGATGAAAAAAAAAAAAAAGAAAAGAAAAAGAGCCCCCAGCTAGTTCAAAACAGCTCTTGCTTTTGGCAATGGTGGCAGAAAAGAGAAAACTCAAGGAAACCCTCGAGGTATGGTTGTCAGGGAATTCTCTTTGTAAAAGTGGTGTGAAGTCATTAGAATTATAGCTTCTTAGGAGACTAGGAATTTGCCTTCAACTTTTAATAAACAAGAGGATTTTGCATTGGAATTCATGCCAATTTGGGGAGTATGGAGGTTCACGCGGAAGCATTTGATCATCGAGGACCTCGTGTTGCTGAGGGTGGCGTCTCTGCTCCGCTCTCTCATCAGCGTCCCTACGTCTAAGGGACCCTGCTTTGCTGGCAGAGCCCAGGGCAAATGAGAGGGTGAGCAGGTGAGCTTGGCAAAGGTACACGGCACCGAGTGGGCCGAGAGGACCCTGACATGGGCTGCACAGTGGGAACCTCTCACTCAGTATCGATTCACAGCCCTCTTCTTTCGCGCTGACACCAGCTTTCTGCCTGTCAGAGCCTTTTTTTTTTTTTTTTTTTAGATTCCATACATATGTGTTAACATATGGTATTTCTTTTTCTCTTTCTGACTTACTTCACTCTGTATGACAGACTCTAGGTCCATCCACCTCACTACAAATAACTCAATT
>NW_006784423.1:828175-842284 GCF_000442215.2 Lipotes vexillifer | reverse complement strand
TAAAACCTTTTTTTTTTTTTTTTTTTTGCGGTACGCGGGCCTCTCACTGTTGTGGCCTCTCCCCATTGCGGAGCACAGGCTCCGGTCAGAGCCTTTTAACCTCTGCCTTCCCTCTGTGTCCCATCCCCTGCAGCTTACCCACAACTCACTGCTGGCTCTGACAGCTTTTGTTTTGCGTTGCCTTGTTTTGTGTTAAGCCGAAAGCAGCCTCGATATCCACAAAGTTAGCTTTTATTCCTGTCTATCCTTGCATATATAATGGGCTTAAGTCAAAATAAGGTTTCTTTTTCCTTTGTTTTTTTCATGAACTGGTTAATGACTTTAAACATCTTGGAAAATATTTCCTAAGTAAGCATCAGGGTAGACCAAACAACAAACATTTTGGCGTGTTCCTCTGGCATTTCTTTCATCTTTGGGACCTAGTGGGAACGGTGGCCACCACGCAGTCTGGCGTCTCGGCTAGCTGCAAACGGGTGAAGCGTTTCCTCCCTGTAAGCCTGTTTTCTCTTAGGTAAATGGGAATAATAATAGGTAACTTCATTAAGGAATAGTTGGGAGTGCTCATTGATAGATTGCAATAAACATCACTCAATAAATGCTAGCTGTCTTCTTATTAATCCTGATACCCAAAGAGTCCCCCTGTAAAGTCCCCTTCATCTACTGCTCTATAATTACTGTTCTGTGGATTTCTGTTCTCAGTACAATACCTTTCAGAGGCGGAGGACTAGAGATTTTCTGTGATTTACTGACACTAGGGTTTGTTAAGTGGGGTAGCAACAAAGCACAGAGGGCAATGAAATATCTCACTTTCTCCAAACCTTTCAAACGAACACTTTAAAACTATGGAATATTCAATACTACCCATCTCTCCAGAAAGCAGTACCTAAGGGTTGGTTCTGGTCCCTGGTATTTTTAATTTTTAATGCTAAAGGATTCTGCTAAGACTGTGAATTCACTATCTTGTGGCATTTTGTTCAGTAGTTGTCTTGCTGGAACTCCTAAGGACAAAACCCTCTAATGTTAAGAGTTGAAATGGAAACAGCAAAATGATTTTCCTTGGTTGGCTCTCTACGTGGGTGGCAAGAACGCCAGTCACTTTTGGAAAAGCCAGTAATGCCCCTTAGGGTCTAGCGAGGGCAGGACAGAGGAAAACAAGCTTCATTATCTGAACACTCCCTGGAGTCACAGGTGGAATACAATGACTGGGCCACAGACCCTGAGGGTGGTGCCCACATCCCCCACCAGCGTTTAGGACACCCGGACTCTGCAGCCCTTAAACTCTAAAACAGAATAATGTGGGCTCTTCAGTTCTGCACTTTGGTTTGTTTTGTTTGTTTTTAAAAAAGATGCTCCAGGGACTGTGTGTTGACTGGTACGTCCTACTCCTTGCCTAGCTGTTTTTTCCATGTCCTCCGGCCTCGATGAGCTAGGAACGTCCATTGACTTTTGGGTGTTATTTTGCAGCCTGAGACCCTGTGCCCTGACCCCCGCGTCTCTGGTCACCTCTGGGTCTGTTTGGCCAGCTCAGCCCCGTAAGTCTCAATAAGAAGGTGGAGGCTAAATGTGTCTAAAACATCAGTGGCCTTTGGTAAGGGATATAGTCAGTGGAGTCTCATGGGGCTTGAATTATTTAGCAGAATCCCCTTTGTTTTCTCCACTCAGCACGAGGCATTTGAATTTCACCCCTCACATCCTTCAGGCTTATTTCGGTCATGTAGTTTCTATTATAATGCTTATCATCCATTGCTTTTTGCCAAGGTGACTCTTCACCCCCTCCCCCATGGAGGGGAGCATGGTCCCAATTTTAGAAATCCCTGAGGTAAAGCCTATTTGAGTAACCTTTCAAGAGTAACCTTTCCTGTAAGGAAAGAACTTTAAATGCTATTGATCTTTCCTCTGAAATTCAGGGTGTCTCCTGCACATTTTAAATATGTTAATTTATTCACCAAATATTTACTGAGTAACCACAAAAAAATCCTTGAATTCATTTTCAGCCTGTTTCCTTTTGCTGCCTAAATCTCAATATGTTAATTAGGGCTGTCAGATTTAGCAAATGAAATACGAGGAGTCCAGATAAATTTGGTTTTCAAATAAATAACAAATAAAAGTTAATTATACGTGTGTCCCATGCAGTATTTGTGACAGATTGATACTAAACAGTTATCTAAAATTCAAATTTAACGGGACATTCTGTATTTTATCAGACAACCTATGTTTTATCTGATCAGCTTAATACCCAAAGCTAAGTGCTAATGTTTTTCTAGACTAAATCTTAATCTAATTTTCAATCCGAAAATAATTTTCATTTGAACCCCCTTCACCTTCCCACTAACCTAGATTTAAAATTGTCTCCTTTCTGGTCCTGTAATTATCTCTCATCTGAAATTCAAATGTAACAGATACATTTTCATACACATCGTCCTAAGAATGTGAGTCAACATAGAAAAAACGAATTCAACCTGTTCATTTAAAATATGTTCAGTTTCTGAGTACCTTCCTTCAAGACCTGTTTGCTTCTAATTTGACCTTTCTCTAGTTGTGTGTGGTAAGAGCCAAAGCACATCAGAGTGAAAAATGGATAGAGAAAAAGGTGAAGTTGGAAGTGAGACAGATTTGTATGGTGTAAGGTCGGAGCTTAACAAACGGCACCGCGAAACAAAGGAAAGCTTCAAGTGAGCTTTATTAGGGAGCGCTCCCGGGCGAGGTTCACTGGTCCGAGAGAAAGGGGCCAGAGAAGTCGCGCCCAGTCCTAGGCGTGGGAGATTTTATTGAGGTGTAAGGGAAGGCTGGTTTGCAGGTGGGGGGGGGGGCGTGTTTTGCTATACAGGGTAATTTCTTATTTGGTGAGGATACAGCAGGGCCAGGTGCTGGTTGGTCTGTTGTGGGGGCGTAAGCCCGCTTCCCTTCCCGTCAGCCCCATTGTCTCTGGTCATGAAGTCAGGGTCTCTTGTTGATTCCCAGAACAGGTGAGGTCGTTATGTCCCAATGCCTCTCCTTCCTCACACTGGTCGATGTTTTCTCTCCCCCCCCACCCCGCCCCCGGGCCTCCTTTCACCCGGGCCAACGGACCTTACATATGGTACTTTCATCCATCCATCACTAATGTTCTGTGAGACTTGCTGATGGTCTGATTATGGTGAACCCAGGTACAAGGTGAGTTATGAACATCAGTGGAAAAAGACAAATTAGAGCAGACAAGCTGATTTAAGCATTTCAGGAATATGAAATTAGCTAGTACGATAAACTGCAAGAAAGTTGTGGTAAGTTTTTCCTCTTTGGTTTATAAAAGCTTAGGAGTGGAGGTATGGAACTCACTTCTCATTCAATGGCACTCAGAGTCATTTGCTGCAATATCTTCCTACAGTGTGTGATAAACATAGCTCATATTTAACCAAAAGGAGCCTCACTGTCAAGGGCATCATCTTCAAAAACACTTGGAACACCTGGGAATGATGACATAAAAATTATTTTCATTGATTTATTTTTATTTTAGTGGAAGAAAGTATCCTCTTTAGAACATTCAAGAGTAGCTTCTGAGACACCCACTCTGTTTCGAGGCACATCCATAAGCAGTTGTGAAGGGTCGGATGTCACAGAGCGGCGGGTGTGCAGATCTTCTTATCCTCTTGCTCAGTGACCATCACCACACGCCCTGGGTTCTCATTCCCGAGTCGCCTCTCGATGTTTCATGACCTCATTGAAGGCAGATCTTGTCTCTGATCTTTCAGAACATTATACAAAATGAACAGCATGGTCTAGAAAATGTTTGTAATGGTCAAGACACACCCTCGTCAGCGAGAGGCTGTGAAAAGACAAGAAAGTAACTTTATCAGTGAGGCACCCAGGCTGTCAGCGACACACTTCGGCAAGGCCTCATTATTGTATTTTTTTCCTGAAAAATTTTTAAAAAATAGTGCATGATCTTCTCGTTCTCATTTTGATCTCTTAATTAAGCAGACAGATGCACTAGGTATGAGAGACATGCCTAAATGTTCTCTTCAAAATCTGTTCGCAGCATGACTCAGAAGCCTGGTGTAAACGAATACCTGGAAATGGGCAAAGATGGTCCTAGACTTTTACCTGATATCTTCTGAAGGGTGAGTCAGGAATAAGTTTCTAGAAAAATTGCTCCTTTCACAGAGTCGCAGAGAAGCGATTACCTTACTGAGTATATTACTAAAACAGTAGCTTTATCTAATATATTCATAACTTAGTGGACAATTTTTCTTTAAAAAGTGAATGGATAGGGGCTTCCCTGGTGGCGCAGTGGTTGAGAGTCCGCCTGCCGATGCAGGGGACACGGGTTCGTGCCCCAGTCTGGGAAGACCCCACGTGCCGTGGAGCGGCTGGGCCCGTGAACCATGGCCGCTGAGCCTGCGCGTCCGGAGCCTGTGCTCTGCAACGGGAGAGGCCGCAGCGGTGAGAGGCCCGCGTACCGCAAAAAAATAAATAAATAAAATTTAAAAAATAAAAAATGAATGGATAAAGAAGATGTGAGATAGATAGATAGATAGAATGGAATATTACTCAGCATAAAAAGAACGAAATAACGCCACTTGCAGCATGGATGGACCTAGAGATGATCATACTACATAAAGTAAGTCAGAGAAAGACAAATATCATATGATATCACTTACATGTGGAATCTAAAAACATGATACAGATAAACTAATTTACAGAACAGCAATAGACTCACACATGTAGAAAACAAACTTATGGTTACCAAGTGGGATAGTGGGGGAAGGGAAGATAAATTAGGAGTTTGGGATTAACATATATATGCTACTGCATTTAAAACAGGTAGACAGCAGGGTCCTACTGGAGAGCACAAGGAACTCTACTCAGTATCTTGTAATAACTTATAATGGAAAAGAATCCATATATATATATATATATATATATATATATATATATATATATAGGTATAACTGAATCACTTTGCTGTATACCTGAAACTAACACAACATTGTAAATTAACTCTATTTCAAAAACTATGCTTTAAAAAACCGACTCTATTACTAAGGTCTGAGGATTCCAGCCTCTGACAAAATCTGTAGCTGTTTTCCTCCTGTTAAGGCAACAGCAAACAGGGGCTGGTGGACAGATAAAAAGTGTACCACGAGCTTGTCTACCTTTATCCCATGTTACTGTGTAATTTCATGCCTAAAGCATCTCAAGGTGGATTCTTCTCAAGGGGACCAGATTATGTGACCTGATTTGAATGTCAGTCTCAAGGTTTTAACAGTTTTTCCTACTAGAAATGTCTCAAACCTTAGTTAAGTACTGCACATCTTCATGTAGCCCAATTCAATTTAATTCAACACAAAACTTGCGTACTTGCTACTGGGGAGGGCACAGCCGGGTGACGTGAGGAAGCAGTGAGCTCATAGTAGGGCTGGAAAAGCGTGTAAGAAGATGTACAAAGGTAACGTGAGTGAGTATAATTAAATCACAGTGTGCTCTGGGGCAGGAGGTGTAGGGATGGGGTTATGTCCCATAAGCTTCTGTTATGGAATATTTTTGGAGGGGGTGAGTTCTCAGGTGATCTTTAAAGGATGACCTCTCTCATCAGAGAATGCAGGAGGCGGAGCTCTAGGAGGAGAGACCAGGTGCTGAGGCTGGGGGACAGCTGCTCTCCACGCTCCTCGGCCGATGGGTGAAAAATTGCTGCAATGAGCTCTTCAAAATCAGCCTCCATATCTTATTCTTTAGCCCCAAACCTCACAGGCGGTAAGTGCCCAATATGTTTTTTTTAAGGGGAATGAAGTCGTAATCAGAGTCCCCAGTCCTACCACGGAGAGTGAAATTATCCTGAAATTTCTTTGAAGACTTCAAGATTCCTTTCTCAAGTGAAGGAAGGCCGTCCTTTTGATTCTTATCAGCTATGCGTCTTTAGTTAGAGATTAATCGGCCTGCATCTCACGATGGCAGAGCAAGGGCGGTGGTTCGGCGATGTGTTGAAAAACCAGGCAATCTTCCTCCTGTGTGTCCTTTACTTTCACACAAAACACTTCACTTCTGACACTCTGGTCACCAAACGTGTGGGATTTTTTCCACACCAAGCAATTCCGTGACATGAGCTGGAGGTCCTACAGTTTAACTCAATTTAATTCAATTCAGACATACCTGGAGACAGCGTCACACACACAGGTTACGGCTCAGTCCCTCAAAACTGCTCTCACTCACTGCAGATGTCAATTGCGAGTCTGGGTTATCACCTGAGAGTCTGACAAATCGGCTACAAATCTGAGGCTCCCATGACCCCCAGTTGGGGTTTAATTAGTTTGCAAGCCGTGGCTCACAGAACTCAGGGAAGCACTTAGGTTTACCAGTTTATTAAAGGATATGACAAAGGACACAGATAAACAGCCAGATGAAGAGATACGTAGGGTGAGGTTTGGGAGGGTCCTGGGCCCTGGAGCTTCTGTCCCCGTGAGGCTGGGCTGCATCACCCTCCTAGTACATGGGTGTGTTTGCCAACCTGAACCCCATACTTCTGGGAATTTGAAGAAGGCTTTATCACGTAGGCATGGTCAGTCGCTGCTCCACTTTCAGCCTTTCTCTCTGCTCAAGAGAATGGGTGGGGCTGAAAATTGCAAGCTTCTAATCATGTCTTGGTCTTTCCAGTGATCAGCCCCCCAGAAGTCCCCCCAGAGTCTCCTCATTAGGACAAAAGACACTCTATGGCCCAGGAAATTCCAAGGGTTTCAGGCGCCCTGTGGCAGGAACTGGGGTCAAAGACCAAACAGTAAAACAAAAGATGCTCCCAGTGATTTTATCGCTGAGGCGATTATGAGGGCTTTCAGGAGCTCGTGTGCCAGGAACTGGGGCAGAGACCAATACATGTTTTCTACCTTACAGGTGATTTGCTTTATTATTCTCTTATCTACACAAAAACCTTGCATCATAGGCATTTTAATCTCCGTTTTACAAATCAGGAATCCACAGCTCAGAGGTGTGATCTAAGTGCCCTTGACCACAGAGCTAACAAGTGACCAGTACAAGAGGTGATCAGCGTCTGTTTTGGTAGCTCTCTGTACCCTCCTCAGGCATGTGGTCCAACACGCGGCTGACCAAGGGGCGTCTGGGGATTTGATCATCCTGGCAGCTGCAGTTGGGAGCTGTTGGTGAGAATGGTCCAGGAGAGAAGGGCAGGTGGTCTAACTCAGGGTCGGGTGCACTGGTGGGCTCTCAACGCCCATGTTGTGGGTGAATTCAAGGCCTGTCAAAGCAGAGGTGAAATGGAGCAGCACGCTGTGGTCCTTCCCCTACCCCATGATCTCTGCCTGTCTTTTGCTGTAGAAAAACTTTAGCCAAAGAGTAAAAGTTTAATCAGAGAAGTGTGAAAACGCAGAAGCAAAAGGAAACAGTCAAACAGGACAAAATAATAATAGTTTAGTCAATAAGCAAAATCCAGGACATCTAGTTCCTCCTCAAGGGCTCTAGATCATATTCTGAGCCGTGTCCTGTGAGCCGTCTTGTAGATACTGAAACCTCCACCCAGTGGAAGAGGTTAACTACATGGTGACCAGACTGCAGCTGTGACATCAGCTGCCACAGTCCCGAGAACTGGCCTCAAGGAAATGGAAGCAAACCGACCCCGGAACTGAAGATGAACTGTACCTAAAACAATCAAGAGGATGCTGGTCAGACCACCGATGAGCAGTTTCGAGATGCCTGTCAGAGCTGCCTGTGCTGTTTCTGCACGGTGCCCCCTCCCTTTGTCTATACACCCCTGAAACTCCCCTTTAAAAGCCCTTACCCACTGATTGTCAAGGGGGGAGTCGGCCTCTGGACATGAGTCTGCCTTCTCCCCAGGTTGCTGGCCTTCCAAATAAAGCAAATTCTTTCCACCAACCTTGCCTCTTGAGTATTGGCTTTTGAGCGGCGAGCAGCCGGACCCCACTTTCAGTAACAGAGGGCCCAGGAGGAAGGTTTGAAAGGCAAGCCCAGCCTCTCCCTGTTCTGCTTGGTCTTCAAGCCACACACATATAACAGGTAAATTACACCAAGGAAGGAAAAAGTCCTATGGATTCTGTGGGCCCCTGCATGTTTCTGATGAGGCTCTGATCTCACACTTAGAGTTCTCCTATCCTACACGGTGTAGGTCAGTCTTCAACCTTTTCCTCCTCACGTGCTAAATGGAGTATAAAACAGCTGGGACTGTGGTTATCTTTCAGCATAACAATGCATGGGATAATGTTTCGTAGGTGAATTCTTCAGAAAACGTACGGTGTTACTAATTATAACAGGAAACTTGTCTGAACTAAATGACATCAACACCAGGAAGCCTGTCACCATACTGACAGTTTTGGGGGGCAAGAGCACAGTTTTCAGTGTCCTCCACATGACCAATTCATTTTGAAAATGAATAAGTTTTTTCATGCAGGAAATGTCTCTCATCCTGGAGAGACTAACAGTGTATATTCAGTAATGCTGAAGACGCAAAAACACTTTATTCGATTTTCTCCCCTTTATAGATCTAACAACGACCAAACCATGAGAACACTACTGGATTGAAACTAAGGTTTCACCAAGGTGCAGGGATTTCAATACATTCACTTTGGGGTTTCTTCTTCATCTATACCCCCAAAATCTCTCATTCTACTTCTCAAGACATGACTACACCCTACAGGAGTCTTTGAGGACCACCTTCAGAGCCCCTGTTGCCTTGGATTTTAACCAAGTTAGAATTCATGACCCTTAGAGTCACTGAGGATCTTCTGCCAGTCGATGCAAAATACATTTAGATAATGACTCTGCCGTTCTGATGCTGGTTGGCTATTCACGTGAGATGCAGTTACTGAGTTTAATTCTTCATGTGATGAGAACCGTTAGTGGCAGAATCCAGTCGTTAAGGAGGGATATGATGGGAACTTTGAAGTGATTTTCTGTGGCTGTTTTTCACTCTGACTTCGCACCCGCAGAGCAGCCTTACTAATCCTCCCCCTAACAGGAATTATCATAGGCAAGTTCCAACTTCAATCTGACAATGTGTTTCTCAGTTTTCAATTTTCTAGGTACAGATTCTTCCAATAAAATTTCCATCCTTCTCTGAGAAGTTTGCTTTAAACTGGCTAGTACATCATTAACTCCGTCTCAGGGTAATAGGTACCATTTATTGGCAAAATGGAACTCTCACATCAAACACTTGGCAGGAAAGAATCAAAGGAGACAAGTGTAAGATATGCCTGGTGGGTGATTTCGTTTTTTACGTAGCCTTAGCAATGACATCACTGCAGGGGTACGTGGAGAAAATTAATAACTTTGTTTTCTTGCACAATGAGAGCTTGAACAGCTCACCTCCCAAAATTACTCTTGAGAACAACAAAAGGACTTTGGTTTTTTACTCCCCAAGATGGATGACAGTGGAAAAGACTTCTAATGAATCATCACCTGATACAACTTAAATTTACTGAAATCCTGAATTCACACTGTGCATTTACACACACATCATGGAGAGTACACGCAAAATCATCCGGCTGAATAATAGTTTTAGTGCTAAATTAATTAGTTAACTCATTAACACATCCCTGCATCCAACAAACTTCCCCCACCCCAGACCTTTTACACTTGAAAACTTCTGTTTGACCTGGAGCATTTAAATATTATCCGCTGCGTTACATTTCCCAGACACTTCATAGCAATCAGTGGCTCTCTATTCGGCATTTTTAAAAAACCCCAACAAGGAATTGCCAAGTTGTATTGTTATATTCATATTTAAAAGTCTAGCTTCTCCACCAGGCTGTGATTTTCTCAGCATTTGTCACATAGGAGGTGCTCAATAAGTATTTTGTAGAATAGACCTATGGTCCTCTATTGATGTGTCTCATTATCCGGCTCCCTGTTCCCAAATCTCTACTTCCACAGCTCACTTCATTTGCATTCACTTTTCTATTAAACTAGAACTTTTCAGATAGTGTTTCAGAAACCTTGGGTGGTTCTCCATTACCTTCAACAGAAAATGTGAATTGCTTAGCATGTTACAGAATTGTCTCCACCAGCTCCTGCTGCTTCAGAGTCCTACGTCTCACCCCTTCCCAGCCCTATAGATCCAATAAAATAACCTCTGCCCTAAGTCTGTTACGCCCTTTTCTATGTCCCTCAATGCTGCCCAAGCTGTTTTTTAACATCTTCAGTGCCAGCTTCCTCTGCCTGAACCCCCTCCACAGCCAAGGTAGATGCCATCTCCACCAAGCAACACCTCTTTTGCACCCTTGATAGACACACGGCTTCTCCCATCTTACCTCCTTAGCGTATCATCCACAGTTTTCTATAGTACGTATGTTATGATGTTTGTTACATTTCCAAACATGTTTGCTATGTGCTGTTTACGGAGTTCTGTCTTCATCACTGGTCGGTGAGCTCTTTGGTGTCAAAGACAGGTCTTACTCATCTTTGATCCTTGGTGCAACATACGTGTGCAGAAAAATAATATGTATCTAGGACACGTGTATCATTCAACTGATTAGCCAATAATGATAATTGTAGAAATGATAATGAATCTGTAAATAAATACTTGCCTTAAAAATTAAAGTACTGCTAAAAGTTATGTGTCCCCAAGCTTTATTTTTCCAAAAAGACATCAGAAATATTCTGGCAGATTCTTTTCTCTATGATTGAAAATGCACTCTTCCTCTTTCTTTAGATAGAAGGAAAAATAAAAAGGAAAGAAGAGGCGTTGCAGCACACCTGTGTCGGCAAAAGCTGTCAAACCCTCCACCCCTGACGTTAATTGGATCATCCTCTGAATGGGGGGGGGGAGGGGAACTGATGGAAAATACAATGCGAGGAGATGCCCGGGAAGAATAAATTCTACCCTGCCCGTCAACAGTGATGGAAGTGCCACCTCAAGACTTATCTTTTATTCCACACAAACAGATGGCTTCAAACACACGCCACCTACAGCCAGCTCCTCTTGCTCACCTCTGAGTATTTAGGGCACCTTGAAAAACCAAAAATTAAAACCCCAACACAAAGAGCACTTCCTGGGGGGCGGGTGGGGTGTGAGTCACAAAGCTGAAAGCAATTATCAATGGATTTTAAGTGTCTGCTTGCTGTTTTCTTAAATGCCCTGCTATATGAAAGGACTTTTAAGATGGGGGTTAGCCAAACATAGAAAAAAAAAATCCTCCTGATTTTTGCTTCCCACTGGTGACAAAAGAAACCGAAGAAAACACAAAAAGATAAATAAGACAAGTAAAAAGCCATATTCACTGAGTGTATCCACCCCCCTACTGCAAGAGAAAATTAATGTCCAAAGAAATTGCTATTCAGATTTACACCATCATATCAGAGAAAAATAACTGAAAACTTGCCCCCAAATGTTTATGTGAGATGATATAAATCTAGGATAAGGGATATAAACAGTCAAATACTTTTTTAAATATTGTCTTCATTTTACAAAGAAATCAGAGTCAACATGTGTTATGAATTTTAGCCTTCTCTCATTTGGAACTTTAGTCAACTCTATTTTTAAAAGATCAAATTATACTTGGCCGAGCAAACACCTACCTTAACTTGCAGTGCTTAAGGAATATAGGAGTTGGGCAAATGCGTTTGTGAGCTCACACTCACATAATGGAAAGTTGATGCTGGTTTGGTTCCAAGATTGCAGGCAATTTAAATCAGGAAAAGATGGAAGAAATAGATACGGGTGGAAGGCATTAAAAAGGCAAAGTTGTTCTCTACCAAAGAGGTCTAAAGAGAGGGGGCAGGGGTTTCTGTGGAATATTTAAAAATGGATAGAAATGGACAGAGTATGTGGAGGACCAAGGTGGGGGTATTTGGGAAGGAGAGACATGGATTTGAGAAACGTAGCCCTACTATGAATTCAACCCTTTCTCTGGTCTCTAAGAGATTCAGCTACAGGTTAGCATAGATGCCATTTCATCGTCTAGCGTTTCTGTACTATGCTTCCTTGTATACAAGTCCTGGAATAGATTGAGTCACAAGGAGTCTCAGCATTTTCTGGGGTTATAACCTAAGAGACAAAATACTTGTTCTAGGTTTTTTTTTTTTTTTAGTAATCTTTCAGTAATGATTCCAGGATCGTTACATCTTTGTATCATTTCATAATGCCATAAAGAAAGGCTGACTTCTACCTGGATTACGGTTTGGGAGGTGATTTTCCAGTGGATTTCTGTTTCCTACGGACAGCCTAATCCTATATTATTAATCTAATAAATACATATTAAGTTTTAGTTCACTACCAAATGTAAAATAGATAGCTAGTGGGAAGCAGCCGCATAGCGCAGGGAGATCAGCTTGAAGCTCTGTGACCATCTAGCGGGGTGGGATAGGGAGGGTGGGAGGGAGAC
This sequence comes from Lipotes vexillifer, assembly GCF_000442215.2. NCBI lineage: Eukaryota > Metazoa > Chordata > Mammalia > Artiodactyla > Lipotidae > Lipotes > Lipotes vexillifer. The sequence goes on along the minus strand of NW_006784423.1, from coordinate 829,964 downwards.
GCAAGAGGGAGGGGATATGGGGATATATGTATACGTATAGCTGATTCACTTTGTTATAAAGCAGAAACTAACACACCATTGTAAAGCAATTCTACTCCAATAAAGGTGTTAAAAAATTTTTTATTTCAGACAAGACGCTATTTTAGGTGCTGGTATAAAAGATAAATGCATATTGGCATTGTTCTCCAGGACTATTGGGAAGGATTTGGTCCTGTAAACTGCTTTGATAAATAAAACAGAGTTTAAGTACAGATAGGGGAGAAAGGAATTCTCACTGAGGATTAGCAGAGGGTCAAAAGCAGACTTTGCAGGGGAGGAAACATTTCAACTGGGGCTTTAAGGAAGATTAGACACTCTTCTGGCAGAGAAATAAAAGGCAGATGGTTAAAACAGAAAAGTCTGTGCAAAGGAATGGTGACATTAAAGAGAGCAGGGTGCCCAGGCCACAGAAAAGTACACTGTGTCTGAGCATGAAGGGAATCCAGGGGAGGGACCCATGCTGGGAAAGCAGGGGGGCAGACTCAGAGGTGACTTGCATGTCCCTCCGAGGAGTGATCTTGCTTGGGAGCATGGTGCCACCTGATTTCCCTGGCGACAACACGAGGACAACAGACTGAACAGACTGAAAAGACAGAGAAGACAAGGCCAGCTAGTGCATCAGTGCAGTGACCCAGGTGAGAGCTGACGGTACCAGAACCCACACAGAGGAGGTACAGATGGAGGAAAAGACGTCAGAGCCTAAGGTCAGGGACACAAAGAGTAAGACGGAGGCCAAACTGCACACAGGCAGCTGAGACGTGAAGTCAGGCCTAAAGCAAGTGTCCAGATTGGATGTTTTTTTATTTATGGCAAGAGACACCTGGAGGAAGGGCCTGCCGGTGAGGGGAACACAGTGAACCCGTGTCTGAACAGGTTGATTTTAGCTGGGGAGGACGGGAGGGAACCCAGATGAAGATATGGGTCTTGGACGCAAGTAGGGTCAGGGCTGTAAGTGCAGATGTGACCCTACCATCTCGGTGAAATGTAGATATAAAGTCCCAGGAGAGAGAATTTCTCACACCTTAGGCATTTCTGCATAGTTCTCTTCTAACTTGCTCCTGAAAATCTGACACAGTAGACAGTTTTTTTTAAAAAGACCTGTCTTTGCTATCCCAAAGCTTTCGCGCAGACTGGCACGGCTGCCCTGCGCGCACTTACCTTTGGTCTTTCCGTGGCCACAGCTTCTCCACATCCTTTCACTGTCTGCTTCCACAGCACATACTCAGCAGACGTCCCCCCCACCCCCCACCCCCCGGTCTGCTCACCTCTACCCGGTTCATCTTCAGAGCACTTATCTCAATGAATTTTCTGTTTCCCTAAGCATTTATGGTATATCTTCCTCCTCTGATTATCAGCTCAGGGAAGACAGGGGCTGTGTCTGATGTGCCCACCAATGTATACCCTGTCCCTGGCATGTGGTAATGCTTAATCAGTAATCGTTGAATTAAATGATAGATTTATAGAGGAAGGAAATTAGAGAAAGCTCCCTTGCAGGGGAGGAGGGGCAACTTTCATCCACCTAGTGCTGTGAAGAGGCATATTAAAAATTGATCTGTGTGAAACACAAACAGTGAATTAAAAATTTGAGGATGCTAAAAAGGTTACGTGAAAGTGGAGAGGAGAAATGGGATTCTGGGGATGTGTGCTTAACAGAGGCGTGAGTGTGCCAGAGAAAGCGGAGCAGAAGAATCAGGCTGGAGAGGAGAGAAGAGAGGTTAGTTAATAAGGATGGAAATAAAAGGGAGGGTGT
>NW_006784423.1:817739-828112 GCF_000442215.2 Lipotes vexillifer | reverse complement strand
CGTGTAGGAGCCTGTGGGAAGTGAGGAAATGTGCACTTTCTCTGTCCCCCTCAGAACTTAAGCTATGCCTCATTCATAAGTTAGCTATTTATACGAAGCATTACGTGCAAGAAAGGGATGTTCAAAGCATCACACTGCTAACCCATGCAGAAGAACCACTTAGGTACCCAGGAATCTCTAGGTGACCACTGGGATAGACATCCTTTTTGCCATCTAGGAAAGTAAAACTCAGAGATTTTTTTAAATGATAGTGTAAAAACAAGACTGGACTAGGTCTCTAAGCTGTAGGCGAGTGTTTGAATTGTTATTATCATGCTGAGGGATAACTTGGACCTTGAATGTGTCTTAAAGAGTTTTCACCAGGTATCTGCCTGAAGCCCTGACCCTTTAAGGGAACTCAGTTCTAGACCTGTGCTTGTCCTGATTCACACACGTGCACAAAGTGACCTTGGGATCACCCCAAGGGTCTAGTTAGAGACGCCCAGAGCAGACAGGAGCCCAGGAACCTCCCTTGTTTGTGTGTCCATTGCTGGAATTCCTGAATCTTGGACAGCTCCTGGTGCCTGGCAGGCACTAACTAAATACCGTTGAGTAAATGAATCTTCCATATTTCTTTTTTTTTCTTTTTTTCTTTTTTTTTCTTTTTGGCTGCGTTGGGTCTTCGTTGCTGCGCGTGGGCTTTCTCTAGTTGCGGCGAGCGGGGGCTACTCTTCGTTGTGGTGCATGGGCTTCTCATTACAGTGGCCTCTCCTGTTGCGGAGCACGGGCTCTAGGTGCGCGGGCTTCAGCAGTTGTGGCATGCAGGCTCAGTAGTTGTGGCTCGCAGGCTCTAGAGCGCAGGCTCAGTAGCTGTGGTGCATGGGCTTAGTTGCTCTGCGGCATGTGGGATCTTCCCGAACCAGGGATCGAACCCGTGTCACCTGCATTGGCAGGCAGATTCTTATCCACTGTGCCACCAGAGAAGCCCTCTTCCATATTCCTTAAAGGACCACACCTTAACTGCTCCAGTCAGCTATTTCACTGTTGCAAATTATAAAAAGAAATGTTCTCTTCCATAAAAAAATATAAAATAAATGGCATTGGTTTTTTCATAGCCATAGTGAGACAAGAAAGGCATTCCGAAAAGTGGTTATGATATATGTTAAAAAGCAAAGAACAAGAGTCTCTTTTTTTCCTTCAGAGCCATTATCATGATCTGAAATAGTGTCATATGTTTGTTGTGTTTACTTGTCTCCTACACTGGACCACTGGCATTCCTCCCTTACTTCACCCACCCATTCAACAGACCTACTGAGAACAGTTATGTACCGAGCACTCTTCTGGGTGCAAGGACTGAACAAGCAATGGATAAGACAAAAAGTCCTTGCCCTCCTAACGCCCGCATTTTGGTAGGAGAGACAATGATTAATATGTATCTTGGTTTTCATAGTATCTCTAGAACCTATCGTATTGCCTGATAATCAGTAGATAGTTACTGAATGAATTAATAATTTAAAAAAAAAAAAAAAACGCTACTTGCTAGACAGGCTATGTGCACTGAAGATACAGCCCTGACCTTTTGGAGTGTACTATTTATTTATGATTATATTGTTAAGTAGCTAGAATGGCTTTGGCTTAAAGGTAGAAGGATAACAATCTACTCTTACGCCTGGAATTATAACTGAGCCACAGCTCTGCAGAAATTGTTCAGTAAGGTGACGTTGAATCATCTGATTAAGAGCAGTCTCTGAGTAGCTGGAGCGACTTATAAACTATTTGTTTACAATATCTGGACAAGAGGTTTAATTGAGGAGGTTGGAATTAAATGCCTCTAAAGTGTCTATGATAGTTTTTACATTGAGCCAAAAAGACAATGAAAGATGAAGCCGCTGAAATAGACCAAAATATAACTTCAGTAATATAAAGAGAAATCAAGAGAAAATATCAAAAATCAAGAGAAAATATCAAAGCAGGTTTTATGGTCCAACTGCTATGTTTTAACCAGTCCAGAGAAGAAACTATGAGTCACGTATATTTTCAGCCACTTCTGTCCATTAGGGAAACATTTTTACCATTAGACTCATTAAGAAAATCAAAAATGAAATTATGCTAATAAGTGACATTTGTTGCTCCTAGAATAATGAAGATAGACATATTAGATCGCAAGAACGCTGTAACTGACAATGAGAAAGTTCTTTGCACCGTACAAAGGGCTAAAGGAGAATTTACTACTTTATATCTAAAAAAAAAAATCCTGCGTGGCCTTAAAGTGTTATAACCTGTGTACTGCACTGTGTACGTGCTCCCTGCCGTCGCAGGGCCCCCTGTGAGATGCGCCTCCCGCGTCCCATCAGCAGCACGCGTGTTTCTCCACGGTTTGATCAGACACGGGGCGGCGGGGTAGGGCACGCCCCATCATGTTCACACGTCATATCATATACATTACAGAAAACGACAGGAAAGGGAAGGCAGCCTTGCGATCAGTTCTCATCCAGATGAGCACAAGCACATTTCGAGACAATGAGGTTGAGAGAAGGGCGACCTCCACTAAAAACTCTGTCCAGTAAACCTCGCGGCGCACAGCGCAGAGGACCAGACTCCACGCTCAAAAGCAGAAATATAGATCAAAGGAACAGCCCAGACATACACCCTGCCGACGCCGTCTGGAACTGAAGAGCTCTTTGGGGGCATCTCCGGAGGAAGTGGGCGGTCGCCTCTCACAGCGGAACCAGCAGTAGCTTTTACCAGGCCATGCGGCTCCTCGCGGTTAAGTTGAAAAGAGAACTTTCAACTTAATTCACCTCTCCTTGGAGCCGGGGATTCTACTCACGGGAAGGGGCGGGGTGCTGTCTGGGTGGGGGCTGGGGCGGGGCCGTCAGGGCTGTGTCTGGGGACAGGGAAGGAGTGTCTATCAATCTCAGGGGGCTTCTGGAAAGCGCAGGTGAAACCCTGAAATAGTCGACGTGCTTGCAGGATGTGTATCTGAGGGGAGCAGAGGATGAGGGGACTGCTCCTCAAAGGTTCATGTGCTGCAGAATCCCTGGGGGTCGGGGGTGAGTGGAGAGGGCGCTGTTAAAATGAGGACCGGACGCAGCAGGTCTGAGGAGGGCCCGGGACGCTGCATTCCTAACGTGCTCCCAGGTGTGACCTCGCTGCCCATCTGGACACCCCTTGAGGAGCAGAGCGTCACGGAGCACCTGTCACCGCGCGACGCGGTGCATCAGTTCGCTCCGCCGCTTGCTGGAAACCTGTCCGCGGATGAGCCACTTGAATTCCCTGACACGACTCCTCAGCTATAAAATGACACGGAAACAGCTACATGAAGTGCTTTCACTAGGATTCCGATGAAGTAACACGCCGCTCCCTGGCTGTGTGCACTTGAGAACGTCGGGTACCCACCCTCAAGCTCCTCCCTTCACCTGAAGAGGGGGCACCCTTGTGCACCTGCCGTGATGGGGGGCCCAGGTGGGCACACCAGGCACCTAGGACCCCACCTGGCACACAGTGGGCGCCCAAGAGACTCGGGCTCTTTACTTGTGATCTGGCACTGAGCCTGTGTCTCTGAATATGAAAATACCCATGTTGCGGGGACGACGTGTGGCTGAGACATTCAGGCCACTGGGTTTAAAGCAAAGTCATCGCATTTGCTTCCTTCCCTTCGGTTCTTTGCCGAAGTGTTTACAGCAGCTTGGGGGAATGCCCTTCATTTTACCTGGAGGAAAGTTCTGTTTTTAAAATCAGCAGCAAAACAGTCATCAAGACAGTCTGGTACTGGTACAAAAACAGAAACATAGATCAATGGAACAGGACAGAAAGCCCAGAGATAAACCCACGCACATACGGTCATCTTAACTTTGATAAAGGAGGCAAGAATATACAATGGAGAAAAGACAGCCTCTTCAATAAGCGTTGCAGGGAAAACTGGACAGCTACATGTAAAGAATGAAATTAGAACACTCCCTAACACCATACACAAAAATAAACTCCAAATGGATTAAAGACCTACATGTAAGGCCAGACACTATCAAACTCTTTAGAGGAAAACATAGGCAGAACACTCTTTGACATAAATCACAGCGAGATCCATTTTGACCCACCTCCTGGAGAAATGGAAATAAAAACAAAAATAAACAAATGGGACCTAATGAAACTTAAAAGCTTTTGCACAGCAAAGGAAACCATAAACAAGATGAAAGACAACCCTCAGAATGGGAGAAAGTATTTGCAAACAAAGCAACTGACAAAGGATTAATCTCCAAAATATACAAGCAGCTCATGCATCTCAATAACAGAAAAACAAACAACCCAATCCAAAAATGGGCAGAAGACCTAAATAGACATTTCTCCAAAGAAGATATACAGACTGCCAACAAACACATGAAAGAATGCTCAACATCACTAATCATTAGAGAAATGCAAATCAAAACTACAATGAGATATCATCTCACACCAGTCAGAATGGCCATCATCAAAAAACCAAAAACACACAAGCAACTCACGCAGCTCAATATCAAAAAACCAAACAACCCAATCCAAAAATGGGCAGAAAACGTAAACAGACATTTCTCCAAAGAAGATATACAGACTGCCAACAAACACATGAAAGAATGCTCAACATCCAAAAAAAAAAAAAAAAAAAAAAAAAAAACTACAATGTGATATCACCTCACACCAGTCAGAATGGCCATCATCAAAAAATACACAAACAATAAATGCTGGAGCATGTGTGGGGAAAAGGGAACCCTCTCGCACTGTTGGTGGGAATGTAAATTGATACAGCCACCGTGCAGAACAGTATGGAGGTTCCTTAAAAAACTAAAAGTAGAACTACCATATGACCCAGCAATCCCACTACTGGGCATATACCCTGAGAAAACCATAAATCAAAAAGAGTCATGTACCAAAATGTTCATTGCAGTATTTACAATATTATATTTACAATAGCCAGGAGATGGAAGCAACCTAAGTGTCCATCATCGGATGAATGGATAGAGAAGATGTGGCACATACATACAATGGAATATTACTCAGCCATAAAAAGAAATGAGGGCTTCCCTGGTGGTGCAGTGGTTAAGAATCTGCCTGCCAATGCAGGGGACACGGGTTCGAGTTCTGGTCCAGGAAGATCCCACATGCCGCTCGTACGCAGCAACCAAGGCCCAACGCAGCCAAAAATAAATAAATTTAAAAAAAAAAGAAATGAAATTGAGTTATTCACAGTGAGGAGGATAGACCTAGAGTCTGTCATACAGAGTGAAGTAAGTCAGAAAGAGAAAAACAAATACCATATGCTAACACATATATACGGAATCTTAAAAAAAAGGTTCTGAAGAACCTAGGGGCAGGACAAGAATAAAGACGCAGACGTAGAGAATGGACTTGAGCACACGGGCAGCAGGGGAAGGGTAAGCTGGGACGAAGTGAGAGAGTGGCATGGACATGTATACACTACCAAATGTAAAATAGAGAGCGAGTGGGAAGCAGCCGCATAGCACAGGGAGATCAGCTCGGTGCTTTGTGACCACCTAGAGGGGTGGGATAGGGAGCGTGGGAGGTAGACGCAAGAGGGAGGGGATATGGGAACATATGTATATGTATAGCTGATTCACTTTGTCATACAGCAGAAACTAACACACCACTGTAAAGCAATTATACTCCAATAAAGATGTTAAAAGAAGAAAAATTTTTAAAATAAAATAAAGTCAGCAGCAAAAATTCCTATGTTGCACAAGCATTGCTCAGTGTCTGCCACTCATGTTGCTGCACTTCAGTGTTCTGTTTTTTGTTTTTTTTTTTTTTTTCCTTGCGTTATGCGGGCCTCTCACTGTTGTGGCCTCTCCCATTTGCGGAGCACAGGCTCCGGACGCGCAGGCTCAGCGGCCATGGCTCACGGGCCCAGCCGCTCCGCGGCATGTGGGATCTTCCCGAAACGGGGCACGAACCCGCGTCTCCTGCATCGGCAGGCGGACTCTCAAGCACTGCGCCACCAGGGAAGCCCAGTGTTCTGTTATTTTATGCTGCTTTTCACCGATGTGCACCAATAAACTACACTAGCAAAAGACCCACCTGCAGTTGCCCTAAATACTCAAGTAAAACTGAAATTTTTTTGAAGGGAAAAAATGCCCTGCTAAGGAGAAGATAGCTGGCATTGGAAATACATTTTTGGTTTTCATTTATAAAGCAGTGACCCATTACTTTTATCTCAAAAATTCATTAATGACACAGGGTACTCCACTTATTGTCAGAACAGAGTGACTTACAGGAAGCCCTTGACCCCTCATCTGTAAAAAGTGACTGCAAGAGCTCTCTTACTCCCCTGAAGTGCCTCTGTGTTTTCATCATTGGGGTCTAATGGTATCAGTGCTGGAAGCCCTCTGGAGAGGGTCATGTAGAGGGAGGGAAGGCTGATTAAGATCAGTTTTGTTTTGAAATTAGTGGTCACCTAACAGACCAGGACAAGGTGGAAGTTCTAAGTATAGCACGAGGTCTTCGGAACTCCACTAACTGTCGCTGACTGTTTCACTGTTTTCAGAAATTCTCTGAGACCTAAACTGCTCTACAAGCTAATCCAGTCAAATTGTGGCACCTTTAAGGGATTAACTTCTAAGGTCCATTTTTTATATTTGTTCTGACTCTAGGAGGGCTCTTTATTCCCTAGTTCTATCCTCCAAAGTAGCCAGTGCACAATCTAGGTTGTACCGTCTTCAGTCTACCAACAACCCCTCATTTGTCTTTCACCACAGCCTCCAGCGTTCTTGACGGTGCTTTAGGTTCTAACTTCTCCACACTCTGTTGTAAATGAGATCAATTCTGATGGGAAAAGATTCTATTTGTTTTCTGGGCTGATTCTCCCTGGCGCCCTTAAGACAAAGGCCGAGCCAAGAGTCTGGAGCTGGTGTGAAGACAATGGCAGACTTCTCTCTGAGTGACGCCCCTGTTTTTAGGAGCTGTAGTTCAGTGGCCGAGAGTGCGAGGGAGCAACAGCTTGAGATCCTCTCATCTTGTCTCCTGGAACACCACCGCATAAGCCAGGGGAAGTGCAGCTTGGCCCCAGGATCCCAGCTGCACTCAAGGTAGAGCCTCTGTCCAATGAGTGGGGCAGGGCAGGGGAAGGATGCCCTTATCCCTCAACTGCACTTTCCCTGAACTGAGATTCGGCAACAGGTGGCTGGGGACACGATGAGAAGAGTTAAAGTTCTACTCCTTCTGGGAAGAAAGCCCTCCAAACTGGATCTGGGAGGAGAGAGAAGCCTGGGTTCCTGACTACAGCAGTCTGGAATGGAGTCTCTGTATCACTGAGGTGAGGAGAGATGACAGGGACGGAGCAATCTTGGGTCAAACACCGCAGACTCTTGCCTTTCTTAACAAATTTTCATAGATATATTTGAATAAATTTTGCTTCACCTTCTGTTTGCATTTAGAACCAGTCGCAGAGCCTGACTTTCTAATAACTAATTTCCACCAATTTTACTGGAGAGTTAGTCAGCAAAGCACATCCCACTGTCAGGCTGGAATTTGATCCCTGATTTATAAAATATATTTATTCAATCACAAGATTCAAATTTCTACACTAAATATCTCATTCCTCTAATATTTTCTCCCCAAACACTTCCTAACATTTTCCCTTAAACACTCACTTTCCAACTGAATTTAAGAATAAATTGTTGAACAGAATAGATTATAACTGATAAATTATTATTGATTATAGTAACTGATTGATTAGTATTATTGATTAGTAGCTGATAAATAGCAATCTACTTCTTGTCCCAGTGGGATAGTAGAAAGTGCACTGGAACATGGGTCCAAATAAATGAGACATTAAATATCTGTCCTTGGAGAAATCTTTAACAAATTTCCTGATCTCAGTGCCTTTAACTCTAAAATAATGGAGTTAAATATCTATAACATTCTTTCCATAGCTTGAATTTCCATATTCTGGGTGAATTTTATGGTAATTTTTATTTCCATTAAAAATTATTTCTAAATCCTGAAAAAGAACGTTAAAGGTCTTAGGTCAGCCATTGTAAGAATCGCTAGAGCGGAGTAATACAGGATGCTAGCCTGAGAAGTTAGAAAATAATGAGAATAAGGGTAGGAGGGGAATGTAAGAAGCCCACGGAGCAAGATGTATTGGTTTACAGTCTGGAATATACTTCAGAGTCTGTAACGAGAATTAGTTTGACGAGACTGAAGGCAAAATCATCTTGTCATCATTTATGTGAGCCTGGAGTAAACAAAATCATCAAATTTTATTAGTGAGGAGATTTTACACATTTCTTTGTATTTGTAAGAATGGAAGGACATTTTTCTAAATCTCAGGGACGCATCAAATATAAGAAGGCTCAAGGGCTTCCCTGGTGGCGCAGTGGTTGAGAGTCCGCCTGCCGATGCGGGGGACGCGGGTTCGCGCCCCGGTCCGGGAAGATCACACATGCCGCGGAGCGGCCGGGCCCATGAGCCGTGGCCGCTGAGCCTGCGCTTCCGGAGCCTGTGCCCCGCAGCGGGAGAGGCCACAGCTGTGAGAGGCCCGCGTACCGCAAAAAAAAAAAAAAAAAAAAAAGGGCTCATTTTATAAACTGATCATCAAATCTCTCAACGTCTATACAAAATTAGGTATAATTAAGACCAAATTAATGTTGGTACTTAATGGCAGTGAGAAATTAACTTTCCACAGCCTCCTCCATAGAACGAAACAGAAGTGGCTGTGAGATAAATACAAGCTCTTATGAGAGCTTGTTTAAGAATGAGATTTAAAATCTCTCACCACAGGGGAATAAAAGTCTATATCTACATTTGTTAGCCATAAGAAGAAACTAAGTTATGTCTACATGAATAATCAATCACATTGAAAATGTGGGTTCTAAACTCAAGTTCCCCCACCTCCCTAGATACTTGGGGAAATCTGAAAAAGAAATAGGTATCTGTTTTTATAGAATTATTCAGACAATTATTTTAGCCACTTTTCCTCATAAGAAGCAACATAGGATTCTGTATATAATAAAATGAATAATGTCATTGGATAGGTTAACCATGACAATAAGCCTTAAATACTATATTTTCTATGGTCAGTAACACAAAGATATGAAATTTTAAGATTCAACATTTTTCCCCTAATCATTCTTCCATGTCTGAAAAACAAAAGCACATTGAAAAAAAAATTGGATCAGAAACAAAAGGAGACCTTTAGTTGTAACATTTGTCAAGCTTATTATTTCTTAATCAAAAATCTTGTCCTGTATTTTTTTTTTCAGTATCTGATTGTGAATTTTTGCCAGAAAAATGATAGTAATTATGAGAGTGTATAAGTGGCTGTGGCTGAAGACAAACTTCAGTAAAGTGATTCCCAACACAGCACTTGAAATAGCTCAGAGATGCTTTTAATTTGAATGCCCTCAGAAGAAATTCATAAATATCTGTTTCTATCTAAATGGAAGTGTTAAATCTCTCATAATAATCACATTTGTGTTCTCATAGCCCCTTTCTTCAAAGGAGGGTGAAGAGACATCATGGACTCCATTAACCCCCGAGTAGCAGTTTTTCTCTTTTCCCCAGACCACACTCAGTGAGGTCCACTTGGGTGACCAGCAAGCTCAGGCACACAGGAAAGTTAAGTGATCCCTGCAAAGTCCACATAAGTCAGGAAAGACCTTAAGTGGACGGCTCTGGGTCCCAGAGCACCTTCTATAAAGGACAAAGAGCTTATCATTCCTTTCCCACAGCAGTAAGACTATTTTCCATGTATTTAAGAGAGGAATGAAAATTTAAAATACAAAACATATTTCTTTAAAGTCTAACAGTAGCTACTGTGATGGTTAATTACAAGTGTCAGCTTGGCCATGGCACCCAGATATGTTGTCAAACACCAGTCTAGAAGTTCCTGGGAAGGTCTTTTTTAGATTTTGTATTTGTTAGCCCTCACAATTGCATAACTCAGTTCTTAAAATCTCTCTCTCTCTGCACAACTGGTGCAGAAGTAACTAAGAATGATAGAAAATTGTTTCAAATTGTTCCAATCTTGTTGCTGGATTTGGTCACAGAGGTCATGCTATTGGTGACATTCCTGGAGTCTGCTTTAAAGTTGTCAAAGTAGCCAATGTCTCTCTTTTGGCCTTATCCAAAGGCAAGAGGAAAGACCAATGTCGTAAGTTTTTGATGGTGAAAGCACGATAGTGATCAATTTTCACATGCCAAATAAAAAAATTCCCAGCTTCTGAGAAGGACAGCTTGGTTTCCCACTTGTGTGAAACCTTGTTTTTAACTTTCTTTGAAATGGGAACATATGGCTAAAGTCTGAATAGGCAAGATTATTGGAGATTAAAGTAAACAAAAAGAAAAGACAGCCAACTGACTAAAATTGGGAAGGGCCAAAAAGAAATCGAGAAGTAATGCCTCTG
>NW_006784423.1:811900-817729 GCF_000442215.2 Lipotes vexillifer | reverse complement strand
GGAAAGAGAGAATTTTATAAAAAGAATTATTATGGTTTATAGAAACCTATTTGCATAAAATAGACTATTTCCACCTGAGATACGTCTTGAGTTAAAAGAGAGAGCTGATTGCTGCCCGTAGTATATTGGGAAACCACTGCAGGGAGGGTAATCTCTGATTTGCAGCATTTGTCAATGTCTATGGCATAAATACTTTCACCGCAGCCAATTTCAAGCTGCAAACTCCAGTTTCTAAACACAGAGTTGGTTAGTGACACACACAGTCAACGTCCACAAGCAATTACATTTAGGAGACAGTCTCAGAGGCCCTTCTGGGTGCAGACCTACTTCCAAGCTAACACTACGTGGCTGAGTAGAAAATAGGAGAAAATGCTCACATTTTAACACTGTCTTATTTCCCATTCTCTAAAGCAGATGGCTGAGTCAGTTTACGAGCTCCAGTGATAAAGGAAAAAATACTCACTTCTTTGGGAAAAAATGGAGGCAAAGGTCTTAGCTCTACTGTTGTATACAGAGGACAGCAAACCACATGCAGTGAAAAGTGTCTGCTTTTTAACTTCCCTTGAAGTTCTGTTGGCTGAGTCAGTTTACGAGCTCCAGTGATAAAGGAAAAAATACTCACTTCTTTGGGAAAAAATGGAGGCAAAGGTCTTAGCTCTACTGTTGTATACAGAGGACAGCAAACCACATGCAGTGAAAAGTGTCTGCTTTTTAACTTCCCTTGAAGTTCTGTTCAGATGCAAAATGAAAAAGCAAGAGAGAGTAAATCTTTTTTTTTTTTTTTTTTTTGCCAGGCATTATTCTGGGCCATATCAAATAGTTTAATATTCACAACAACCACTAAAGTAAATGTTCTCACTGTTTTTACAGGCTCATAGAATTTATTTACCGAAAGTTAATTTGTCTATATAAAAGACTAGCCAGTAGCTGTGCAAAGCTCCTATTTTATCCAGTAAGTCATGGTGCCTCTCATGCTTCAGAAGACTTGAGAGCTTTTTATTGGTACCATAATCACACTGAAATTAGCAGCACACTCATAGGTTTAATCTGTGGTCCAGAAAGTTGCCTGACTCCTGCCTGTTTCAGTGTCTGTCCACAGTTCATAAGGACACATCCAACTACACAACTGTTGGATTACCACGTTTGAAGTTTTTATTTATTTTGAAGTCAACAGGGATGTGTTTTTACAAAAGTAATCAGACATGACCTTCAGGCATCGATGACCTCCTAGCAGGAGCCCAGCAGTTGGTTTATCTCAAAGACTTTGGACCCATGGCTCTTCCAAGCCTCTTCGTAAGGAAAGGCTCTAAATCAATTAATCCTTTCTGAGACACTAACTTTCTGAACTGGGGTTGGGGGACCCTTGTTTGGAGAAGAGAGGGAAGGGCCTACGACGAGGTCTAAGCTGCTCCTTTCAGCTTCTGACATGGAACACTCACTACAGCTAGGAATGTTGGAGAATTCTGGACCATCACTCAAGATTCTACATACTCTCAGCTCTGTGCTCAATTACACCCTCCTCTGTGATACCTTTTGAGTCCTCAGCCATCAGGAGGTGCCATCTTTGATACTTCAGGAGGCTAAATCCCAGCAAGACCTTTCCTAAATCTTTACACACCTCTCCATAGACAGGCACATTGGAGGGGTGCTCTGAGAGACTCCTTAAGAATCCTGTCTTCCAATTTCTGTATTCTCTTAAGGGCAAGGTACAGAGTTTTTGCCCATTCTTCTTTCTTTCTTTTTTTTAAATAAATTTATTTATTTTATTTATTTGATTTTCGGCTGAGTTGGGACTTCATTGCTGCGCACAGGCTTTTCTCTGGTTGTGGAGAGCAGGGGCTACTCTTCGTTGCGGCACGCAGGCTTCTCACTGTGGTGGCTCCTCTTGCTGTGGAGCACAGGCTCTAGGCACATGGGCTTCAGTAGTTGTGGCACACAGGCTCAGTAGTTGTAGCACACAGGTTTAGTTGCTCCGCAGAATGTGGGATCTTCCCAGACCAGGGCTCAAACCTGTGTCCCCTGCATTGGCAGGCAGATTCTTAACCACTGTGCCACCAGGGAAGCCCCCATTCTTATTTCTGAAGTCAGAATGTGTCATACAATAGATATGTACATTTCAGGTGGAAGTATCTCTTTTTTTCCTCAAACATTGTTATTACTACAAAAAAAAAAAAAAAAAAAATGAAAAAAACGCTGGGTAACCTTTTTCGTTGAAGCGGTGATAGGGTGTGGACGAGGTGGGGACAGCCTGCACAACAGAGAAGGAGCAAAAGGGGGAACACTGGCACCCCCTTAAAAGCAGCAGGAATTGGCCAGAACCCCTGTAGTTCTTGCTAATATAATACATTTAGAGGTTCTTCCCTGGCAATTAACAAAAATAAGCGTGTATATGGGGGAACTGGAATTCCTTTCATTCTCAGCTACCTTTAGCCCTTCTATAGAAAGGACACTTTGTGCAGTGTTCGTTCTCTGTTTCAGTTGGTTAGTCAGCCTTTGAAGGAAATCGGTTTAAATAACTACCAGTCTGTTAACAAAGACACGTGATATTTCCTTAAATCAGACTTAAATTTTGCCACTGTTCTCACTGCTTCCTGTCTGACACCTATCTTACTGCTCCCATTGTTAGTCAGGCAGCAAGCTGTCACTCAAACCGCACATAGCATATTCCTGGATCTAACAGAATTCCCCAAGGTTTTTAAATATTCTATGTGGCTCTTATCTCAAAGAACAATACGAAGTTTTAAATATGCAGGATGTGAGTAATTAAATATATTTACGTACAACTAAATAGCGCATAACACAGTCCAGCTGTTTTACCGCAAAGTAAATTTGAAAAGTTCTCTCCAAACAGGAAAGAGAAGCGTCACAGTCATGGACTTTGACAAAAAGGAGAGACGGTACAATCCAAGAGTTAGAACTGGGAGCAAAATAAGGTCTGCATTTAGGCACAGAAATTATACAGACTGGTGGAAGGGTGTGAGAGAACTCAGAGGCCAGAAAGAAGATTTTATAAAATTTCTTTTGAAAACACACAGGTTAGATGATATTTTGTTAAAAGATGATTTTCAAAAAGGAGTGAAGTCATGATTCATATAAAATGAACACATATCACATGTTTTATTTAATTCAATAATGAAGGGATTGATAAAATGTTGCATCCAGTTCGAAGGATCATAAAGAATAAGAGAAAATGGAGTAAAGGGATGTTGAAATAAATTTGGTAGATACAAAAGGAGCCTTTTCATGATGGGGAAGGAAGAAAAATGAATCTGTATGTTTATGGACAAGAGGTTGCATTGCTATCAGTCACCTACAACTTACAGAGTTGTAAAATAGTTCAAAGGTAATAAAAGGCTAGAATCAAGATAACCTGCATAGTTTTCCATTGAAACACAAGTTCCTCCCTAAAACTCAACAGCTCATTTGCCTATAGCAGAGGGTGGTCATCGGTAGGCTATCAACTACGTTATCAATTTTGGTGTTAAGGTTTGATATGGACGGAAGTTTTTGTCCCTAAAAATTAGTATTTTGAAGCCTAATCCTCATTGTGATGGTATTTGGAGGTGAGGTCTTTGGGAGGTAATTAGGTCATAAGGATGGAGCCCTTATGAATGGGATTAGTACCTTTATTAAAAAAGGTACTTGGGACCCCTCTCTCTGCTCTCTGCCTGTGAGGGTACAAGACGTCAGCAGTGTAAACCCAGAAAAGAGTCCCCATCCGAGCCCAACCATGCTGGTACCCTGACGTCAGAATTCCAGCCTCCAGAACTGTGAGAAATGAATGTCTGTTGTTGACAAGCCACTGAGTCTACGGTACTTTGTTATGGGAGCCCCAACTGACTAAGACACAGCTTATCTAGGATCACCAAACTCATCGCATGTTTAAGAATGAAACCTAGTCATGGTGAACAGGTTAGAAGGATGCTGAAAGGTGAGTGATTGATAGACGTTACTAGGCGAAGGCTGGAGACCCTCAGGAGTAGAATGGGGTTTGGGTCAGACAGCCCTGGAATTGAATTCCAGCTCATCTGTTTTCCACCTACCCTGAGTTTGGGTAAGTTGTATAAAAATGGAATGGAATGAAATCCATGGAGGTTTCCAAATTTCTATATAGCAGAAGCGTAAGAAGGACAATTCGTAAGCTCCACACTTGATGTGAACTCTGTGTGTGTGTGTGTGTGTGTGTGTGTGTGTGTTTAGATTACAGTTACCTAGATTATTTAGGAGTTTGTTGAGATGGATGGAGATTGCCGGGGAGGGGAATGTCAAATGGCCGGGAAGGATCACATGGTAAATACTCCATGATTGTATTATAGTAGATGTGCTCTTATCTAAGGTGATATTGATCGTCAGTTGAAGCAATAAACTAATGTTAATTAAAGCGGGGAATCTTTAAAAATGATACACTCACAACTTTAGACATTTTGTTTTATGACAAGATACTACTTTACATTCATTTCCAACCTTATGTTGTGGTGTCAAGGCTTATTCTTTAAGTGTCACTGCTGATCAAAATGGTATAACCCTAAAGTGGAAAGAGAAGTTTAAAGACCTGTTCACTAAATATAGGTGCCTTCAAAATGTTATAATTTTTCTCTTCAACCATTTACTGCTGTCATGTTCACAGAGTGAATGTAAGTTTGGGGGTTCTGAAAATGATATAATTGTGTGATCTATTTATGAAAAATAATACAAATTTGTGAAAATAAAGTTAGGTAAGAAAGTGAATATTTATTTAGAAGGAGAAAAGTAATCACAACAAAATGAAAATTTTCAAAGAACTAATAACTACCGCAAAATCACAAAATTATCCAAATATAATTTGTTAATAATCAACTGTTTGACATAACTCTATTCTTGGTTCCCTTTTAGGCTGCCTAATTTTGATTGCTTTTCTTATTTATGACAAAACTATTGTGATGTCACTGATTACAAAGAGAACCGAAAGATCACTTTATCTTTCCTCTAGAATTACTGATGGAAACTTTGTTTTTATTATTGAGCTTTTAGCTTTACAGTTCATTACTGGTAATGACATAAACATTTTAGGTTTGCTATCAAATTCAGATGGATTGTTTGAGTTTTCTGGAATAGTGATTAACCTTAATACTCTCTGAATTGACAACACACATTAACCAGGTTTTTGGTATGCTCTTGTCATTGTGGGGTTTTGTGAGCTTTGCCAGGTCCAAGGATTTGGAAGACTTTCTACAGACCAGCTCCTGGCTGGTGAGTCCATACAACGACTGTATTGCTCTTCTGGGAAGCCATTCTTACAGCAGGATACTTGGCAATAACAAAAGAAATCTGACTTCAAGCCACACAAATATACTGCATGAAACCCAAGTGAATGCACCCCCAACTCACTCAACAACCCCTTAGCTACAGCTTGGTACCTGCCCATCCCAACACCCCACAGTTACAGGTAAAGCATCAGTGAAGGTAAAGTGGAGAGGAACACACAGGCCTTCATCAACTGAAACTGAAATATTTTACTTTCACAAATTTTACAAAAACACATTGGTTGGGCCTCCCCTGGGCTTGAAAGGAGACTGTGCAGAGGAGACCCTAAAACCTACACTTTGTTCCCTGCGTGCTATGTTCCTCTGCCCCGTTTCTAATTTAGAAGCAATATTTTTTTTTTTTTTTTTTTTTTTTTTTTTTTTTTTTTTTTTTATTTGGCATCTTTGTGAGGTTTTTTTGTGTGTGTGTGTGATACGCGGGCCTCTCACTGTTGCGGCCTCTCCCGCCGCGGAGCACAGGCTCCGGACGCGCAGGCTCAGCGGCCATGGCTCACGGGCCCAGCCGCTCCGCGGCATGTGGGATCCT
>NW_006784423.1:798016-811774 GCF_000442215.2 Lipotes vexillifer | reverse complement strand
CCCGTGTCCCCTGCATCGGCAGGCGGACTCTCAACCACTGCGCCACCAGGGAAGCCCAGAAGCAATATTTTAAGGCAACTTTCTTTCATCTATTCTTTCCAAGGTGTTATAATTTGTTTTCAGAGAAAAAAATTCCTCTATTTTGTTAAATTTCATCTGTTTATGTAATATCTAATGAGATTATTACAGGCACAAGGTAGTTTGGGGACAAGTATAACCAATTCCGTGTGTAAACAGTGGTTATACATTGAATAGAATCCTTAAATAGTCAACAATAAAAAAGGATGAACTTCTGATACACGTGGCAACACAGATGATTCTTAAACTAATTACGCTGAGTGAGAGAAGCCGGACAAAAAGAAGCACAGGTTACACGGTTCTGTTTATGTAAAACTGTAGAACATACAAACTACAGTCAGAGAAAGCAGACAGCGGTGACCTAGGAGCCCGGGAGTATGTGGGGCAGGGGTCACAGTCAGGAGAGAGGATACCTCTGAGTGTCGTTGATATGTTCACTATCTTAACTGTGCTGATAGTTTCTCAGGTTTATCTATGTGTCAAAACCTATTAAACTGGGCTCTCCCCTTCTGAGATGGACCACATTCTGCCCATGGAATGTGCCTCTCTGCTTTCATTTTACCGTGGCTTCATTCTTTCCTGCACGCAGCCAAGGACCCTCCCTTGGCAGCCCAACCCAGCAATCGCCGAGACCTGGGACGTGACCATCCTCTCGCAACCCATTTTCCTGCAGCCTCTTTACAGGTGATATTATTAAATCTGCTTCTTACCTTAGAAAACGTATTCAACTGTCCTCTTTAAAAAGATGCGATTTTTACATCAATTATACCTCAATAAAACTAATCTTCTAAAATGTTTGTCCTGTTTGCTGACGGGGGAGAGCAATCGTGCACCAAAGACACTGCGATCCCTGGAAAACACATTCCAGAAGGAAGCAGGGGAAAAGGCCTGGGTGTGGATCTGAGGGGCTGTTCCAGAGGCCCATCTAGGTAAGGACAAGTGTGTCGCTGTGGAGACCTGTACCGCGGCATAGGGCTTAACACCTGCAGGTTCCCCGGGAAAAGGGTCTCATACACTCCCGGGTGCCTCAGTAGGGGAGGAAGCAAGAGCCCATATTCCGTGGAGACCGTGGAAAACTGTGGAAGGAATCACAGTGCTCCAAAAGTAGGCACGCTGTAACGGATCTACGGTGTAAGTTCAGAACACCTACCAGGTGACTTTCTTCCTAGATAGCTCCCAGAGGCAACAAGACTCGTGCAGGTGAGTGAGTCACCAACACCGTGCACTGCGAGCTCAAGGGTAGTTGTCCCCGTAGGACGCGGTGACGAGAGAAGAAGCTGTGACAGAGCTGGGCTCCCCGGTAACAGGGAGATGATAGAAGCGCTCACGTGGTTATCTCTGTATCCTGTTATAACTGTAAACGGACAAATACAAGAACAAGGACTGCGGAGGGCACGGATATCCAGACTCAGACCTCTCAGGAGTGAAAGCTTGGGTCCACAAGGCAGGACACGCTGATCAACTAGGCAGAGAAGGGAATCCGGAACAGGTGGCAGAGGAACTTGATAAAGAATATGCATTACGGCCTCAGGAGTGCAGGAATGGTCCCAGCAATCCTCTTTGTTTAAGTTTTCCAAAAGTTATGACAAGCCAGAGTCCTAAAGAGGCAGGATCTGGATGACATAAACTCAATGTCAGATGGAAGTGGATTAATGTGATGCAAGTTTTGGGCCATAGTAGGTGCTGTTGGTACCCCATCCAGGGAAGCTTTGGGGGCTGGCTGCTGCTAATAGCTCTGGGAAGCCCTCTTCTGCTGACTAGGAGCCACCTCACCGGTGACGTTCCTGTCCCCTCCCTCATCCCTAAAGAAGCCACTTGCCAGTGCTTGACCTTGACTCAAGGTTGGCCCAATTCTGCAGTTAGCCTTTCGGAGGCTAAGTGGGAGGCTTGTCTCCAGCTAACAGCATATTCTCCTAACATTTATTCTTCCTCTCTTGCTTCTCTAACTCCCCCTGTCCAAAACTGCTTACTCAAGAATTCCTGCCTCGGATTCTGTTTGTAAGAAATGGGAAGTAAGACAACGGGTTTCTGCACTGTAGTTATGTTTCAATTCTTAATATCTTTAGAATGGTCTTAGCTCTGCTCATCAGTCTTAGGGAGGGTTATGTGGTCCAATCTGTAGAATAGCAAAACTGCTGAAGATCAGGCAGGTACTAGGGAAGCACCAAATCAAAAAAGTAACAGTGCTAGCTTTTCACTCATCAGAACTTCCATACCATGTTAAACCAGGGGAATGAGTTTGTAGGAAACTCTGTTTTCATTGGTGATAATACAGTTTCATGAGAATGAGGTAAAATAATTTATGTTTAGAAATCTTTTCGTAGAGCAAGTGCTTTTGTGAATGCTAAGTAAGTAGAATAATAGCATAAACTTTTCATCCCTGAGTATCATTTCCTCCCAAAGGGAACATATAGGCTATTGCGTCATCGCGCGGCACGCTCTGCTGTTGTTCTTTAATCACTCAACTGTGTGTACGATCTGGTGTGTCTCGAGGGAACCAGATCTCACAGGGCCTGCCATTTACGTGTTATTCAAAAGAATTATTCCTTTTTCAAATAATCTGTTTAAAAAATTACTAGTGAGGTGTGAAAAACACTCCATTATTATCCACTTGGGCAATGCTGTTTGAACATGACACTCTGTACTATAATAGCAAACTTTCTGGATGGATAAAGATCTCTATAAAGTCCATCAATTTTTACCTTTCCTTAAAAAGTAAAAATTAGACATAAACCAAACGTCCAATTAAGGGAGGCTTGTCTAATACGTTATGGCAAATTCAATACAATAAAGTATTTCATGGCCACTAAAATCAGGTTATGGAAAAATATGCAATGACGTGGAAACACTGTGTATTGAGTGGGAAAAGCAGGTTACGTAATAATGTATAAACTCCGATCTCTTTTACATATAAAAGTAAAATATAAGGTATGTATATATGTACAGTTATATATATGTGTGTTTATATACATGCTCATATATATGCACACATACATGTACCTGCATTCACACATATTTGTATATATTAAATAAACATGAAATATATATTTATAAATGTAAGTAATATATATTCAACAAATCTCTGCATTTTTGAAGAGGCTTCTGTTTCTCCCTGCTCCCTTCTTTCCCACCACCAACTGGTCCAATCTCTTGTCTTTCTTTAGCACTACCCTGTGTCTAATTAAGTCATAAAATATTAGATGGGAAAAATTCCTAGGGATTAACTGGTGTAACTCTCTAGTCAAAGCCACATACGTGACATGGACCTTTAACCTTCAGGGAACAATTCTGGTAACAAGGAGTGCAAAGCTTCATTTCGTGGCAGAGTCAGCATCTCGTGAAGTCCTCTTTGGGAGGTTTCCTTTCTCCTAAGAGCTCTATTATTATTATTATTATTATTATTATTATTATTACCAGAAATTTTATTTCTCATGATTACCTTCAATTGGTCCCCAAATTTTGCACTCAGAAGTACAACAGCTTCCAAGAACATTTCTTGAAATGTTGGAAAATATACGACATTGAAACGTCTTTTCTCTTGGCTAAAAATCTTTCTCTTCTCCAATGTGTCCTAATGAATCTTTCTGTCTTCAGCTGAACTAAATATAAAGCTGTGTTTGAAAACTCATGGCGACAAGGGACATAAGTTAACGGCTAGAAGGGTTGTTAGGAAGTTCTTTCATATATGTTTTCCATGATAAAAGGCCCAAACTGGCATGGAAGCAGCAGAAAGCAGGAGAGAAAGAAAAAAAGAAGGATCTGTGAGGCTAAACCTAATTAATAATTTTGGTAATGAAGAAATAGATTATTAATAGATGCCCTTAATACTTAAAAGAAAGTTATATTTAGAGGAAAACTTTCAGAACTAGGCTAATAGTACCCCAAAGTTATTTTCCTAGTCAGCATTCAGAGACCTGATCTAGTTAACGCTTAAGAAAAAAGTGTTTGTGAAGGATTCCACTTCTAGGTAGCATAGAGTGGGTTGCACAAGGCAAGGTCACCTCTTCAAACTTTAGGGAAAAAACAGATAATTTACAGAAATTGTCTAATTTTAAAGGCTTGCGATAGTGATGGGATTGAAGAAAACTAGATGAAATACAATGCTAGAGAGGAGAAGCCTTCCCAGGGGAGCTGTGAGTGAGATGCTGCTAGCTCTCTTGCCATCCGGGGTCATTTGCTAGTTGTAGACAGGAGCCGTATGAATCAGGCAGGTCCCTAAAAGCCCCAGGTCGGGGGAAAGGAAACAGACAGAACTTGAAGCAGCCTAATGGGACTGGAGGAAAGAAAGGGAAACTTGAATAACCTCAAACACGAATTTCATTTTGTTCAAGGGATGTCTGCTGAATTCTGTGCCTGCCCTGGAGGCCACAGAGAGAATGCAGGGGTTTCTCAACTAGCATTGTAATTCAGCCTTTTGCAAGATGAGATTCTGAGTTTGATTTTCGATAATCCCAGCCCAGCAGCTACAGGAGATGAAGGTCTCTTTCAGGGTAGTCACAGAAGCTTTCAGGTCATTTTTGTGGTACTTGAGCTGGGTATTCAAATACCTCACCCCACCGCTTTCTTTCCCCACTTTGTCCAGTGACCTTAGGAGTAACTAACCAACCTCATTATAACTTGTTAATTTGGTAAAAATGTTCAAAAGTGTCATATACATGTTCACTGATATTCTTATTTCCTGTGGCTGTCAGACTAAGAGTCTCCAACCATGATACTTTGTATCTCTGTTGCCAGACCATGCCATGAGCTATCGGTGCTGTCATTACTACTGGAAATAGAGTCATTAGTGTCTTTAAATCTGATCAGATTCCAGAAACCCCAGAACCAATTTAGAAAATTTATTCTTAAAATTCTGTATATAAATAAGCACAAAAGCTTACATGCTACTAATACGTCATGAAATGAAATTATGGGGAAGCAGAGGGACAGCAAAGATGACTGAGACAGAGAAGGAGGGAGACAAATATAAGGCAACGCCACCGGCTGATCATTGCTTGACACCAAGAATAACTGATTGCGAATCTCGTGGGACAGTCTTGTAAGACACCTTATGAATTTCAGCATTGCAGGAAAGTCAGCAGAGCAGGAAAAGAAGTTCCACCTCCTGTCCCAGGTTCCCCTTTGTCAAAAGGGTGCCCTGATCTCCAGCAGTAACTCCTAAGACATTATTCGGTTATCATTTTTCATAATATACATTACATAATAATCTCCCAACTAGCACAAAGTTACAAGATGGCGGAATCGTCCACATGCTTTTGTTAACGCCAAATAAATTAATATGATTGGAAGGAAAGTCCATTGCAAAACATGCAGTAAAGATGCCACATAAACTTGCAAGTG
Organism: Lipotes vexillifer; assembly: GCF_000442215.2. Lineage (NCBI taxonomy): Eukaryota > Metazoa > Chordata > Mammalia > Artiodactyla > Lipotidae > Lipotes > Lipotes vexillifer. The sequence continues at coordinate 806,356 of NW_006784423.1, read as the reverse complement.
ACGTGTCATAATCATTACCAATATGAGTAAAACTTTGTGTAAAATAATTAGAAAGTGACATAGGGGAAAAATTATTTACAGATTAGATGAGTGTAATCATAAATTTCCATGTGAGTACAAATGGAGTATATTCTTTACTCATCTTACTTTGACAGTTTTAATCACAGAACACAAAAATGTTCTCTTTCCAAATTAAAACTAATTAAAAACTCTCTAAAGAACAATCTGCAGCAAGGAAACTCAACAGAACTAGAACCTACTCAGCAAAAGTGCTCAGGTAGTTGAAAAGGAGAGGTTACAAAACGTATTCTAATTTCGATCATGTAACTCATCACAAAAGTCATTCTAAGCTTATTTTTAATTTAATAATACTTCTGTGCTGGCAGATATTATCTTTATTAACTAGCCATGTTTGCCTTTAGACTAAGCTTCAAATTTGTTTGTAGATGTGACAAATTATTAGAAGACTGTCATCAAGGATGGGGTAGATTCATCATTTATTCATACAGCAAATACGCATGTACCTACTATGCTCCCAGGACCGGAAGATGTAAGCAAATGAGGAGAAGCATGTTTCCAATAAAGCACAAGCTGCGAGAGTGAATGGAGGAAAGGGAGAGAGGAGAGAATCGAGGAATTAGTGAGAGTCAAGTTTCCTGAAATAAAGGGGGTTTTAACCTGGTAGGTGAGGGTAGCATTGCTGAGGCCTAACCCGTCCTCCCTCTAAGAGTCCTGAAGGCAATTCTGATTTGTTTCCCAGCCACTTCAGAACAATACTTTCAGGCAAATTCCCACCCAGGCTGCGCTTTTATGTAGCCACTGATCATCACACTGTGGGCAGATGTGAACCTGACTGCAGAAAGGCAGAAGTGAAGGATCAGCTCAGGTAAAGGAAGGCTGAGGAAAACTTAAGAGCCGTGAAATTCTGAAATGCCGTCCTGAGAAGGAGCTGCCTATTGAAGAAAAGGAAAGCAAGGTTTTTGCTGAGTCGTTTCGCTGGTTTTTTAAATTTTTACTGGAATACAGTTGATTTACAGTGTTGTGTTAGTTTCAGGGGTACAGCAAAGTGAATCAGTTATGCATATACATAGATCCACTCTCTTCTAGATTCTTTGCCCACACAGGTCACTACAGAGTACTGAGTAGAGTTCCCCGTACTGTACAGTAGGTCCTTATTAGTTATCTTTTTCTATACGGCAGTGTGTATATGTCAGTCCCCATCTCCCAATTTATCCACCCCGCTCCGGTTACACCCTGGTAACCATAAGTTTGTTTTCTACATCTGTGACTCTCTTTCTGTTTTGTAGATAAGTTCATTTGTACCCTTTTTTAGACTCCACATATAAGTGATATCGTATGATATTTGTCTATCTCTGTCTGACTTACGTCACTCGGTATGACAATCTCTAGGTCCATGCATGTTTAGCTGTTTCTCGAAGCATCCTGACAGAAGCATGATCGGCTTCAAGGACTGTGCTTAAGCCAGCAGGGAAGATAGAAAAAAGACACTCAATATTGGTAATTCCTGAGAATGACCGTTACCTGTTTCTACATAAAAGAAAGCCTTTCTATAGCATATGGTTATGCTATTGCCAGTGTATCATCAGCTTTTATTTTATGATGCAGTGATTTACAAGCTCACATTAGATCCAGTTGAGGTACAGAGTGAAAGGATGTGGCCTGCAGCTCCTGAGACGGAACCAATGAACCCTCCTGCTGCAGGCCCTGCCCCACGTAACCCCCTCCTCTGAGTGCCTGACTTCTCACTCATATACCATCTCGGTGTTTAGGGGATATTCCTTCCATGATTAGATCACCAGAGCCTGACTTCCTTCCCTGGTGCCCTGAGGGGCTCCCTCCGCCAGCCTGGACTCTACGCTCAGTGGCAAGCAGGCTCCTTCCAGGAGGCTCTGCAGCCTGTCTGGCCCCCACCACCCCTGCCTTGTTCCCCTGGCAGGCAGCATTGTTTATACTTCAAATTACAATGAGTTTTTCTCCTGTGTCCCTGACAGGCCGTTCGCGCCACATTTTTTGATGCATTTTCTCATGTTCCTACCTGGTGACCTTGTCTTAACCTCCTGGTAAGACATTTCTGTCTCTCAGTTGACTCAGGGCTCTGCTGAGGCCCCAGGGAAGTTTACAGATTGTCTTCCATCCCTGGCTTCCCAAGGAGCCAGGGAAGCTCTGGGGCTTTGGTGGCTGCTCTGTACCTTGGTGGCTAGACCGTCACATTTGTGAGCCTGCGGTCTGCAGAGTGGATGGCAAGTCCCATGCGCTCCTAGGTTCTCCGAAGCACTGAGCAGCGTTCTGTTCTGCTGTTCAGCCCTCTCATGTCAAGATATGAGCGTAGGAGGGTACCTACCCCTACTGCTTCCAACTGCATCCTTCTACCCAGAATGCTCTCCTGCACCCCTGGATGGATTAATCAGTGGTGGACTTGGTTTTTTCTGTGTGTGTGTTTGTGTGTGTGTGTGTGTGTGTGTGAGAGAGACCTGTGGGGTGTCTGTCCTACACATTTGCATTGTGTTTCCAGTCTATTCTCACCCACTGTAAGTCCTATTTTGAACTTAGACGCTAAGTATCAAAGCAAGTCTTCTTTCTTAGATCTTTATTACATTGGTCCCTTTTCAGCTGGCTACCAAACGTGAGAAGACTGGCTTCACGATGAGGGGCAACAACAGGAAATAAAACAACATTTCCACATCCGTCCACGGGTGGTTACTTTATACGCACCACCACGGTTACAGTACAGAAGGAGAGAGAAGGCATGTAAGTCAGGCAAGTGTTATTGTAAATAATGCATATTATTGATTTATTTGTATATTTATTTTTACACCATATTTTGTTCTCAAAAAGGATATGAGAAGCAACTGGATCCTGTGAACTGTGTTGCATGAGAAGAATGAATAAATACTACGAGGGATGAAAGGAGGGAGCACACATGCTAAAGGCCCAGGAGGACAAGGCTGGGGTCGGGGCAGACGGGGGTGGGAAGTGAAGAGACAGTTTCACACCGAATTTCTGCCACTACCTGGGCTGTTTGACCGACTAGAACTCCCTTGATGAATCCTGAAGTCCTGTGTCTCCAGCCAACTGTAGCCAGACCTCGGAGATCCAGCAACAGCAATCACAGAATGATGAATATAAACTTTTCTCCTTCAAAGGGAGCCTCGATACTCAATAAAACTTCACCATAATTCTTGAACTAGAAAACTCCCTCTCTCTCTCCTAAGCCCGACCACACGGTCAGAATTATTTCTGCTACCAAAGAAGGAGGAAAAGGAGGACGGGGAGCAGCGGGGGGGAAGCCCAGCCTCAGGCTGATGTCACCTGGACTTTTCAACAGTAAGCACGACTCCTGGATCCACGTGGGTCTTGTCCTCCAACGCCAATACAATGGGAACTGACACTTATGCTCATGTCTAGGACCTCCCCTGTAATCAGGTTCACACCCACCGCCATGTCCAGAAATCATTCTATCTACTCTCCGTCCCTTCTTCTTGGTATTTATCCTGCTTGATGTTATTTATGATTCCTGCATCTCTGGTTTGGTGTCTGTCATTGATTTTGGAAAATTCTTGGCCATTATTACTGCAAATGTCTCTTTTCTTCCACACTTTCTTTCATCTCTTTCTGGTATTACAATTACATATTTGTTACACCTTTTGAAAGTACTCCACAGTTCTTGAATGCTTTGTTCCATTTTTATTCATTCTTTTTCCCCTTTCCATCTCATTTGGGGACATTCTTACTGACCTATCGTCAAGCTTTTTTTTTCTCAATTTCTAGCATTTCCTTTTGATTCTCTGCTTAATGTGAACCATCTGTTCTTACATGTTGTCTAATTTTTCCATTAGAGTCCTTAATATATTCATCATAGTTATTCTAAAATTCCCTGCATGATAATTTCAAAATTTGTTTCATGTCTGAGTTCAGTTGTGATGCTTGTTTTGTCTCTTTAGTCTCTGCTTTTACTTGCATTTTATCATGCCTCCTGCTTTTGTTGCTGTTGTTGTGAAAAGCCAGATAGAAACTGAGATGAACAGTGCTCTGTTGTGAGGTTTTATGTTCATCTGGATAAGAGTTGGGCTGCACTTAATGTATTTTTAGTTGTAGGTGCCAGAGTCTTCAAATTCCTTAAGCATCTTGTTTTCATCTCCTGTGTCGTTTGGGGGCTTCTGTAAGAAGGCCTCCTTAGCTGAGTCTGCAGCTTTTTCAGCTGTAACCCACTCTTATATTGGAGAATTGTGGATGGGGTGATAATGGGTGGGGAGGGGAATTGTTCTATAATATTATGAATGAATCTCAGCTTTTAATTGGTCCCGTGACCTTCACAAGTGTCTCTCACCCTCCCCCCGAGATGAGAAAAGGAAGGAATAGAGGTCTGGAGTCTGAGAAATGCCGTCCCCCGGGCAGATGAGGCTCCAGTGAGGTCTTTTCCCCCAAAGTAGGTCCTTGTTGTGGAGAACTCTTCCTCCTCCTGCCAAAGCCTGGAGGGGGTCTTACTCAGCTCTCCACCATGGAAATCTGATAAGTTCCTGGAGGTAAAACCCACGTAAGTGTGGGAGCCCCCCCAAGATGGAGCCCTGTGAGCTTCTCACTTCCCGAGTCCACATGCAGGCTCGGCAATTCAGCAAAACAACCGTGGAAGTGTTCCTACCAGTTTATGGGTCCAACAGCTTCTGTTCCAGGTAAGTAGATCTTGACTGTGACTCTGGATTCAACCATCTCTCCGGACTTGGGGCAGGGGGGCGGGGGTTGACTGCCCTGAGATCTCAGTTCTTGTTGGATCCAAGACAGTCGTTGCTTTCTAATTCGTTTCATTTTTTCTTATTGTAAGGGTAGGAGTGACAGCTTCTAAGCTCTCAATATGTCAGAACTGCAGCAGGAAATCTTTTTTTAATTTCAATATATTGTTCTCGATTGGCTACTTTGCAATAAGACTTAAATGTTCTCAAGTCTCTTTCAACTTAAAATAAAATGACACACAACCCCTTCATCTCCTAACCTCCCCGATTACTTCATTCTTTTCTCCCCTTTTCTGTCAAATCTCTTGAAATAATTGTCAAAAATTCCTGTTGCCACCTCTTTTCACTCACACCTCAGCCCTCTGCACACCCATTTCTGCTCTCATTATCCCGTCAAACTTGCCAAGAGCTGCCTTGTTGATAACTCAAAGGACCATGTTTTTTAATCTCTCAGGAGATTTGAATCATTATTTCTCTCTCATTAAAACGTTTTCTTCCCATAATGTCCTTTACCATAATTGCAGTTTTTCCTCTTCCTTTTTCGGTTACATGCATCTCATTTTCTAAAGGAATTTCTACTTTTTTCCAGTCCTTTTACCATTTCTATTCTTCTGGGTTCTATCCTAGTCTCTCTTCTCTTCTTATTCAGCCGCCTTTCCTACACAACCCATTCGCTCCTATTGCTACAACTGCCAGCGATACGACGGTAATTCCTGAATCTCTGCGGCCACTCGAGAATGTTCTCCTGAGCTCCTATTCCACTTCTCCTTGGATACCTGCTTGGATGCCCCATAAGCATTATAAAGTCATTGTACCCACATAAATGTCATGTCTGGTGCTTCCTTTTTCAGTAAATGGCACTGCCATGCACTGTCTTGCCAAAAAAGTATACTGTAGCATGACTTATTATAATATACATTACTATATATTACAGTATTATTTATGTATAATACAGTATACAATTTTATGATAGTGTAATGTGTTACAATTTTATAGTTATAGTATAACATATTTTATGTAGATAAATAGATAGAAAGGCTCTCTCTTATTCTCTTGACTAACCTAAAACCAAATACCAAGCATTGGTTATTAACAGCTCTCAAACCTGTCCACTCTTTCCATCCTCAATTCTGTGAACTTACTTCCAGCCTCTGCAACCAACCTGTATTCCAAACTCCAGGGTTGCCTCTCTCCAATCCGTTTGGAAAATTTCACTGTCAACGTGGACTTTTTAAAATGGAAATCTGCATATGTCATTCCCTTTCTTAAATTCTTTAATGCTTCATTCTATTAGCAAAAAGAGCAAACTCCTTCTTAACTTGGCTTTTTACAAAGACCAATGCAATCTGGTTTCTGCTTAACTAACTCTTTTCAAGGTTCCTGCCTGAGCCCCTTAACCGGTGAGTGAATGGGACCAGCTAAAAATCCATTCACCTGGCACACTCAGTTTTCTCTTTTGTCAGGGCTTGGCTTAGCTATCACTTCTAAGAGGAAATCTTCACCAGCCATCCTTCCAAGTCTGGTTTTGATGCTGCCCTTATGTGTTTTCATAGCATCTGTATTTCTTATATTATGTTATATTTCAATTGACAGTTAACTTACCTTTATTCCCATACAATAGATTTGTAACTTGGCTGGTCACATGCGTTTCAGCTTTTGTCAGTGTGCCTTCCTGTTATGCAAAGGCTTGAAAGCTAAAATCTACACTTCTCATACTTCCTTGTGGCCAGGTTTTTTGGATACGTTTAGGTTCCCCAGTTAGATGTACCTGCATAGGGACCACAATTCAGAACAGTGGGAAGGTGAGTGCTGGGACATGAGGCGCACAACTGGCTCTGGAGCCACACCTGGGACTCAGGTAAGGTTGTATCATCCTGGAGGTTGCCGGAGCAGTTTCACGCCCCCCCACCCCCGCCCCCGATCCCTGCTGTGGCAGAGGCAGAGGCTCCACTGGCAAGGCAGTCTGGGGAATTTTTCTAGTAGTAAAATTCTGGAGGCTCAGTCTGGAGCATTCATCATTTCATCATCTCAACTATCTTACAAGCGTCTAATTTATGTATTAAATCTGCTTCTGCCTGAACCTCTAAGTGGTATATATTATCCATCCCAGAGGTCTTCAAACATCCTCCTCCTGTTCATCTCATAATAAGCTCTCAATACGTAGTTGTTGACTGATGGGTAGACATACATCAAAGATGTTATTACCCTTCTCTGGATCATTTCTGGAGAATTTTTTTGATATTTCAATAAAGTAACAAAGAATACCAGAATAAACGGGACGATCAGAATAATCTCATCACCTAAATAAACTCATAGCAGTAAAAGAATACATAGTCTTATTCTACAGGAGATCATTAGAAGCTGTGTGTTCATGAAGTTACCACGGCACATTGGTTATTTTGGAAACACATCTTACTAGCCCGGCATGAATTCATTTCTATCAAAAGTTAAAGCGCCACATTTTCTGCTGTGTATGCACTGGAACATTTTAACTATTTGAATTAAAATGTGATTCAGTTTATTCGATTTTGAAAAAAGCAGTAAAGCTATTTGTACCATTTTTTCTTGTTGATCTAAATGTCTAAACCTATGAGAGATGGTAGACAAACCTGCATCAGGACAGGCATTAAATTCCTGTATTGCGAGCAAAGGAAAGAGTATAAGAAAAATCTCAGTCCACATACCTCTGGGAGCAAAGTGTTTACGCAAACCATCCAGACAAGCGGTCTCCCATCTGAGTTCCGTTCCAGACAAGTCTCGCCTCAGGTTGTCAGGCCAGGCAACAGTTGCTCAGTCCCATTGCTGTGTGGCCACAGGTTAACTGTATTTCTGTAAGAAGAATATTTGAGCAACAGATTAAACCACCCAGGGAAACGCTGAGATAAGGTTAATTAGAAATATTGAAGTAAGGCAAGGGTTCTTTGATAGCAAGTTTGGGCAAAGGCGGAGAAGGGAAGCTTCTATGTGGAAGGGATAATTGAAGGCTGAACCTGAGTTTGGGAACAGTTACGTCTCAGAGCAGTAGACTGGTTAACAACTTTTTTAATTTTTTTTTTAATTTTAAAGTCCAGACACAAGCTTTTGCTAGATAGAAACTTTTTCAAATGTGACAGGATCAGAAGCCCTGGGAAGATATCCAGTGTTTAAAATTGGTTCCCAACTCAATGGGTTTAAAATGTTCATCACTCTTCCCCATGACGCACTCTCCCTTCCTCCAGTAATGCAAACTGGATGTCCCCAGGTCACCTGTATTAGTTAATGGAGGCTAGACAGTTCTAATAAACAGACTCAAAATGCAAATGGCTCAAATACGATAGAATTTTATTTTCCCCTTATCTAACCCCCATAGGCTGCTGACCCTGGTGGGCAGCTGGTTCTCTTCCAGGCATTCAGGTCACCCCCACATACAGATCTCCCTCAACTGATAGGCTTATGTCGCCATGAGCGCATCGTACGTTGAAAATATCCTAAGGCAAAATGCATTTAATACACCTGACCTATCAAACATCGCAGCTTAAGGCTTCCCTGGTGGCGCAGTGGTTGAGAGTCCGCCTGCCGATGCAGGGGACACGGGTTCGTGCCCCGGTCCGGG
>NW_006784423.1:781690-797881 GCF_000442215.2 Lipotes vexillifer | reverse complement strand
GGGTTCGTGCCCCGGTCCGGGAAGATCCCACATGCCGCGGAGCGGCTGGGCCCGTGAGCCATGGCCGCTGAGCCTGCGCGTCCGGAGCCTGTGCTCCACAATGGGAGAGGCCACAGCAGTGAGAGGCCTGCGTACCGCAAAAAAAAAAAAAAAAATCACAGCTTAGCCTCATTTACCTTCAACGTGCTTAGAGCACTTACCTTAGCCTACAGTTGGGCAAAATCATCTAACCCAAAGGCTATTTTATAATACAGTGCTGAGTATCTCATGCAATTTATTGACTACTGTACTGACAGTGAAAAGCAGAGTGGTAGCCTTGGTCCATAACCATCGTTCACCCTTGTGACTGCAGGGCTTCCCAGCATCACGAGAGAGGATTGTACCATGTATCACTAGTCTGGGAAAAGATCAAAATTCAAAGGACAGTTTCTACTAAATGCATATCGCTTTCACACCATTGTAAGGTTAAAAAATTGTAAAGTCAAACCACTGTAAGTTGGGGGCATCCATCTGAAATGGCTACTGGTCCTCTGCATCCAGCTAGCAGAAGGGAAAGGAAAACGTCAGGGGGGTCTTCTGATCTCTCCTAAGTCCCCCCCCCAGAATGGATAGTCTTTGATACCCTAGGCAAAATCAGGTGTCATAGTTCATGTCCTCCAGAGTATTTTTTTAAAATAAGATGCCCTTTTGAAGAGAAAATGTCATTACTTTCCAACATTTTCAGAAAACAAAACCTAATAACAACAATTTAAATTGACATATACACACTGCTATATTTAAAATAGATAACCAACAAGGACCTACTGGGTAGCACAGGGAACTCTGCTCAATATTCTGTAACAATCTAAATGGGAAATGAATTGAAAAAGAATAGATACATGTGTATGTATAACTGAATCACTTTGTTGTACACCTGAAATTAACACAGCACTGTAATCAACTATACTCCAATATGAAATAAAAAGTTAGAAAATAAAATAAAATAAAATCTTCACATGGACACACTAGTTTTCTTAATCAGTAAGCAAAGGCCTATGGGTTATATCACGCTTTCACAGTCATTCAAGCTAGGACAAGCCTGCTGTAGCATTTCTTTTATTTATGAAAGTAAAAAATTACTTTGATTTATACTCATGCACCTGCACACAGTTCCCTTATTTGTAATCTCTTCCATTAGTGGGGTACAGTTGCTACAACTGATGAATAACATTGATACATTATTATTGACCGAAGTCCAGAGTCTACTCTAGGGTTCCCTCTTTGTGTTGTATGTTCTATGGTTTTTGACAACTGCATAACATCAGGTACCTGCCATTACAGGATCATACAGGATAGCTTCACTGTGCTAAAAACACCCTGTGCTCTATCTGTATACCCCTCCCACCCCACTTCTCCAAACCCTGGCAACCACTGAACTTTTTACTGTTTCCATAGCTTTGTCCTTTCCAGAGTGTCATATAGTTGGAATCGTACACTACAGCTTTTTCAGACTGGCTTCTTTCACTAAGAAATTTTCATTTAAGTTTCTTTTGAGTCTTCTCCTGCCTTGATAGCTTCTTTTCGTTGCTGAATTATATTCCATTATATGGATGTACCACACTTTGTTCATCCATTTACCTATTGAAGGGCATATCAGTTACTTTCAGTTTTGAACAATTATTAATAAAACCACAATAAACATTTAAGTGCAGGTTTTTTGTGTGGACACAAGTTCTTGACTCATTTGAGTCAATACCAAGGACTGTGATTGCTGACTCATATAGTAAGAGTGCCCTTCCTTTTGTAAGAAATCAGCAAACGGCCTTCAAAGTCACTGCTCCACGTTGCATTCCCTGTGGCAACAAATAAGACTTCCTGTCGTTCCACATCGTCACCAGCTTTGGGTTGTCAGGGTTTTTTGGCTTCTAGCCATTCTAATAGATATGTACTGGTATCTCATTGTTTTAATTTGCAATTTGCTAAGGACATGTGATGTTGAGCATCGTTTTGTATGTTCATTTGACATCTCTCTGTCTTCCCTGGTGAAGAATCTATTCAGATTTTTGCCCGTTTTTTTAACTGGGTTGTTTGTTTTCTTAATGTTGAGTTTTAAGGGTTCTTTGCATATTTTGGATACAAGTCATTTACCAATATGTGTTTTCAAATATTTTCTCTTGGTCTGTGACTTGTCTCTTCATTCCCTTAACTGTGTTTTTCTCAGAGCAGAAGTTTTTAATTTTAATGAAATCCAACTTATCGACTTTTTCTTTCGTCAATCATGCTTTTGGTGTCATATCCAAAAAATCGTCACCAAACCCAAGGCCACTGAGATTTTTTCTATGCTATTTTCCAGAGGTTTTTATACTTTTGCATTTTACATTTAGGTCTATCCATTTTCAGCTCCTAGAGTATTTTGATATTGAAGTTTGTTTCGTATAGTGATTATCAACTGGTGTCAGGGTCCCTCAGGGGGTATTTTGTGAAATTTTGGTTGTTATATCCATTGACATCTAGTAAGTAGAGGATAGGAATCCTGCTAAACATCCTGCAATGCACAGAGCAGCCTGTCACAAAAAAGGATTGTCTGACCCAAATATCAATAATCCCCAGTAGAGGAACCCAGGTCTAGCACATGTCACGTGGTATTGTTTTGTGTGAAAACTAAAATACAACTTATCAAAAAAATTGTGAGATACACTGAAAACCATGGTTGGTGAGAAATTTATAGCACAAAATGCATACATTTAAAAACATAAAGTTCTAAAATCAATAATCTAAGCTTTCACTTTAGGAATTTATAGAAAAAAGGGAAATTTAAGCCCAGAGCATACAGAAGAAAGAAAACAATAAAAATAGAACAGAAATCAATGAAATTAGAAAACAGGAAAACCAGAGAGATAGGTAAAACCAAAGCTGTCTCTTTAAAAAGATTAATAAAATTGGTAAACCTATAATAAGGCTAATCTCACCACAAAGGAGGGAAGGCATAATTGAATATCAGAAATGAATGTGGTTTCATCATTACTGAGCCCATGAATGTTCAAGGATAATAAAGAAATACTATATGGTACATGACTCTTTTTCACTTATGGTTTTCACAGGGTATATGCCCAGTAGTGGGATTGCTGGGTCATATGGTAGCTCTATTTTTAGTTTTTTAAGGAACCTCCATACTGTTCTCCATAGTGGCTGTATCAATTTACATTCCCACCAACAGTGCCAGAGGGTTCCCTTTTCTCCACACCCTCTCCAGCATTTATTGTTTGTAGATTTTTTGATGATGGCCATGCTGACCGGTGTGAGATGATACCTCATTACACTACCAAACGTAAGGTAGATAGCTAGTGGGAAGCAGCCACATAGCACAGGGAGATCAGCTCCGTGCTTTGTGACCACCTAGAGGGGTGGGATAGGGAGGGTGGGAGGGAGACGCAAGAGGGAAGGGATATGGGGATACATGTATACGCATAGTTGGTTCACTTTGTTTTAAAGCAGAGACTAACACACCACTGTAAAACAATTATACTCCAATAAAGGACCAGTAGGTCCTTTACCAATAAAGATGTAAAAAATATAATGATACAATTTTAAAAAATGGTAAAAGTAAAAAAAAAAGAAGGAAAGAAATACTATGAAGAACTCTATGCCCAGAAATGTGATGACTTCCTTGAAAGATACAAGCTACGAAGACTCCCACAAGGAGAAGTAAGATAATCTGAATAGGCCTGTATCTGTTAAAGGAGTGGAATCATGAAGAACCTTCCAACAAAGAGAACGTCAGGCTCAGATGCCTTCCCTGGTGCATCCTACAAACTCAGGGAAGAAATACCAGCTCTCAATTCCATATAGGCCATTACAGAGTACTGAGTAGAGTTCCCTGTGCTATGTGGTAGGTCCTTATTAGTTATCTATTTTATATATAGTACTGTGTATATGTCAATCCCATGGGGAAACAATCTAAAAAAGTGGATATAGGTTATGCATAACTGATTCACTTTGCTGTACACCTGAAACTAACACAACGTTGTAAATCACCCATACCCCAATAAAAAAAGTTTTTAAATGCTACATATTGTGTGATTCCAATTATGTGAGGTCTTTTTTTTTTTTTTGGTCCGCGGGCCTCTCACTGTCGCGGCCTCTCCTGTTGTGGAGCACAGGCTCCGGACACGCAGGCTCAGTGGCCGTGGCTCACGGGTGCAGCCGCTCCGCGGCATGTGGGATCCTCCCGAACCGGGGCGCGAACCCGCGTCCCCTGCATCAGCAGGCGGACTCTCAACCACTGCGCCACCAGGGAAGCCCCAATTATGTGATATCTTGGAAAAGGCAGAGACTATAAAAAGATCAGGGATTGCCTGCGATTCACGGGGAGGGGAAAGAGGATTAAATGGGGGGAGCACAGGGGACTGTTTTGGGGTGTACTGCTCTGTGGGACACTGTTATTTTAGACATAGACCCTATGCATTTGTCAAAACCCACTGAACTTTGCAGCACAAAGAGTGAAACTTAATGAATGCAGGCATATTTTTAAAAACGTTTTTAACAAATTGGTGGAGTCATAGAATGGAAGGCAGAATTTGACAGCAATTTGTATTATAAATATATGAAACAATCTCACTAAAGGGATGGGGAGAAAAGGTGGTGATCTATGTAACTTCGAAAATGAGAAGAGTCTGCAAAATTAAAGACAAAAGACATTGTCCACAAGACCTGCACTCCAGTTGATAAAGTTGTATCCCTCAGGAGTAAGTTTAAGAATTCTGATACTGCTATACATGTACATGGGAATGAAAAAATTATGTAAATGATTGGTGGATGGTATGAGCCCCTTTTCTCACTGTTGGAGGGAGCGGCCACAGATAAGCAAGGGCGGAGCCTAGAATGACCCACATGGAGATGGACTAGAGCTGGAGACATGAGGATGAACTCGTGTTTAGCTTTTACTCTAATCACAAATAGTTATACAGGGAATTATTTATAAATACGTGTACCAGGGTTAGTACGTGCACATATGTTTCCTTGCTCTGTCAGCTGAGATAGTTCATTGACAATGGCACCCCAGTATTAATGAGCACACCCAGTGCCCCATCCTTGGTTTCTAACACCATTATCCAATAAAAGGAAACAGGGTTCCCTGGAGAAATGGCTGATTCCTGAACTGAGGTTAGAAATATTCCAGTGAGCTTCTAACAGTTTGAGGTTTCAAAAAGTAAGAATGTGTTCAAAGAGAGAGAGAGAGGGAGAGAGAGAGAGAGAGGGGAGGGGAGGGGGACGGGAGGGCGGCAGGAGGAAGAGAACTAATGTTCTTGAGAGGTTCCCATGTGCCAAGAGGGGGACGGGAGGGGAGGGGCGGGGAGGAAAGAAAAGGGAAGGTCAGGGACTGGAAACTTAGTTTCCCTTGGAGGCAGACAGGCTTTTGTTAAGGAGACTAGAATATGGGGGTTACTTTTAAACGGTTACTTTTCTCCTTCCCTTGTCACAAAGCACAGGGGCGTTTTTCTCCTGTCTTAACCCTGAGAATCTGGTGGGTTTCCCTCCTCCCTGTGTCAAAGGCTAGAGCGGATTTGAGTTAGATGGTTTTTTTCCCAGTTTGGTTGGCCCCAGTGAAGACCAGTTGGTTGGGATTTGTTGAAATCATTTCGTTGGAGGTCAGGCTTTGTTAAGAACGAAAAGCTCTTGTCACCTTTCAAAGGGACTACCCCACCCCTACTCCACACCGAGAGCAGAGGGGATTTGTCTTTAATCCTCATCGGAACCCCGTAGAGCTCTTGGTGATACAACACCCAGACATGTGGTGTCTCCCCCCAAGATTGGGTGGGCTCCCTGGGCTTTTTAACTCTCAGGTCTGTCCACAATGAGACTACAGCAACTAACCAGTTACGGCTTAAGTTTGCATACCCTGGTTCTGGCTGCAGCAGTGGGCTTCTGGTCCAGTAAGTTATGATTCGCTATCATCACCTGTCTCTCCTACGTTGGGGATGGTGGTCTGCCTTGTGTTCTCAATTCTGTGATGGACCTCAGAAGAGCTGATGATTTTCAGTTCATATTTTTTTTAAGGTTGTGAGAACAGGAATGACTTCCAAGCTCCTTACATATCGTGCCCAAAATGAATGATTTATTTCTCCCTTTCTTTTTTTTTTTGTTTTTTTTTTTTTTGCGGTATGCGGGCCTCTCACCTTTGCGGCCTCTCGCGCTGTGGAGCACAGGCTCCGGACGCGCAGGCTCACCGGCCATGGCTCACCGGCCTAGCCGCTCCACGGCATGTGGGATCCTCCCGGACCGGGGCACGAACCCGTGTCCCCTGCATCGGCAGGCGGACCCCCAACCACTGCGCCACCAGGGAAGCCCTTTCCCTTTCTTTTTTACCTGCATGCTGTTCATATAATATCCAGAAAACAAATATTTTAAAAGGGTGGTTAGAAATATATCATTGCTTACCCAGATTACTAATTCCTCAATATTCCGAAAGCCTCAGAGGCTATGTCATGTAAAAATATGTATCATTAATTTTTCACGGTTAAAATTCTCTGTTGACCTCTGTGAATATTTTCCCGGCATTAAACAGTGACAGAAATAATCATCTATGCCTTGGGTATTTAGTTAACTGCCCAATACACAGTTTGGGGGCTTTAAAAATTTATATTCATGTTGCAAATCATCCCTCTGTTTTGGTTATGGGTCCCCAGATCTCTTGTGTCCCCTGATGCAGGAGTTTTGTTGTGGTCTTTCCTGTGCTTTGTGGTAAGGTGATATTACCTCACTCTCCACAAAACAAAGCCTGGACATGTGCAAACTGAAACTACATTGGCTTTTTATTACCCTAAAAAATTTTAAACTTACTCTCCAACTTATTGCATACTGTAATCCAGGGTTTTCTACTTTTTAAGCAACATAAATGCTTCTCAAGATTCTTTCTTCTAGTGAGTATCTATTTGGGTACTTGAATTCTCAAGGTGTTCTAAGATACATTTTTTCGAGGCTAAACATCATTTCATTCTTCCTGGAAACATACATAAATTCTCCAAGCTCCACTTTGCCACTGAAGTCTCAAATAAGAAGGTGAAAGCCTCCCAGCTGTGATATCATTATGGCTTTTTGTCCTCTTTCCAAATGTGTTTATAGGGTACAGCTAAAACCACCTTTTAGTAACCGCAGACTTTGTGCCACTCAAACATATAAAATGTACTTGTGTTATTATTAAAAACACAGATTGATTAGTAAGAAGGGAGTCTTTTCTGAAATCACTGAAGCTGACAGTCGTTCTCAGTTTGCAGCCTCATGCTTCCCCATCAGCTAGAGCGAACAGGTAACAGGCCAGAGAAGAGAATACAATAGCTACGCGAAACCAACCTCCTCAGCCCAAACCATAAGGCCTCTGTCGAGAAACGCTTGCTCCAGAGCCTTTGCAAAACTCACAAAGAAGGGAGTAAGTCCAGCAGGTCTTGAGAACCAGCAAGGGGAGTTAGTCACGAAGCTTCCTGGGCCCTGGGAATCTGGCCAGTTCCCAGGGATCAGCGAACATTCTGAGACTTATGATTAGAAATACAAGCATTGGGGCTTCCCTGGTGGCGCAGTGGTTGAGAGTCCGCCTGCCGATGCAGGGGATACGGGTTCGTGCCCCGGTCTGGGAAGATCCCACATGCCGTGGAGCGGCTGGGCCCGTGAGCCATGGCCGCTGAGCCTGCTCGTCCGGAGCCTGTGCTCCACAATGGGAGAGGCCACAACAGTGAGAGGCCCACATACCGCAAAAAAAAAAAAAAAAAAAAAAAAAAAAAAAAAAGAAATACAAGCATTTAACTTAATAGCCAGAGCTGCACATTTGCACGTAAGCTGGTGATTATCAGCCTGCGGCTTGGCGAAAAAGCAGGATTCCTTGGGGCGACACTCTGACGTCTCACCTGTGGAGTGGACGCACCGCCCGGGACCTTCCCAGTTGGGATTCCAGATTGCTGCTCCAGGGACTTCTCAGCATTGCTTGGATCTGGATGAAGTTCTCCTAAATTGGTGATGTATGCGCTCTCTCTTTATATGTTGCTTGTTTTCCCAACCTGGTGATGCAGATTCTCCCAGGTTGGTGATGTTGCTTTTTCTCTCAATCTGGTGATGAATTTTCTCTCAAACTCGTGACGTACGTGGCAGTGTAAGTGCTCCCAAATTGATGATGTATGTGTGTATACGTATGTAGCTTGTCCTTAGACTGTAACCTACTGCTAATACAATAAATTTCCTTACTTCTTGCAAGAAAGAAAAAAAAAAAGGACCGCTTTCTTGGTGCTTCCCCCTGTGGCTTTTCAACAAAGAACTTAGGCCTTTAGGGAGGGGGAAGAGCACAGGTAAGCAGCCTTGTGGTTCATTCGTTTATGCATTCATCACTCCTCCACTCCACTGAGTCTTGTTATGCCCCAGGCTATTTTATACAATGACGGGTGGACAGCAAATACTGTGTTTGCTGAGGAGCAGCTCAGAGGCTGGTATATGCACAAAAGCAAACACTTAGGAAAGAGGGGCTATCGTGGAGGTGAACCCAAGGGGCTATGGGAGAATGCAGTGGAAGCACCTGACCTCGCCATTAGTGAGGGGAAAAACAGTCTTCACCTAAGAGACGGCAACTCAAACGATTGATGATGTAACAACCAGATGACGAAGGGGATTGCATTTCGGGCAAAGGGAGACACGTGAGCAAAGGCTGGAATATTACACATAGTTTGGGATGGCTTGAGCATGATCGGGGTACAGGGAAGTGTGTGTATTTAAGATAAAAGTCATTTGGGGCTTCCCTGGTGGCGCAGTGGTTGACAGTCCGCCTGCCGAGACAGGGGACACGTGACCCGGTCCGGGAGGATCCCACGTGCCGCGGAGCGACTGGGCCCGTGAGCCGTGGCCGCTGCGCCTGCGCGTCCGGAGCCTGTGCTCCGCAACGGGAGAGGCCACGACAGCGAGAGGCCTGCGTACCGCAAAAAAAAAAAAAGATAAAAGACATTTGAGCATACTTATATGTGTGTGAGAAGCAGCAAAGGACAGGGGTCAGCAAAGAGGGAAGAATCCACTGGAATGGTTGAAGCCTCTTAGCAAATTGGGAGCAGATGTATTTAACATAGGCTTAAAGTTAAGACAGTGAACAGATGTACAAGGATTTTGTCAGCTTCCACTAAGAAATATTTTGCTGGGTTTTCAGCTAGTGATAAAAACAAAGATCTTCAGTCAAATAAGATTAGGAGAAAAGTAAAATTTTGTCATGCACAGCGTTAAATATCTGCAGAATAATGGACCACATGGTACATCTGTGGCAAATCCAATGGATAGTTTAGTGCCTTCAACCATCAGTGCCTTGAGTTCTAGCATCAAAGAAAGTAGGCTGTGTACATTATATAGGGTTGACGGTTGGCAAGGAACAAACAGTAGGAAACTGTGGAGAAGTGGTGAGAAAATCAACGTTACTCTGGCAATGAGTACAGGGCTCACCTACAGTCCAGAGGAGGAGAGACAAATGAAATCTCGACAGGGGTTACCTGGCTGGGGTACACGGAACTGAAATGGGGAAGACGGAGACACAGAAGTGCAGAGTAGGAAAGTGAAAGATGAGGTCACGGAAGAGACTGTGGAAATTCAGAATGGGAATATGGAGTAGCTCCAAAAGACTCAAAAGGTGATGACATTTAAGGTGCTCTCCCAAAGGAGTTTCCCCCAAATTTCTGAGGATGACAACTTGACGCCAGAGAAAATCTGACGATGTTAAGGCGCTAAATGCAAAAAAAGAGGCTAACAAAGCCTTCACACTTTGTTCTCGACATGCAGATTCCTGGTTCTCCAGTTAAAATAGTTCCTCGCCACAAGGTATTCTACCCCCTTCACAAACGCTGGCCTCCTGAGTCTTCAAAACACAGATCAAAACAAAAAGAATGTCCATCGACAGAGGAACGGATAAAGAAGATATGGTACATATACACAATGGAATATTACTCAGCCATAAAAAAGAACAAAATAATACCATTTGCAGCAACGTGGATGCACCCGGAGATGATTGTACTAAGTGAAGTAAGTCAGACAGAGAAAGACAAATATCACATGATATCACTTATATGTGGAATCTAATTTTTAAAATATGACACAAATGAACTTATTTACAAAACAGAAACACACTCACAGATTTCAAAAACAAACTTATGGTTACCAAAGGGGAAATGTCTGGGGAGGGATAAAGTAGGAGCTTGGGATTAACGTACACACACTACTATATATAAAATCGATAGCCAACAAGGACCTACTATACAGCACAGGGAATTCTACTCGGTATTCTGTAATAAATATGGGTAAAGAATATGAAGAATGAATATATATATATATATATATGTGTGTGTGTGTGTGTGTGTGTGTGTGTGTGTAACTGAATCACTTTTCTGTACACCTGAAAGTAACACAATATTGTAAATCAACTCTACTCCAATAAATTCTTTTTAAAAAGAGTACAATACTACTGTGTGCCTGCCTGTTTTGTCTCCTTTCAATGTGATGTTCAAACTCTCTCCCCTTAATACTCAGCCTCCAACCTGCTTTAACACCAGAAGTAAATGTTTTCTCTACCTAGAAATCTTTCCTAAACCCACAGTTCCACCCCAGCTGAATTATTCCCATCTCCTCTTGCTACTGGGCACCCTATGCATACCTCTAGCAGCCCGTGTGCCACATAACACTCAGTTATGACCACGCTTCCGTGCAAGGGTCTCTCCCACGGAATGCAAGGACCTTGAGAAAGTGAGCAAAATCTTACCTTTGTATCCCTAGTACATGGCACTTACTTGGTAAATATTTGCTGAACTGAACTAGATGATATACCCCAATGCTCTTTTACATTTGTGGGTTTCCATCTTTTCTCCTAAAAAGAATAATAATAATAGCTAATGTGTATTGACCACATTACATGCCAAACACACTATATTTAGTGTATCATTGAATGCAGTAATCCTATAAGTTACACATCATTATTCCCACATTATTGATGAAGAAAACAAGTTGTTTAAATCATATTTATAGCATTAAATGCCTCGTATGTAATCAACAGAGGTTGCTACTCTAGAGACATTTGTGTGTATTCACTGCTCATGGGTCTATTATCTGAGGGGGGACCACTCGTCACCAGTAACCATAGCTCCCAAGAAGACAGTGATTGTTTCCTGCGGAGGGGAGGGCTGAGATGTACCCTCAAGGAAACACATGAACATTTCAGTAAAAGGATGTGTGATTTAGGCAATGCCATCCAGGTGGCTTTGAAACCTCCTGACCATGGGGGTGAAGTCTTGCCCACTTCCTCACTGAGAATCACTGTTCATGTTTAGACTTGTATCACCAATGTTGTAAATATGAAGGGTAGAAAAAGCCTAGCCCATTACATGAATTTCAAGAGGAACTTTGGTGACTGGTGTTGGTAGAACAGAAGCCTTAGCTCTCTGACTGGAAAATGTGTCACCCTCTCTTCCTATTTCCTGAGCTGGGGAACATTAGAAAATGGGCCCGAGAAGCCACTGTTTGGTGGATTTACCCCCTGAAGACGGAGGTGGGTGGATGTAGGTAAGGCTGGGCCCACAGATACAAAGGCAGACATGTGCATTGCACACGGAACTCATAACTGCCACTTTCCATTCTGAAGGGCAGAATAAGGAAGGTAAGATGGAGACCCCGACTCTCAGCCTTAGGTCACTCGGCCATCACTCAACAGAGAAGACCACGCAGCAGTCCTGGTGTGATGCTGCTTCCTCTTCTGTGAAGGCTTTCCAGTGAAGCCCTGCAATTGCACTGATGGTAAGAAAAGATTCAGTGAAGAAAACAAAATCTATTGGAGAAAAACACTTCCAGATTTCTAAGCCAAGTAGAGTCAAAGTGCCATATTGAGCACTGTTTGTCCCACTTCCCCTAAAATACCACTAAGTGTTGATAAAGGACACACACACACACACACACACACACACACACACACACACGACAAACAACAGCCAATCCCTGAAAATGTTCACGTCTCTGTCTTGGAAACATGACAAAATAGACGCGTCTCCCATGTTCAAAGAGCTATAATACTTGAGCTCCCCACCCGTGACTTGCCAGGTCTAGAGAAACTTTCACAGCTAACACATCCTTCCTCCTGCCCACAAAACCCGTCACAGGCACAGTGTTTATTTTCTGCCCTCACAGCACTACCTTCTCCAATTAAGAAATAGGTGCTGCTTTTTATTATCTTTTTTCAGGCTGTCTGTGCATGAGAGCTTGATTATGCTAATCAACGTTCCTGAACTTGCAGACAAGCAAGTGCCCTCCGTTAAAATGTACGAGTGCTGCAGACAGCTGAATGGGGTTAAGCTGGCACGTTGTTTTGCTGTGTGTGTGCGTGTGTGTGTGCACGCAGGCGCGCAGGGGAAACCAGGAGCTCGCGGTCGGGCCAGAAAGAGACGACTACTACTGTAACATGATTTCCCCACGTTGAGCATCTTCTGGATGTTCCTGCTGTAGCTTCCTGAGATTTGTTTCATTTTTCCTGCCCCTTGTTTTCGTTTCTCTTACCTCCTGCCTTCCGTGGCTCTTTCAGGAAACCCCGCCGAGCACACGGGCATAAGTGACCGCAGCATAAAAATGTCAGGCGATTACTTGGTGCTGAACAAACAGCTGCCTGATGCAGAAGCGGACACCTTCACCGAGCGTGTCTGCTCTGTTCTAGCCTCGGGCGAATCCATCTCGCTCGCTCTTTTCATTTCATGCATATTGCTTCTAGGTCTGTTTTGCAGAGACATCGCTGCATCTCCCCGCGGAGCAGACAAGGTCAAGAGGATGTGCAATTTCACGAGTCCAGCAGCCCAGCACGATGCAGTCAGTGAAAAAACATAGCTGCCTTGGAGGTCTGGGCTTTCTCCAGGCAGCGTGCCCTAATTTGCCCTAATGTCCTGTCTTCTGAACATGCCCAGTGACCGGCACACGGTGGGGTCCCAGGGGCCGGGTGGGGGGCTCCGGCTGAGCTGGCAGAAGCAGAGCCGGTTCGAATCCCTCATTAAGAAACATGACATGCAGCATTGACCTCGTGAGGATGGAGGCGATGGAAGTGATGCAGCGTCAGAGAGCATTTGTCCTCGGCTCCAGCATTTAGTCCATCAGGAAGTCGCTGTTTTTCCTTTTTCTGATCCAATGTTCCTTTCAAAAGCCCCTCTGACACCGGTCCGTGAGAGCAGCTGTGATTGTCTAAGTAACAGGTCCCAGAGACCTGGGTTCTCCTGGTGGCCCTGGGAAGCTCTGGGACACGGCAATAGTGTCAGGTGGGGACACTCAGCTGCCCTGTGAGACCCGGTTCCTCCTCCATGTGAGGTGCTTACTCTTGTCTCAGTGAATAGAAACTCAGAGGTGTCGGTGGAGAGAGCAGCTGCACCACGTGGGACTTGCGTGTATCCATCTCTCCAAATATTCCGCACTAATTAACTAGCCCTGAGCCAGTCCTGTGGTGACAAAGCCTGATGAACTGTCAGGAAGACAAGAACTGGGCTTCTGGTCTTAATTTTATCCTCTGGAAACGTTTGCAGTGACGTTATCTTACTGAGGAGTTATTCTAGTGCATATAAGGATATTTTCTCCATCCCAAATGTATAAATTAGCTCCAGATTTCAGGTTAAATAGGCTTTTCTTGAAATGGTAGAATTGACAGGGTCGGTGACCTATATCTGGCAACTTCCAAAGCAGGCAGACATCTTACTCCCTGTGAAAACGGGCCGCAAATTCTCTGTCTGTTTTCGTTTTAAATACTGATTTTCCCTTACCTCATCGTACTTAAGTCCAGGACCTGGAATCGTAGCGCCTCTTGCAGCTACGTGGGCGGGGCCGGAGCGCGAGAGAGGAGGGCGTGGTCCAGGCGCCGTGGTGCGCATGCTCCGAGGGCCCCTTGCGCCTGTTCATTGCTGCCCCAGTCTGTTCGACGGCAACTGTTTACACCTCGGTCTTATATTCTCTTCTTGTTCTTGGTTCTTCCACCAAACTGCTCTTTCCTGAGAATTTTCCTGCCTTGTTTTATTCTAGAGCCCCAGCATATGGACACTTCCTGTCACACAATAAGCACTTAATTATTGCTTGATTTATGAATGCTTAATAAAAATCAAGCCTCAATTTACAGAACCACTAAACCAGCTGGGAACAGTCCTAACCTAGCCCACATCTGACTAATGAGGAAATGCCATGACTTGCCTAATAAATACGTTTCTGGAGCAGCAAAAACTTTCCTGTCCATCTCCCGTCCATCGAAACCCAATTGGCTTTGCTGTCATGAACATCCAGAGTCTGACAACGTCTCATCATACCCTCCACTATCACCCAGCTCTGGGCCATTACCCTATCTTACATGAATTATTGCAATAGATCTTCTCTGTTCCCGCCTTAGATCTCTTACAACCATAGGCCTCAAAACACCCTTTAAAAGTTGTCACATTAAATTAATCCTCTGCTCAAAGCCCCCAAATTCCTCCCCAGCTCCTTCAGACTAAGAGGTAAAATCCTTACAATGACCTGAATGATCTGGCCCCTCCTCCGCCTCTCTGTCCCCTCTGCTGCCATGTCCCTCCTTCATTCTGCTCAGCTGTGCTGGCCTCTGCTTTTACTCAGATACACCAAGCATCCTACTGCCTCAGGACCTTTGCACTGTTTTTATCTTCTGCCTGGACATTCTGCCCAAGATATTGGAATAATCTACTCCATCGCTTCCTCCTGATCTTACTCAAATATCCCCATCCCGTAGGTCTTCCCTTTCAACCTTTGAAAATCTCACACACCCAGGCTGCCACTAAAGTGCAGGGCCCCTGGCAACCTCTTTTGATGGGGTTCCCGGACACGGAGACAACTGGGCTCACCCAAAGTTGGCGTGTCAGCACCATTTTAACAGCCCAATATCATGCAATGTGAAATGAAATGTGAAAGAAATGTGAAAGAAATGTTGCCTGACCAGTGACAATAATCTGTTTACCAGGCCACCTCCTAGAATCAGAAGCTGGATACAAGGTCCTGAGATGACCCCGTAAGTGTAGTCCCAGAGGACATCTGGCTCCCCGTATGCAAGAGATAGTCTCCCAAGGGGGAGAAATGGGGACACGGTCTCTTTTCAAATTTGAAATGACTTAACCCGATGGCACTGCCAGCCATAGCTTGTCCCGGACACTTCAGTGACTTAGACATTTTAATGAAGGTGCTCTAAAATACAGGCACTCCACGTGCCCAGTTCTAAAGGTGGTGTCCTCTCTCTCTCTCTCTCTCTCTCTCTCTCTCTCTCACACACACACACACACACACACACCATGCATACCCCACACTCACACACATATACTCCACACAACATAGCACACACACACTCATGCACACCACACTACACGCCACACACTACACACACACCACCACCACCACCCACACATATGCACACATCACACACGATTCCCTCACAAACAGGTGCACACCACACACTATGTGTGCATATATCCAAACCACCCCTACATATGCACATGCACACAGCACACACTACACGTCACACACACACATACACACCCCACGTGCTTTTCATCTACAGTGATAGACCCTGAATGCAGGCGTGTGGTTGTATTTTTTCTGATGTCCTTCTGTTCCACCGACTGGGCAGTATCCTCCACAGTCTGATTTCGGAGAATCCATGGCCTGAGACGTAACTGAGCCTCACAGCGGAGAATCCAGGCCTTTGCCGTCCCATTGAACATGTGCTTTTAGCTAGGCCTGTCTCTCAGCACCTGTTCCCACAGACCTTGCCCCTTGCTTGGGTCTCAGTTCATCCCCAGGCTCACTCCACCTGCCATGAATACTCAACCTTGATGCAATAGAAACTCTGAACCATTTCACTACCAAACTCTTTCCTTGAAGCTGGTTAGTTCTTTCTCCCAAATTCTGTATGATGACCCACAGCTAAAAATACAGCTAAATTAACATCTATTACTACCCTTCAAAGGAACTCTAATTAAACCAAAATATATTTTGGCTATGTGGATAAAATTTAAGTAAGTGAGGGCTTCCCTGGTGGTGCAGTGGTTGAGAGTCCGCCTGCCGATGCAGGGGACACGGGTTCGTGTCCCGGTCCGGGAAGATCCCATATGCCGCAGAGCGGCTGCGCCCGTGAGCCATGGCCGCTGAGCCTGCGTGTCCGGAGCCTGTGCTCCGCAACGGGAGAGGCCACAGCAG
>NW_006784423.1:768584-781680 GCF_000442215.2 Lipotes vexillifer | reverse complement strand
GAAAAAAAAAAAAAAAAAAAAAAAAAAATTTAAGTAAGTGAGGTTTTATGTGTCATGTCTTCTTGAAGGAGTATGTTCCCCTTAATTCTAGAGATTTCTGAGACAGAAGCATATGCTGTACGGTGAAATACCAGAAATGGAATTGATTAGCAGAGAAATCAATGCACACATGTGCACCTAAGATTCGTGTGTCCTTATGTCTTCAACTATTATAAAGAAACGTTATCCCAGGGGAAAAATAATTCAAGAAAGAACTGGATATATGGAACTGTTATTCCGTGGCAGAAAGTTAATAGACAGGCAGGCAGGTGTCTGTCGGCTGTGACAAGCAGTGTGAAAGTACTGTGAATTTTTGAGAGTGTTCTTTTTTTTATTTTACCAGCCAGAAATTTGTTCTGGCGGGGGGATGGAGGATAGGATATCCCTCACTATCACAGGAAAAATGGACATGAAGGCAGCGCCGCGATTTTCATCTGGCAGTCATAGGAGACTGCACGAGCTTAATGCATTATTCACTAGGAAGTTATGAAATCACAGAGGGAACAGATATGTAAATTCATAGTACAGGATAGTCAGCTTCTTAAATGAAAGCAGATGGAAGACTTCTCGGTTGCATTAAAAACCCATGGTGCCAAAATGCAAACCGAGAGAAGATTCTGCAGGAACTTGGCTTTGGGAGTGTTTTGGTTTTAATGGTATAATTTAAGACAATATTTGTATGTCACGGGGACAAGAGGGGCCATAGAAAGAGCAGGAGCTAAGCAGAAAGGGAAGCCTGGGTGTCCTTCAGCAATTTCTTTAGACTCTCTAAGCTTCAATCTCCTCATTTGTAAACTAAGAAAGTAAGACCTACTTTGTAAAATGAGACCTATTGCGAAGGCGTTGGTACATTTAGGAACACAGTGATTGACAAGAAGTGGGCACTCAAAAAATGTTAGCTGGTTTTCCTGTCTTCTTGGAAAATTTCGGTCAGTGAAACACTCTGAGGGTGTCAGTGCAAATGTCAACCTAGGCCTGGGATCTTGTAGGCAGGCTCCCTAGACTCCGATTTACCAGAGGCTGTTGTCGGGAAGGAAAAACTTTTCCTCCACACTCTTGGGTTATTGCTTGGGAGCCTGCAAATTAAACTAAGAAAAGAGATTAACAGGAGAAAAGGCACACAATTATTAATATTTACATGCCTGGGAGTTCACAGAAAAGAAGTGAAACTCAAAGAAGTGGCTGTATTCAGGGTCTTGTATACCATTTTGACAAAAAAAGGGGGGGGGATTGGGCTTTAAGGGATGATAAATCATATGGAAGTGACTAGGAAATATATGGGAGAACTGATGAAGGATACAAATTATTTTAGTAAAAGATCTGTTTATATAAATAAGCATCCTCATCAAGGGAAATTTATGCCCTGCATTGGGCAGATGAGGGCAGGCAGAGAACTCTTCCTGCATGTGTTGATTCTCAGTTATCTTCAGCTCAAAATAATCTTCATGCCAAAGTGGTGGCATATTTTGGGGATGGCACATTCTGATCCCCTTCATGTTTAATAGTTAAGTTATATATATATATAAGTTATATATATATATATATAAAACAGTTGATATATATATATATATATATATATATATATATATATATATCACTTTGAATAATAGATATATACCCAGGAAGAACTTTGTTTGGAAGCTGTATCCTAAGACATATCCAGGTTTCTTATTTCTGGGAGGCATCTCTCAATCGTTTTCAAACACAATTCAAAGGAGGCTCTTAGAAGATCAGTTGCTCAGAATTTTTGTCCAACCTAATAGAGGTTAAATGAATTTCCAGGTCAGCTGTTCTTAGAGCAAAACTCATGTGTACGTCTCTGGGACCTGCTGTGCATTTATTCATTGTATTCATCATTAAGATATTCTGGGGTGGTCCAGGACCAGACTAGACCTCCAGTAGTAATGGATAGTAACACTGTGGTGAAGTGTATAGTCCTCTATATAAATATGGAAAGAATTCTTGCTATTTTAGAGTTTGATTAACTCTTTCAGAACAGATTGGGTCCAGTTATTTTACTAAGAGGTAATTTGCTATATAAATTTTAAGTGTTTACAAAATTATAAACAGCAAGAAATTGCAACTCAGAAATTCTGGGATTCTGGGTTCATCAGGGTCACAGAAAGGATTTAACCCACTAAACATGACTAAAAAAGGCAAGACTTCCCAGAGTCTGGGTCCCTCATCGACAGTCCCGTTCTGGAAACACCCTTCAGTACTGAAACCAGGTGAGGCTGACAGTGCTTTTCTGTGGTTAAGTTCCTTCTGCTCCTTCCAGCCCATAAATTCAAGGTAATTAGCTTTTCTAAACCACAACGCTAAGGGAATAAGTGGTTCCAAGGAACCCTGGTGTATCGCTGTGATTCGAGGACTCATCTCTGTGATGGCGATCTGGTCCCCCTTTAAGAGTCCTCTCTTTTGTCTACCATTTCCACTGCATGATGCATAAGAATACATGTAGATCTATGAAGAAATTAACTCCTTGAGTTTTAAAAGTGGGATATTGTTGAAATATAACTCTAAAACTTGTGCATCGCTGTATCGCGCACCTGTAACTTTATTGTGTTGTACATCAACTATATTTCAGTAAAAAGCTGGATATTATCGGAATCCAGGCAGAGAAGGTAAGGTGTACGTTTAAAAGCTGATATATTTCCAAACAGCTTGATGGGACTCCAAACTAACGTTACACATAATCAATATGCTACCATCTCCCATAACTCTTGCTATTCCTGTTCCTGGCCCTTCCTGAGGGCCACCAGCTGCAGTGAACTATGCTCAACGGCAGGGTGGTTTTGTGACAATAACAAATGAGGAGGAGACCGCACGGTGTGTCTCCACTTGAGGCTTGAGGTTTTCAGCAACACGCGTGCCTGGTTGGGTTCTGCAGCCTCCAGATGCAGGGACAGACATGAGTGCCTCAGACAGATGCTGGCTTGTGAGCTCCACAGCACCTCTGCTCCTGCAGCCCTTCATTTGTGCTGATTTTCACTCCTTCCCCAGAGCATCTCAAAAACTATAACTGCATTCAATATTGTGGATGATGCACGTGAGTTTCAAAAAGGTGCTTATAGCTTTGTTTAACTTCTTGGTCAACAAAACCGATGGCACCACGCCTAAGACAAGCTCAGTCAGTAATTAAGCCTCTATCTCATGTCCACGCCCACTATAGAATTGCTTTGCTATTATTCATACCTTTTTAAAGAGCTGCAAATAAGAGACCCTTGCCCCTGTCCAGAACTCCTTCGATTTGCAAACGCGGTTACAGGCCGTAGAGTCTGTGAAAGATGATTCACTATCCTCTCTCCACACACCCAAAACAGTGCTCACCCCTGTCAGCCTCTGAGAGGTGGGGCTCCTGTCACCTGCAGGTCATTCCTTGTTGCCTTGGAAATGTGTTTTCTTTGACTTAGTGTCCCCAGTGGGCAATGAATGACCTTAATCTCTGATGGAAAAGGCACAGCAGCTATCACTCGTGTGATTGACTACTTCTGAATACATAATATAAATCCAGTATCTACTACAGAAGAGAAGAGATTGCTACACAAGACAGAAAGCTTCGGGTAGCAAAGCTTCAGACGTCTGATAACAATCCTGTAATATCTTCTCATCCCCTTAAAATTTAGACCAAAATATTTATAAAATTTATTTCGATTGTCTCAGTCAGTTATAGACTGAATTGTGTCCTCACAAAATTCATGTGTTGAAGCCCTAATCTTTGAACACTGGGCTCTGACAGAGGTAATTAAAATTAAATGAAGTCGTAAGGATGGGGCCCTAATCTCATAAGATGGGTGTCCTCATAAGAAGAGGACACAGAAAAAAGGCCACAGGAGGACACAGCAAAAGGCAATCACTGCAGGCCAAAGACGGAGGCCTCAGGAGAAACCAACCCTGCTGGCACCTTGATCTTGGACCTCCACTCTCCAGAACTGTGAGAAAATAAATTTCTGTTGTTTAAACTGCCCAATCTGTGATACTGTGTTATGGAAACCCTAGCAAACTAATACATAGTCCATGTAGGCTTTTAATTGATTTTTTTTAATTCTCAGGTTTGATTAAAACAAACCTATAAAGACATTTTAAAAAACCTTTAAATGAACAATTTAAAGGTTTAGCCAGTGAATAATATTTTAAGTTCTTAATGATTAATAATTCCAGCTTAGTAATAACACCATGGTGAGAAAATAGAGTTTCATGTTCATTTATTACTTTGCTCTTAATACCAACAGGCTTACAATGTAAAATTCATGTTCAACTTTCATTTATCTGTGTGCCAGTGGAAAATGGCAATGGTAACTGTACACAACAGTATATTTATCTCTCGTAATACCATCCTGTCCTCAACTGTCATCTCTGGATGGCTTTTCAGTGAGCTGACAATGCTCTATACAGCTTTGAGATTAAGTTAAATGTTATAAATAAACAGAAAAAATGACTCAATAATAGTCATCCGTTGATAGCAATACCTAGTGAATGTGGAAAGCAATAAATTCCGCCAAAGAGATAAGCCTATGATCACAGAAAACAACTGCCAAAGGTCAGTACTTTGAGGTGAAGAGAGACCCAGACTTACTGTGTAGCCCCATTAAGATGCAAATATTATACTGAATAGACTTTCCATTTATCTACCCACTTCCCTTAGGTTTGGAACAGAGAAATAAAATCTCTGCTAGCCTTGGTTAGGTTTAAGGAGAGAGGCAGAAGACAAAGCTCGGGGCTTTCACAGGGAGAGGGCTCATATCAGAGACCTCCCCTTACAACTGAGACCCCTGAAAGGCTCTCTGTCCTGCTGGTAGATGGAGGGAAATATACTTTACTTCCAGAATAAGATTATAAAAGATGTTCCTGTCCTGAGCTCCACTCTGGATAGAGAAGAGGAAGAGAGAGAGAGAAAAATGCCCTCTGGCAATTCCTGACCACAAGCTCCGCCTCATAGGCTGTAAGGCTGGAATAACTACTGCCTATGAGGCTCTAAATAACTCTAGCCACAAATTTAATTTGAGTTAGGTTTACCGTACCTCTAGGTGGCTAAGTGGCTGACAGAAGCGAACCATTTCTGAGAAGACACTCCCCGAACCTGGGTCCAAAATAATTCCCACAAATGGTACAGGTAAGAAAATCAGTGTATGGAAAAAAATCACAAAACACTTGAGGAACTAAGAATGATGAGCAAACATCAGGAAAATACCTTACACAGAATTAGGATAAAATATTTTTCAGATATTAGAATCAGCAGATTAAAAAGTATGTATATTTAATCATATTTTTCAAAAATATAACAGGATGGGCTTCCCTGGTGGCACAGTGGTTGAGAGTCCGCCTGCCGATGCAGGGGACGCGGGTTCGTGCCCCGGTCCGGGAGGATCCCACGTGCCACGGAGCGGCTGGGCCCGTGAGCCACGGCCGCTGAGCCTGTGCGTCCGGAGCCTGTGCTCCGCAACGGGAGAGGCCACAACAGTGAGAGGCCCATATATATATATATAAAACAGGATGTGGCTAGGAAGATTTGAGGAAGAATTAATTAGAGCTTTTAGAAATAAAAATTCTAGTACGTAAACGCAATGGAAAAAAAATACACTTTGTAAATGGCAAGAAAGAAAATTAGTGAGCTGTAATATGTATCTGAAGGAATATTTCAGAATGCAATGCAGAGAGACTAAAAATGGAAATATAGAAATATGAGAGAGACAAGCAGATATGGGGGTTCGGTGGATGGATCTAACATTGTGATCCTATTAGAATAGGATTCTACAAGTGAGGAAGGAGAGAATAGGGCAAAATAAATAATGGGTGAGAATTTTTCAAAACTGATAAGAGGCTCCAGTTCACAGGTTTAGAAAGTCCCTCATGCAAACAAACAAACAAACAAACAAAAATCCACTCCTAAATGCAACATACAAAAAGAAGAAAAAACTATTCATATGGCCACTGACTTCTCAAAGCAGCAGTGAATGCCAGGAGACAATGAAATAATACATTTGAAGTAATGAGAGAAATTAACTGTCAACCTGGAATTACATATATAGAAAAACTATCATGCATGAATTAATATGACTCAAAAGCATATACTACTTAGCAAAAGAATGAGGGATATTAAATATGAAAGAAGCTCATTCAAGAAACATCTAAAGGATATGCCTCAGGAAGAACGAAAATGACATTCGATGGAAGGTCTGAGATACAGAAAGGAATCAAAAGCAAAGAAATGTTAAAGTGTTAAACACATGGGTAAATTTGATATAAACTGACCATAAAACCATAGCCGTGTTGGAAGAGTGGGGATAAACACAGCTGAAGCACAACACCAGATATCAATAGCAGTGTGGACAGAGAGAAGGATCTAATCATCTGGAGAATATATATTTTTCAGTTGGGCAGAGACACTGTTAAAATTATTAAAATTTATAAAGCAACTCCCAAAAGAATAGAAACAGGGAATACAACTTCCAAAGTGACAAAGGGAAAAGAAATGTGAATAAAATGATGCAGTCCTAAAAGTATGCCAGAGATGAGAAATCATACAGATGATATTCAAAGAGAGAAAAAGAAACCACCCATACTATTACAGAAATTTAATCTGTATATCTTATAAACCGCATTAGATATTCTTTGACAAAATGTGTCCATTATAATATAAAGATAATTAGATGTGAAGTTTAACATTCCAGCATAATAAAAGGATGGAAATAGTCAAATCAAGTAAAAAATTAATCAGAAGAAAGATGGTGTCTACAGTAACATCAGATAAAATAGATTTTCCAAAATGTAATTTAAGAAAATATGTTCTGATAGAATTTTCGAATCACTAGGATGATAAAAATTAGTATATATGTAAGCGTTGACATAGCTACAAGACTGTCATATCCACCATTTGGACAGAAGATGTTCATGCATTTACATAAGTACATGAAGGTTTTATCAGACAAAAACTTGGTGAGGTACAGGAGATTTGAACTATACCATTAGAAACCTTGATTTAGCATCTGGTAGAGACGCATAGAGTTCTACACCTGAAAATGGGAAGATTTATATCCATTTCACTTGTCCTCTACTCCTCAGTCTGCATGGTGATGACCACACACTTCATCTAATTCTTAAATGTAGAAACCCAGGAATCCACCCAGATTCACCTCCTCACCCACATCTAGCCAATCACCATATTCTGTCAACTGCACCTGCCCAATCAGCACACTTCCCTCTATTTTTACAGCCACAAACTTCCTTAAACACTGTGACATCTGCACCTTGAAGATGCTGAAGATCATGTGATGGTGATGACAGTGATGAGCAGAACTTATGTGGCTCGTAAGTGCCAAGTACTTTCCACATATGAACTCGTTCAGTCCTCACAATGGCTCGGCTGGGTAGATGTGTCATTTTCTCCACTTTCCAGGTGAGAAAACCGGAGCACAAGTGCTTAGTGGTGAAACCAAGACTAAGTCCAGGTGACCTGGCAGTAGAGTCTGTTCTCTTTCTTACACCTCACTGTAACTTACCCCTTCAAAGTATTTTTCACCTAAGCCTAGAACGCTAAAACAGTTTTCTCTTGCCCACAGGGTGAAAATTCAAATTCCTTAATAAGGCACGAAAGGTAGCTCCATCCTCTAGCCTGATCCCTTGACCATCCTGCATCACACTCTACTTATTTTAGATACGTTCATTTCTTTGAACACTTCTGTGTGCATTCTTGCCTCAAATGGACCACTGAACATCCTTTTCCATCTATTCCTTCACCAATTTTGCTTGGCTAATTTCTACCCATTCTTCATGTAGCTGTTAGTGAGGCATTCTGCCTCTGGGACAACTCTCTCAACCCTCTCCCAGGATAATTCTAAGTATCCTTCCAGTGAACTCCTGTTGCATCTTTTATTCTCTGCTTGCCTCCTCTAATTGATTTTAAGTTCCTTGAAGGCAGAAAACACTCGCTATTCAATTTGTACCACCCACGCACTCAGTTGGGTGTCAACAATTCTCAACATGAGGTCATTGTACGAACTTCAGGAATTCAACCAATTCCCATGAAATTTTATGTTGAATGTTGTAAACATGTGGATGTGTACTTTGAGGGGAGGCAGGTATGGGAAATAATTGCATTTTTTAAAAATGGGGGGGAGTATAGTTGACGTACAATGTTGTGTTAGTTTCAGGTGTACAGTCACGTGAATCAGTTATACATATACATATATCCACTCTTTTTCCAATTCTGTTCTCATATAGGTCATTACAGAGTACTGAGTAGAGTCCCTGTGCTATACAGGAAGTCCTTGTTGATTATCTGTTTTATATATAATAGTATGTATATGTAAATCCCAATCTCCCAATTTATCCCTCCCCTCGCTTACACTCCTGGTCACCAAAAGTTTGTTTTCTCCATCTGTGACTCTGTTTCTGGTTTGTAAATAAGTTCATTTTTACCCTTTTTTTAGATTCCACATATAAGCAATATCATATGGTAGTCGTCTTTCTCTGCCTGACTTACTTCACTCAGTACGACAATTTATAGGTCCATGTACGTTGCTGCAAATGACATTATTTCATTCTTTTTCATGGCTGAGTAATATTCCACTGTGTATATATGTACCACATCTTCTTTATCCATTCTCTGTCGATGGACATTTAGGTTGCTTCCATGTCTTGGCTATGTAAGCAGGACTTCCTAAATGAAGCTCCAAATGCATAAAGCAAAAAAAAAGGGCTTCCAAAAGAATAAATTTCAAGGGAAAATTTATCATCTTTCATAATGGAGAGCCAGTAGGTACTATCTAAAGTTGATAAATCAAGAATCAAGATAAATCAAGAAATCTATGACTTGCCACTGAGCTAGGGTGTGTCTGTAGGAGAAATAAATTGGAAGTCCTCCAAAAGCAGCTTTACAGAACCTGTCTCCTGGAGGAAGCCCATAACTTCACAATATGTCCCAGGATCTGCCCATCCCATAAGATTAGCAGGTGGCACCTTACTACCCCTTAGGTGGCAAGCTGGATATATTTTCTGATTCCATGGTTCCATTCATATTAAGGAATTGAGGGCTGCAAATAGGAAACGCAAATTAATAGTTCCTATATAAATTAAATGTCATTATTGAGCCTGTCCAGGATATGAAATTATTTTAGTCAATCAAGTGTTCTAATTAATGGAGAGCAATAACAAGTCAGATGTGACTATCCAGTGATGAAATGGATTTGTGTGAGTGGTTGGTGGAATTTGCCTTTTCACTTTATAATTGCAATTGATTTTCAGATTTCAAAGAAGCAGAATAGGATAAAAGACATGCTACTGAGTGAAATTTAATCTTTGATGATTCAACAAGATCTCACAGACTTTGGGGTCAGTGCTGGAAGCATTCATCATCATTCCTGTAGCTGTGCAGGTGATAATGATTTCTGGTTGAAGGGTCAGTTTTTACTCTGCTCAGTTAAGACAGAGTAAAAACTGAGTCAGGAAGAGAAGAGAAAAGTGTTTAAAACTTTAGTGGATGACTTCAAGGAGAATAAAGGGAATTTGTATTCACTGGCTGTGGCGGCTGAATTGTTTTCTGTTCTATAACGCGCATTAACGTTCCACCCTCCTTCTGCGGCCTCGTAACGGATTCATTATTACTTTTTTAATGATAAAAGTGTTCAGACCAAATGTTTCATTAAAAGGACAAGCCTGAGCGGGTCCTGAGCACAAAGCCTACAGTTCTTTGAAGTAGAAAGTTAATGTTCACAGAAATTCGCGTGTCCTCTGTATTCAACAGAAGGACAATAACACATTAGTCGTTTTCCAGCCTCATTGGGATTGGGGTGAACAGGAAATAGGAGGGAAATAAGAGAAGCAAGGACTGTCCATTCAAGGCAATCTGTCGGGGTCTTGAAGCAAGCATTAGGCCCCCGTCTAGCATTCATCAGCCTTCTCAAACACCTGGTGATTAATTCTGCACAATAAGAGAAGTGTCAAAGAAACCCAAGACTGGAAACACATTTGAATCAGAAACCTGGAGCCCACAAAGAACTCCAGCTGTCTTCAGTAACTCAAGACCTTTCTTCCTTCCTAACTGCCTGCCAGTCATCTCCAAGGGGCTGTTACATTTATCAAGACGACAAAGTACATTTATCATGTTCTTCCCAAATGCGGTCCTCCTCTTTCCTACCTCACTTCACCCCTTGAGGAGGAATTCATCAACTCATCCTCTGAGCTAATTCTATACCTAGTTTAATGTACGGATGCCTCGATGATCACCTTTTACCTATAAGAAATGTAGGGTACAGCGGCCTATTAGTATCTGCCAAGACAGTGAGCAGACTGAGCCCTCTGAGAGCAGGGACCGTCATCCATTACTGCATCCACAGCATTTTGCATAGTACAGACCTCAGAAAATAGTTTAAAATAAGAAGAGCTAAGATGCACTGAACATTATATGCCAGACACCGTTCTAAGTATTGACTCACGTATTCTCTATAACAGCCCTTTGAAAGAGGCACCACTAGTTTCCCAATTTCACAGTTGAAGATACTGAAGCACAGAAAGTTTAAGTCGCTTTTCTGGCGTCACATACGTGGTGATGGTAGGAGCCATGATTCAAATCTAGGGAGTCTGTCCCCAGTCTGCCTGAACTCTTCATAATGTTTTATCGGTATCTTCCAATGGTTTCCCTGTTACTAAACTTCCTCTCTCTCTCTCTTTCTCCCTCTCTCTCTCTTTCTCTCTCTCTCTCTCAGAAGAGAAAGTATACTCAATACCTTGAGGAGCTACCACCAATTGGCCTCCACCAGTTGGTCCTGTCAGCTGAGAGTCTCAGCTCTCTTCCAAACTAAGTGTTGACCCATCAACAGGGTGAGCTTACTTTGCCTAAATCCTGACCGATTATCCTAACAATACCTTACTTCATAACCAATACTGGAGCTTTTTCTGCACCTGCCTCAATGCAGACACTGTGATGTCATCCTATATATCATAGGTTTTGAATAAACATATTGAATTAAATCTCACTTTTGGCAACAGGAAAACATGGTATCTTGAAAACTTATCTGTCTATAAAACACATAAAATGCTGGAAAATGTAAAGATAAACACAAAGCAAAATAAAAACTTTAAACTTTAAACTGAACCAACAAGGAATTAAGAAAAATTTCTAGGTGCCCAAAACAAAGAAAGCGCAGAAAACAGAATTTTTAAGAGTGCACTAAAGCCACAAGTGCCCCCAAATCTTTTTGCCAATTTTAGTAAATTCAAGTACTGAATGTTCCCAATCACAAGAGGGATAAGAGACATGGGCTTGGGCCCAAGAAAGTGGAGGATTGAGAACTGAGAAACCTACGTGTAATTGGGACCCTCAGAGAGCTGACGCCTCAGTGATAGAATAACACGAAACAAAAATTCAGCCAACTGCATGGAAGAGAGACTTGTCTGTCTTGGTCTGGGATTTGTGATCACAGTTCTGCCTTCACGAGCGTTTGAGGTTTGAATTTATACTTTCTGCCCAGTCCAGGAAACACAGATTTGCAAAATTACAGTAAGTGGCTCAAAGAGATACGGTGACCAGCAGATGCAAAAGCAAAGTGTCTATGGCGTTCAGGGCAGCATAAACTCCAATCTGAAGTTATGAAACAAATGAGCAATAAATGAACAAAAGGTTAAGGAGCAAAGAGAGTCCAGATGACATCAAATGGTAGGGTCCCTGCATACAGAATAAAAATAAACATGAATACGATTTTCTAAAGGAACAAACCAGAGAATTGATAACATGACCCCCCCAAAATTACTATCTTAGAAGGGCAAGCAGGTTTAGAATCTACTCACATATAACTTCTAGAGATGAAAAACGTAATAAATACATTAAAAATTCTATGGATAGATTAAAAGGCAGACTAGACACTGCTGAAGGGGAGAATAGCAACGGTCTTGAAAGATATAAAAAATGCATTTGAGAGAGAAATGACAAAATATGGAGAGGCTAAGAGGCATGTTGGACAGAATGAGAAGACAGAACATAATTTTCAGAAGAGAAGAAATTAAACGTAGAAGAGAAAGTAGTCAAGGAGGCATTGGTGAGACATTTCCACATTTGAAGCAAGTCATGTAATCTTGGATCTAGTAAGAACTACGGTCACAGGGCAATAAATTAAGGACAAATATTAAAAATATGACAATAAAACTGCAGAACAACAAAGAAAAAGAAAGCTCAAGCTGCCCCTGAGTTAAGACTTATAACTCCAAAATAGAAACAATGAGATTGAGAGCTGACTTCTCAGTAGATTAATAGAAGCCAGAACATGGCGGAAGAACTCATTCAATATCTGGAAAGAAAATATTTACCAACCCAAAGTATGAAACACTTAGGACGGCTACTCAAGAAAGACAGTGCATTCTATTTTCAGGCAAAAACTGAAGTTTACTAAGAACTTTCCCATAAAAGAAAGTCAAAAGGAAGGATAGAAGAAGGAATGTAATAAGTCCAGAAGAAATACCTGAAACACACAAAGGGATAGTGAGCAAGAAACTATTCAGCACGCGGGTAGATCTTAACGAACGCTGGTTACGTAAGAAATAGGGTTACCAAATTTCAGGATAAACAAAACAAAATACTCAGAATACTGGTTAATAATAGCATGCAAGCTGGAAAGGCACTAACTAATTTAAAAACCGAAGGTATTTACATGTTTCAGGGTGATGGCAGAGCACTTAGCTAACTTTGTACTCGACTGGTTATGCAACTTACAATTAAAAAGTGATCACTGAGATAATAGAAATATAGCCCATGTAAATCTCAAACCAGGAGTGGAAAGTACAGTGCAGCAATAAAACCTCAATGAAGCACCCCTCCCCACAAAAAAGAAAAAGATTGATTAGGAGGATAATATTCAAAAAAACCTAATTCCAAATATATGAGTAATCACAGTAAATGAAAGTGGGTAAACTCTCATTAAAAGTCATTGTCATATTTCTTCATCTCCAGCTGTATATTATATTATTATACTATACTACTACCGAGGGGCAATTCCTCACCACCAGAGGGACCTTCAGACAAAACACATACTTTAGCCAGAAAACAAACAAAGGCACTAGTAGGGAA
>NW_006784423.1:754259-768496 GCF_000442215.2 Lipotes vexillifer | reverse complement strand
TAGGGAAAGAGGAAAATTACAGATAAGAGGTTTCCACGGACAGAATTGTGTCCTCCCGAGATTCCTATGTTGAAGCCCTGACTCCCAAGGTGATGGTACTTGGGGATGCGGCCTCTGGGGGATGATTAGGGTTAGATGAGGCCATGAGGGAGGGGCCCTCATGATGGAATTAGTGTCTTTATTACACTAATACAAGTCTGGAGAGAGCTTGCTCACTCTGCCATGGGAGCCCACAGGGAAAAGGTGGCTGTCTACAGGGCAGAAAGAGAGTCCTCACCAGAACCTGGCCACGCTGGCACCTTGACCTCTCCAGCCTCCAGGACTGTGAGAAATAATTTCCGTCGTTTAAGCCACCAGTCTGTAGTATTTTGTTATGGCAGCCCCAGTTGATATTCAAAGGTTCCAAGAAGATATAAAGATCCTTTGTAGCCAAATTTCAAAGCAGATAAAATAATATGTATGAAACGAAAATTTACAGAAATCTAGGGGACAACTGAAAAATTTACTACCTTAATCAAATGTCTCTCTCAAATAGGCAAAAAAGTTAGTGAGAATGCTGACATTCTGAAAAGAGCAATGAACAGTGTTGGTCTAGTAAACACATACAGTTAGTGACTGAGAACACACTGTAACCAACCACATGAGGAGGGGTGCATGTGACCTGTGTGCCCTCCCATAGTGTAAACCCCACACGTACCAAAAAAAATCACAGCACATCTCCTTACCCTGGTTCACTGTTCTGTAGCTCACAACCATCACAGACAGGTTTTTTGAATAGGCAACAAAATTCAAAATATACTAGGATTGGAAGAAAAGAAACAAGACCATCATCCTGTTTTCTTATAAAATAGCCAAGAGAATTACTAGGGAACACAGAGACGTAATCAGGGAATTCAGCAATTTTGCTGGATATACACTATATAGATTAAAAATCAATGACATTTCTATACGTCAACAACAAAACGTAGTTTTTAAAAGATACCATTTAAAATAATATTCCATATATATATGGAATGAATTCTCAAGAGAAGTATATAACCCAGTTGGATAAAATTTCAGTCTTTTTTAAATAAATTAAAGCCTACCTAAATAAATGGAGCAAAATGCCATACCTAGAAGTTGAAAGGTGTCCTAAAATTGTCAGTTCTCCTCAAATTCGTGTAAAAAATTCAATGTAAACCCAATTAAAATTCCAACAGAGTTTTTCTTGCACTTCCTGAAACTTAACATATTAATTTCAAAATGTATGTGAATGAACACACAGTTAAGGGACGGTCCCGCAGGTGTAATCTCTTATAGAAAAGTGACAGTAAGTAGGACAGGAGAGTGCGTTTGCAGGAACGGGTGGAAACACAGGAACTGATGGAGGGACTGGAAACACACGCAGACTTTTATGACTCTCGTCACGTGGCAGAGCGGGCCTGCCCGTTGTGGAGAGAAGGTGGAACGTTTCATGACAGTGCCCGGCAGCTGTTTATAAACACAGCCCAACGAAGGATAGCATCCCTCGCTGACAAAATAAACAAAGATGAGTTTCATGTGAAGCGTCAGACCCGAAGGTTTCGAAAGAAAATGAAGGATTAACACTGCTGTCATCTCGAGCCGATTTTTAAAACAAGATGCAACATCATTTAAAAATGGATAAATTTGATCACACAAAAGTCATCCCTTCTGCTTACCACAACTCAGCATAAAGCACGTGTGACAGAGACAGAGAGAGACAGAGACAGAGAAGTGACAAAAAGGGGAGACACTGGCTGCAATACGTGTGTGTCACATAGTCTCGGCAAAGAATCAGTGTCTGGTGTGCATTTTTAAAATCTACAAAACAATAGAGAAACAACAGCCACAGGAAACTGGACAACATTAGCAGGAGAGGAAACCTTAGAAATGAACTTATAATTTTTAACTTTTACCATCTCTCAACTAATCGGGGAAGTGAAACTAAATTCCAAGGAGATATAATTTCGTACTCATCAGATGGGTAAAAATTAAATTAAATAGTCTGATAATAACAAGAGTCCATAAGACTGTAAAGCGATAGAGACTCTTGCACACAGCACAGTATAACTTGGACAAACATTTTGCAGAGGAATTTTGTCTAAAAATATTAAGGTCAACAGTGAACATCCCTTCCAGGTCTGGGAAGATGCCAAAAATAAATTCACAAGCGTACAGAGCATGTAGCGAAATTATAGAAGGGATGCTATAGGCATTTTTTAAGCAGTGGAAGCATCAAATATCAATTAAGTGGTGAATGAACAAGTTGTGACAGTTTTGTAGAGTGAATATCACACAGCAGTGGAAAAAAAGACACAGTTACACACCGACCAACTTGGAAGAATCTCACAAATAAAACGTTGAGAGGATACAAAGCTTTACAAGATACATAGGTAAAGGATCCTTATGGAAACCTGCAGCTAATGTTACCCTTAAAGGTTAAATACCAAACCTTTCCCTTTAAGGTTGGGGACAGGGTAAGAATATCTACTTTTACCATTTCTACTCAAAATGTACCATGGGTCCCATCCAGGGCAATTAAGAGAGAGGGGTGGGGGAAAGGAGGAAGAACGGGAGGGAGAGAGAGAGAAACAGATGGACAGAGAGATTGAGAAAAGGAGAGAGAAAAACAAAAAGAAGGAGAAACAGACAAGTGGGAAGATTGGAAAGTAAAGAGTAAAGCTTTTGCATGTGCAGGTTACATGATTTTGTATGTAGAAAATCTGAGGGAATATACAAATACCAGAACAAACAGATGAATTTAGCAAGGTCTCAGGTTAAAAGATCAACATATAAAATATTAATTATATTTCTACTAGCAATAAACAATTAGAGAATGAGGTTTAAAACCCCAGAATTGTTAGTAGCATTATAAAGAACCCTTAGGAACACATTTAACAAAAGATGGGCAACACTTCTAGAAAACATTGCTGAAAGAAATTTTTAAAGGCCCAAATAAATGGAGCTATAAATCATGTTGGTGCATTGAAAAGCTCTATATTGTTAAAATGTCAGTTCTCTTCCAGAATGATCTAGAGATTCAATGTAACTCCAAAAACATTATGTCAGTCTTTTTTAAAAACTAGAAATTGGCAAGTTAATTTCAGAATTTACGTGGGAATACAAATGACCTCAAGTAACAAGACAATCATGAGGTTAAACAAAATTAGAGCATTTGCACTGCCTGAGTTCAAGGCTAACGCTAAAGCAACAGTAATAAAGATCGTGTGCTATTTGCAGAAGCATATACATATAGATCAGTGGAAATGAGAAGAATCTAGAAATAAACTCACATGTGTCGTAGGTTATTCTGAGAACAAAAAACAGGTGTCAAAGTAATTCAATGAGAAAAAGAAAGCCTTCTCAATAAATGGTCCTGGAAAAAGAAGCTAGCCAGCAGCACCATTTAAACATTTTATGTTTATGAACTCGCTTGAATTCTCACACGATCATATGAGGAAAATACTCTGACTACCTCCATTGTTACAGGGAGGAAACCGAGGCACAGAGCAGGCAGATAACTTTCCTACAGTCACACGGCTCACAAAGACCAGAACCAGAATTAGGACTGTAGCAACATGGAGGGTTCAAAGCAAGGTAGGGTAGGATGGACAGGTTGTGGAAGAAAAGCTGCATTTGACCTGGGAAAGAAGGAAAGTGTTCATCTGGGGGAGAGTTTTCCTCCATGATTTCCTCTGGGTCCCTTTCCCGCTTTGTATGTTTCTGGCCCCAAAGGGTTCCTACTCTAGTTACCTCCCTTTGAAGAGGTCATGATCTAGCCATGCTTTACTGCCTCTTGAAGGGGAGGTACCAGACCCCTGTGAGCCAGGAAAATATAAGCCACAATTCCCCCAATATGAAATAGATAATTTGAATAGCCCTATAAATATTAAGGAAACTGAATTTATAAATACTCCCCAAGAAAGAAAATTTCAGGCCCAGATGGTTTCACTGGAGAAGTCTACCTAATGTGTAAAAAGCTGACGGGAAATGTGCAGAATCTCTTCCAGAAAATAGAAAACCACTCCGATTTAGCATAATGCTGGGAGCTGTAGCCAGTATAATAAGGCAAGACAAGGAAAAGAAAGACATACAGATTGGAAAGGAGGAAATAACACATCCCTATCTGGTAATGACATGGTTGTCTACATAGAAAATCCCAAAGAATTTACAAAAGAAAAAAAATACTCTCAGAGCTAATAAGTGAGCTCAATAAGTTCACAGGATACAAGATCAACATTTAAAAATCAATTGTGTGGGGCTTCCCTGGTGGCGCAGTGGTTGAGGGTCCGCCTGCCGATGCAGGGGACACGGCTTCGTGTCCCGGTCCGGGAAGATCCCACATGCCGCAGAGCGGCTGGGCCCGTGAGCCATGGCCGCTGAGCCTGCGCGTCCGGAGCCTGTGCTCCGCAACGGGAGAGGCCACAACAGGGAGAGGCCCGCGTACCGCAAAAAAAAAAAAAAAATCAATTGTGTGTATATAATTTATATATAATATAATGTTTATAATTATAAATTGTTATATATGTATTAGCAATAAACATGTGGGCACCAAGCTTTTAAAAACACTATTTATAACCACTCAAAACATCAATAAATGAATTATTTACATGCAAACCTAACAAACATGTATAGAACTTATGTGCTAAAAACCACACTGATGAAAGAAGTCCAAGAAGAGCTAAATAAATTGAGGGATATACCATATGTTCAAAAATTGGAAGATTCAACATGGTAAAGAAGCCACTTCTTGAGAAATTGATGTACAAACTTAACACAATTCCTATCAAAATCCCAGAAAGATTTTTTGTAGATATAGGCAAAATTATTCTAAAATCTCTATGAAGGGGCAAAGGAGCTAGAATGGCTAACATAATTCTGAAAAAGAAGACGAAAGTGGAAGTATTCAGTCTACCTGGTTTTAAGACTTATTACATGGTTATAATAATATCTATGGAACTGGCAGAGGTATAGACACATAGATTAATGGGATAGAACAGAGAACCCAGAAACAGGTCCACACAAATAAATCCAAAAGATTTTCCAAAAAAGTGCAAACGCCATTTAACAGAAGAATACAGACTTTTCAACAAATGGGGCTGGAGCAATCGGACAAAAATTTTAAAAAGAATCTTGACCTATGACTCACACTTTATCCAATAATTAACCCAAAGTGCACAGATAAATCATGGACTTAAAGGTTAAACAAAAAACTATAAAACTTTTAGAAAACAACGCAGGAGAAAATCTTTGAAAACTAGGAGTAGGTGAAGAATTCTTAGACTTGACATTAAAGCCATCATCAATCAACGGACAATTTGATAGAATGGACCTCATCAAAATTCAAAATCTCACGTTGTAAAAGATAATATGAAAAAAATGAAAAGACAAGCTATCAAGTGGGAGAAAATATTCCCCAGCTACATATCGAAGGACTGGTATCTAGAATATTTGTATCTATAGATACAGGTAAACATGTACATATCTCAAAACAGAGCAGTTGAAAAACAAGCAATCCAGTTAAAACATGGACAACATCCATGAAGAGACATTTCAGTAAAAAGGATATACAGATGTCAACTAGCTCTTAAAAGATACTTAACGCCCCTAGCCATTAGATAATGCAGCAAGATATTCTTACACACCTATTAGAATGGCTAAAACAAAAATAGAACAGCAAATGCTGGTGAACATGTGGATAAACTCAATCACTCACAGACCGCTGGCAGGAATATAAAATGGTGAATCACTCTGGAAGTCAGTTCCGCGGTGTCTTCAAAAATTTAACACGCACCTACCATATGACCCAGAATTGCACTCCTGGGCATTTATCCCAGAGAAATGAAAACAAGATGATGCAAAAACCTCTGCACCAGTGTTCACGGCAGCTTTATTTGTAATAGCCAAAAACGGAGAACAAGCGTGATGTCCTTCAATGGGTGAATGGTTAGATAAACTGTTGATAGCAAAATATTCCTACCATAGACTACTACCCAGCAATCAAAAGAAATAACTATTGATACATGCAAGAACCTGAATGAATCTCCAAAACACTATTATAAGAGGAAAGGCCAGTCCCCAAAAGTTG
Organism: Lipotes vexillifer; assembly: GCF_000442215.2. NCBI lineage: Eukaryota > Metazoa > Chordata > Mammalia > Artiodactyla > Lipotidae > Lipotes > Lipotes vexillifer. Next base: position 762,408 of record NW_006784423.1, on the reverse strand, counting down.
CAGACTATGTGATTTCATTTATAAAACACTCCTGGAATGGCAAAATGATAGGAACGGAGAACAGAACAGTGGTCACTTAGGGGTGAGGGAAGGAGTAGGGACAGAAGGAAAGCAGGTGTGGCTGTAAAAGCACAAGAGGGACCCCATGATGATGGGACTGTTCTGTGTCTCACGTACATCAACGTCAGTATCCCGGTCGTATATTGTACTGCAGTGGTGAATACGGCCGAACTGACATCCAGAGTGATTCACCATTTTGTATTCCTGCCAGCAGCCTGTGAGTGATTGAGTTTATCCACGTGTTCACCAGCATTTGCTGTTCTATTTTGTTTTTAGCCATTACCGCAGCTTCCATTCAGGGAAGCTGTGTAAAGGATACCCATGATCTCTCTATATCTTATAATTGTATGTGAATCTATAGTTTTCTCAAAATAAAAAATGTGATTAAAAAAAAGTAAAGTGCTTCATAACTGGTCTCCACCACTAAACTAAAACTCCATGAATAACTGTCTTCCTTTATATTATCTCACCGCTCTAGCTGCCAACTAATAATGTGTCAAATGCATCAATAAAGTGTACTACTATTATTGTGTTTGCTTAAAACATTGAGTGAAAAAACTTGCACACACACATATACATATATACATATGGCTCTGAGCACTTGAAAACTATTGAAAGTTAATCACAATTAGATAAATGCAAAATAATACAACACAGACACCTTGAAATGATGATTGGAGAACATGAAAAAGTCTGACGATACATCCTGTGGGTGTGGCTGTGAAGAATTACACCTGTACATTGCTGGGTAGAAATGCAAACAAGCACAACCCTTGGGGAGAGGAATTTGGCAATATTTAGTAAAACTATAAATATACTTACATTGTGATCCAGCAATATGACCTCTAGGAATGTACACGGAAGATGCACCTTCAACAATACGAAAGTAAACATGCACAAAATTATTCATTGTGGCAGTGTTTGTACTTGCAGAATATTTGAAAGAGACTAGATGCCCGTACATTGAAGAATGATTAAATAAACTCTGGCACATCCACAAAACAGAGTCCCAGTACCATGCAACTGTAAAGAAATGCGGAAGATCCACACAGTGATAGAGATTTCTTTGATATGTTGATAAATGAAAAAAGGAAAAGTCCAAAAGAGTATCTGTATTGTGCCACCTTTCACGTAAGAGAGATGGGGTATACAAAAACTTGTATGTGTCTCCTCATTGTGTGCAAAAGAATTACAGGAAGGATAAACAGAAATTAGTGAGACTGGTTACCTGCAGAGGGAGGAAAAGGCCATAAGATACTAGGAATGATGGGGCAGTGACATTTCTCTTAATACAGCTTCTTTTAATAGCTCTGACTCTTAGAACAAGGGTAAAGCTTCATATACACTCAAAATAATAAATTAAAATTAACTAGGATGTGAATGGAACTCAAATTTAATACCAGCTGTAACAAATGAATCTGTTTTAGAAAAAAATTGCTTAATTACATAATCGCAATGTAGGGTGTAGAAGAGAAACAAACTAGCCTAAGTAACTATGGAAAACACCATTTTGATTGTATACTCTAAGGCTTATGACAAAAAGGAATATACACAAATATTTTATTCTCGTTAATAAACGTATTTCTCAAAGCGTTAGTTTTACATGCATACTAGTACTGAACTATGCAAATACGGGAAAGAAAACCAGGTATCTCGTCGTTGTAGAAAAATGTCACAGGACTGAAATACTAAGATATAAAGAAGTTACAATCGCTGAAAGGGGGGAGACTATAATGACAGTGTGGTGTTGGGTTAGAATCAGAGGTACCGGTATGAATTTATGGTGTCAATACATGTGCAGAGATATCAACTGGAATAGATTGACATATGTGTACAGGGATCCCCAGCTTTTCAAAAGTTCACTTTACACCACTTTGCTTTCACAAAAGACGTACACTGGTACCTGTTTTCACTAAGGGAAAGGAGAGGATATCACTTTTATGAAAACAGGTAATTGCTTCTTTAATTGCTTCTTTACTTTGTGCCTTTTCGGCTTACAAAAGTTTTCTTAGGAAAGAGGAAAACCTGTACCACAACCCTTTGTATCCACAGCTCCAGGTGCAAAACCCAGGAATACAGAGGGCTGACTGTATTTACTGTACTACACCATTTGTATAAGGGACTCCTGGAACCAATCCCCCACGGATACCGAGAGAGGACTGTATATGTGTGTGTTACAAAAACTACATACTCTTCCTAGTTGTGCGCCCTGGGGACACCTAAAGGCAGTGACACCCCAGAAGCAGTGAATGTACCCAGAACCCAGGTCTTGGTTTCTAAATAAGATTCTCATATAAAGGAGAGCAGGGCTCCTTGGAGAAATGACTGGTTCTGGACGAGGAAAATACAAAATGATCCCAAACATCTTGTGGTTCCTGAAAGTAAGGAAATGCTCAGCAACTAACAAGGACATGTTGAAAGGACACAGAAACAACTTGAAGGAACCCTCAGGGTCCAATGCTGGGAGAATCTGAGCAGCAAAGTGAATAGTTAGAGTATTCGATTATAATCCTCAGATGGAATAAATGTCCACATTCAGTATTGATATAAATAAATATTTGAGGAAGAAAGGACAGCTCATCCTCACAGCAGAATTTCAATTAATAAATGTAGAACGACTGGAAGGAGTACAAATATCCCCGTGACGTCAGTACTGCAGTAGCCATTACCGCAGACAAAAATCATCCATAAATACTAACATTAGTGAGTGAAAGTACAATGAGAAATAGAGTAGCTGCCTAGCCTCAAACTATCTCCTGCAAAATCCTGATTCATTACGAAGGGAAAGATGGTGACTTTACAGTGGAGAAAGCCTGAAGATATCACCCTAACAGAGTAATGAAGATGAACATTAACATCATTGGCAGTGAGATGCTGAGCCTACATTCCACACCCCTTGGAAATGCGTGGGGGAGGGCACATTGTTTCTGATGTATTCCTGCCAAAAAGATATGACTTGAATCTAATCGTGGGGAAACATCAGACATATCCAAATTGGGTGACATTCTACAGAGTAGTTGAACGTACACTTCAAAATTGGAAGGTCATTCAAAAAACACGTGAAGAGCACAGATTTGTTCAGACCAAGGGCACCAGGAGCCCGCAGGTAACATGCGATCCCAGACTGGACCCCAGCCCAGCAAAAAGGGCACTAGTGGGATGACTGACGAACTTCGTAGAAGGTTCTGTAGATTAGGGCCAAGTTAATTTCTAGTTTCCATACTTGTGCTATGGTTAGATAAGACGTTAGCATCGGGGGAAACCGGCTGAAGGTTGTATGGAAACTCTTCACTATTTTTCCAACATTTCTGTAATTCTAAAATGATCATTTTCAAGGATTTTATTTAAAACAAACAATTTGCGTGAAAATGGCCCATTAAACAATCTCAGCTAAAATAACCCAGGGCAAATACTAGGTTAAGCCTTTGGCTTTCCCATGCAAGTCCATGTGCATTCTTAAGGGAACCTTCACAAAGAACTGAGAGTAAGGTACGGGGAAACAGGAAAATCACTAAAGATGTGTGTGTACGCATTCCGACATGGCTGCTAGCATAGGGAAGCAGGCAAATATGCTGGGTACCTTCTACGTTTTTTAGAGAAATGCTCTCCAGACAAAGGATGACTCTGCACTAAAAAGCCTGTGATTACGAGAAACTCTGCTCTTAACTTCTCACCAGCAGCAGGGCCTGGAGCACTGTGGCGGGGGCCCAGGAAGCCAGGCGCCCACTTCGGATGTAGCCAAGGAGGATGGATGGTGGGAGGTGAGCACAGGAGCAGAGCTGAGCCGCGTGGAGGAGGCGCGGGGCTGGTCCATCCACAGCCGTTCCTGCTCTTGCCCTGCGAACTGCTCACTGACGGCCAGCATCACAGAGGCTCCTGGAGAGGTGAGCGTGTCAGGAGAAGCCACGATCACAAATGTCAGTGTCCTGACACAGTGAAGCTGTGCCTCTCGGCCATGTCATAGCACAGCCTGTGTTACTGGTGAGGCTGCTGGCTCCACCATCCCCCAAGGCTGAGCATCTCCACGGGGTCGTCTGCATCCGGGCAGCAGTGGGAAAGGTTCCTGGGAGACGCTTGAATGGGTCAGGCCCAGGAAAGGTGAACCGGACCTCTCCAACCTGACACTGACCCGAACTGTCACTCGGCCCACCTGGCTGTGGGAACACCTGGGAAGCATCATCCAAGAGCCCCATTTGCTGAGCTTCTCCCTGCATCTCACACACGTGGACCCTGGGGGTTTTCCCATCCACGCTTCTCATCCTGACGTTATTCACTCAAAATCTCAAATGCAACTTTTTTCATTCAAAATTATATTTTAGAGATATTTATATTAACACAGAGAGATCTGGTTCATTCATTTAAACTGTTATAATGTGCTTCGTGGTATGAATAAACTAATGAACAAATAATCCTTTATAGGTGAGAATACGGTTATTTTCAATTTTAGCAAGGCTGCAATGAGCATCCTTTATATGTCTCTGTGTGCCCATACAGGAACATTTTTGTTGTTTTGTTTTTTTGCGGTACGCGGGCCTCTCACTGCTGTGGCCTCTCCCGTTGCGGAGCACAGGCTCCGGACGCGCAGGCTCAGCGGCCATGGCTCACGGGCCCAGCCGCTCCACGGCACGTGGGATCTTCCCGGACCGGGGCACGAACCCGTGCCCCCTGCATCGGCAGGCGGACTCTCAACCACTGCGCCACCAGGGAAGCCCCATTTTGTTTATTGAAATGAATTTATACACAAGAAAGCACTACAGAATGGGCACAAATGCATACATATGTACTTAAAATATTATAAATGCATGGTAACCTCATATACTAATAGCACTTTGAGTAGAAAGGGAGGAATAAAGGAAGGAGGTAAAGTGGGAGGCTAAACTAAAAATTTTTAATTATATATCATTTATTTATTTTTAAATTTTTATTTTATATTGGAGTATAGTGGATTAACAGTGTTGTGTTAGTTTCAGGTGTACAGCAAAGTGATTCAGTTCTCCATATACATGTATCTAAACTAAACAAAATATGCCAGAATACCGGCATGTGTTTGATCTGAGTGGTGGATAACTAAGCATGTTTAAAACAATTTCCTAATGAGAAAACTCTGCTGCCATCTGAACGCTGACCATTTTAACCACAGCGGATCCTCTAATCCCATCAGAGCAGCTCCCCTCAGCCCCAGCGCCATCTCTCTCCTCACCAAAGTCCAAGGTCTGTATTTCACACTTCATTTGCGAATTGACCTTGCGGCCTCTTGCTTGACCTTCAGGGCCAGCCAGACGGGGCTAGAAGGAGTGCAGAGCGCTATTACCCAGCCAGGTTTTTAAATCCTGTACCAGGAAACAAGCTTAAAGGAGACATTTCCCAGCCCCTAATGTGCAATTTTTGATGCACACAGCTGGATCACACAAATTGAAATGTTCCAGGATTTGGTTAATTGGGGGAGCTACAGGTATAATTTAATTGTGCACTCAATTTTATAGCCGTTATTTTTGGAAGGCAAGAAAATAAATAAATTTGAGCACAGATTGCAGAGTAAGCATCCTGTGATAATTTTACCCCATCATTTAATTATGAACCTTTCCGCACAGCTTCCTCTTTGTCAGCCTCCAAACCCTGAACTTCATTATGGCAGCAACAAGAGTTTTCTTTTCTTTATAATTAAGTTTACTTTTCGATTTAGAACTGATCATGCTGACAGATGCTTTAATTCACTTGGAGTTCTACATTTCACTTTGCATTTCATCTCCTTCTTGCTTCCGGGAGCTTGTACATAAGAAAATTGTCCAGGGATGGATAGGCCACACAAAAATGCTTAGGGGACTGCCAATGAATTAGACTTGATTGGGAGCTATTTCCCTGTAGTCACCAGCTTCCCCTCCCCCATAGGCACCAGCGGATTGTTCTCAGAGGCTACGGTATTCCTGTCACTTATTTTTCTTCTGGAGCCATGTATTATATTAGAATCTCCATGTACATTACCAGAAATCCGTACACCGACCCTGCCTGTGGCTATTAGCGTCCCCGTTTGAGAGGCAGGGCATGGAGACCCCTTCCGTCCAGTGCACAGTAGAGGCGGAACAGAAAACACAGGTCCAGACCTCAGGCCTGTCATGGGTTCTCGTTGCTCAGGCTGTTTAGTTTAGAAGCTGAAGTTGCTTTTGCAGTGAGAACCAGTGGTCATAACTGGCCAATTCCGCTCAGTTGAGAAGTTGGTAGTGGTAGGGCCATCATTTGAAATTTCTTGCCTCCCAACCTGAAGGTAAATGGAAACATTTAAAAGTTCCTAGTTGAGCTTTGCCTTATGTCGAATGCCTTTGAGCTGAAGCCAGAAGAAAGCTCGGTGACATTCCAAGGTGAATGGCCTCCTTTAAGGGCGCCTGCATTCGCAGCACTAATGTTGTGTTGCCAGGGTTTTCTCTCCCTTATAAAGTTCAAAATGATGTAACCATACGCCCACCTAGGCTTCTGAATGTACACCTTTGCACTGAGACTTAGATCTTTCGGCTGCATCTGTATTTTCTCTCCCTTGTGCCAGGCTGTGGAATGCCTATCAGCAAACCCATCCCCTGGTGGCATCCCAGGGGTGATTAATGTGTGTTATTTCTCCAATTAGGACTTAATGTTCCCTTAAGTGATTTATTCTGTTAGTTCTGGATGAGTTACTTTTGTTTTTTATACTTTCTCATTACTGATTTGTATTTTTGCCAGCCTCCTTTAAAGGAGTATAAAACAGAGCTGCCATTAGGCAAATTATTGGTAGACATTATTCAAATTGTATCTCAGTTTGTATATTTTAATTTACAAAGGGAGAGGGCAAAGAGTCACAAGGCAGTTTTCATTGCATGGCTGAAATATCCCCGAATATTTGCAAAGCCAAATTCCTTTACCTGTCTGGAGAGCTGTCTAAAGGAAGGGGCTCTGACATCCCAACTGTGCATCCCCTCTGAGCTGTGTTGGCACGTCTGGACTTTTTAATGGCCCCTTATGGTGCACAAAGAGGATGCGTTACTCCTAAAAGTAAAATGGACACATTGTACCCTGGTTCTCCAATGCCTCGCCACAGAGTTGAAAAGCTTGATTACCTGAGACGCTCAACACCCCTCCTCTGTTCTTGGAACCACCACTTGTAGCGTAAAACTCTGCCCTTGCATCATTGCACCTCACAGAAATGAAACAAATGGATTTTAATACAGCCACCTTCTATTGTAGGTAGGTGGAGAGGTTTTGCCAGCCTGGAAAACTGCGCCTCTCCGTACTCACAGGTCGATTTGAGCAGGTCAGCTCCCGCTGTTTGGGACAGTCACACCTATTCTCTGCTCTTCAGATTCTATAAGAGGAGGAATAACTTGAGAAAACTCTGTCAATCTCAAACTGATCATAGTGAGACTCAGAAATGTCACAGCTTTTCTTATCATCCTGCATTAGGTATTCCTGATTATACATGGCAGGAAACCCCAGGAATTGTTACCATATTCAGATGTCCCAGCATAAGATATGTCAAAATGCTACATTATTTATATAAAAATTCCCTGATGGCTGTGTCGGGAAGATAGATCTCCTGCTCATACGTCAGTGGGCTTTTTCTCAAGGCAAGTGCAACCGTACTGAACTTGCAAAGAAGGATACGAAGTATGGAATAGGTAGAATCCTACCTAGAGATACGATTTCAACAATAGAGCTTGACTTCAAGCCAAAAGCCCGCGTCACTCTGCGCAAAGAAGGAAAGGCAACCCAAGACTCTCAACCTGAACCAGCGTCTGTATCCAGAGGATTGAGGCCTGGTGCGTGGCAGCAGCAGAGGCTGTAGGAAGAATTTCTACGTGTGGTCGTGTTCAATGTCAGCGTCGTGGTCCAGGCTGGTGTTTCCCATATAAAGTGAGAGACACAGGAGCCAAGTACAGGGCTTCCCTGGTGGCGCAGTGGTTGAGAGTCCGCCTGCCGATGCAGGGGACACGGGTTCGCGCCCCGGTCCGGGAAGATCCCACGTGCCGCGGAGCGGCTGGGCCCGTGAGCCGTGGCCGCTGAGCCTGGACGTCTGGAGCCTGTGCTCCGCAACGGGAGAGGCCACAACAGTGAGAGGCCCGCG
>NW_006784423.1:745894-753685 GCF_000442215.2 Lipotes vexillifer | reverse complement strand
CCACAAAAAAAAAAAAAAAAGGGCCAAGTACCGTTTCTAGATCTTAGCCACGTAAGTTGAGCCAAGATTGGGCTCCAAATCCAGAGATAAATGAGAGATTAATCAGGACACCCAGAAGGAGAGGCACTGACAAAGCAGGGCCATTGGAAGAAGGCTGTACATCGTCCTGCAGGGACCCATCAGGACCTGAGCGCAGGTCACCCAGTTACGCTCAGAGCCCACATGTGAGCTGGTCCAAGTCTTCTCAAACACTGTCCCCCTTTGCAAGTACGGCCAACAGGTGTGCCTGGGGCTGAGTTTCTTGGGACAATCTTTCCATAGATCCAGAGATGAATTTAGAAAGAAGTCAACGAAGTTCAAGCTTCAGGCAGCTCAGTGGCACCAGCTGCTTCCAAGGCCCTGTACTTATTTTTCAATGTATAATGTATTCGCTTCCATGAAAGGGACCCTAAGTGTGATAACTTCAGGCCTCACGAGACCTCAGTCCACCTCTGCCGAGACCCTATCAAAGCTCTCGAGTCTGCGGTCTTCGGGGTTTCAAACAATACACAGCCAGCCCTTCATGGGATAAATTTGGTGTATGGGTCTTGCATAAGAAACGCTTTACTTTCTACAGCACAGAGGGACCCCAAAGCCTCTCAGAGGAAGACCCAATTCATAACACTCATAATCACAGCTCTAGATGTTTATCTCAGTTGATCACTCCAACAGAAAGAAGATATAAAGAGATTTACGAGGTACTGGCCAAATTAGAAACAACTTTAAAAGATGAGCCCTTGTAATTTTTTTTGTAGATAGGTATTGAAATAAGTCACTCGAAACCTAGAAAGTAACCAGCTTCTGTAATCGAAAATAGCTAAAAATTCCTGAACTTCTCATCAGGTAAACTGTCCTGGAACGTACATAATATGTAAAATGTATAATATATAATATATATAACATATATAATATAGTTAGAGGGTTTAGTCCTGCTAAAGGCTAGTAGGCATATAAATAATATGATGGGGTAAGCCTGGCTGCCAAATGATCTCTCTTTAACGTCTAATGGGGTAAACAATAATAAGAAGGAGGGGGCTTCCTTGGCGGCGCAGTGGTTAAGAATCCACCTGCCAATGCAGGGGACACGGGTTTGAGCTCTGGTCCGGGAAGATCCCACATGCCGTGGAGTAACTAAGCCCGTGTGCCACAACTACTGAAGCCCGCATGCTCTAGGGCCCACGTGCAGCAACTACTGAACCCACGTGCTGCAACTACGGAAGCCCACGCGCCTAGAGCCCGTGCTCCGCAGCAAGAGAAGCCACCATGATGAGAAGCCCGCGCACCGCAATGAAGACCCAACACAGCCAAAAATTAATTAGTTAATTAATTAATTTAATTAAAGGGGAATAAAAGGAGGAAAGTAAAACGGTAAAGTATCCAACAAAAACAAAAATTCATTAGCAGCAACAAGCAAGGAAGTTAGATATAACCTCATACTATCACTTAAAAAAAATCGTAGCCAAAGAAAGAAGCAAGATTCCAGCATGCAATGTCTCTGGACAGCCTAGAAGCTCTCCACTTTCCTCTGACGCTCCCTGACACAAGAAGAATGAGGAAAGAAGCGGATATGACAAAAATCTGGAGAAATTGCACTTATAATCCTCAATCCAAGGAGAACTGGACTAAAATGGTGAGTAAGATTACAGGCACACATCAGTGAAACCCTGGAAAACAGAGGTCTCTCTAATCTCCTCAGTGCAACAGCAAAGATACAAGGAATTAAAAACCAGCAAGGCTAGTCGTCTTCAGGGCTTCTTATTGGATCTGAGAATCATTTGAAGGCCAGAGTTATTCCATCGTTGGAATAGAGTCACCTCTAACTAGTAGCGTTAACCCCATGGGAAAGAAATTAACCAGCTTCAGAGGGAGGAGGGCTCAGAGCCAAGATCAAAGCTGCACGCAGCCCCGTTGAGCTCTCCTGGGCTCTGCCCTAGTGGGTTACAGAGGGGCAGATACAGCCCAGGGACACAGCTCTGTATTATGGCGCAGAGAGGAAGAAAACACGCCTTAGAGTGTGGTCGCCAATGCTATGACCATCAAAGTACTAGATACAAAGTCTGAAAGGGCATCTCATATGAGCTGGAGGATGGATAGAAACAATAGCAACTATAAGGACACTGCAGTTGGAAGGAAGGAGGGAAGGAGGGAAGGAGGGAAGGAGGGAAGGGAGGCAAGAAATGCTGACACATGGCACCGCTTGCCTATGCAAATCCCACACTGAAAACTTTGATTTGGAAGAACTCCTTGATCTGCTTCCTTATATAATCAAATTAAATGGTGTGGATTTTCGTATAAATACGGATTTTCACACTTACATATTTTATACTGCTTGTGGAAGAGGCATCTGACATTCGAACCACTCAAAGGTCAGCAGTATTTACCCGTAAAAAATGCCTTATTTTATTTTTAAAGGGCTATTATTTCAGAAGATAGTTGTCATACAGCCCTGCCCAAATTCCTTGCATGAATTCTGTGGATAATCAACATTTCTGGTGTACTAAAATTAATTCTGGATTTGGAAACATTTCAGAAATTGTACTATATACCCAGTTAACTGGCATAATCTGTCATCATTTCCTTCAAGACAAATAATCAGGAAAACTTAACCAAGACGCCACATCGATGTTTTCCAGGATTCTTTCCAGGGATAAACATCTCCGACTTTGAAAGACTCCTTTTCAAGGTGGTACCAAGACTACCTCAAAGTTCAGCAGCAACAATCATGGTTTTGTACCAGTTCATTGAAATGAGATTCACCGTATTTCATCATTCCCGACAGTGGGTCCTTATTGACTGCAGCTCATTTTAGGGAATCAGTGGTTAAGTTCCACTGCCATCCTGCCCCCTCACCTTCAAGAAAATAGCCAAGATGACAGCACCACACAGACTGCTCAGAACTCGCGCAAGCACGCTGCAGAAGAGAGGGACCGGTCAGCCTTGATAGGTTTCTCATCACTCAGGTTGTCATTCCGTGTTTGTCCACCATATAGTCCTGCTGACTTATTAACAGAGTGATTTCTAAAGACTTGCCTTTAAGCTCTTGAACCAGCTAAAGGCTTAAAGAGAATGAGAACATATTCTTAATGGTTTTTGTTTGTTTGTTTGTTCCCCTGTGTCTACTCACTTCACCCTTTTAGTACAAGATTTAGTGCTTTCTAAAACTGGATCACCACTTTTCTGCCCTCAGGTGTCTGGAGTGACAGTGACTCCGTGGTGTGTCTCCATGGCGGTCACCTCGAGTTATTCTCCAGTAGGAGAACGGACAACATCTCATCTAATGCCATCCAGCATAAAGATTTTTCTCTAAACTTTTCAAGGATTTGTCAAAAGCACAAAATAAGGGAAACAATGACTTTTTGTCAGAGGGCTACACAATACTTTAAGAGAGGCGTATTAACCAGGGCCAGAGCGGGAAACAGGTAACATACTCAAATTAGGATTATTCGAGGTAGGTTGAATAAGAAACTAATTGCAATGGTGTGAGCGGGAAGCAGGTATAGCTCTAGAGATGTGCAGTAGCTTGAAACTAGTAACCATGGAACTGTAACCACAACCTCATCTCAAAGGACTGAGAGGAGGGAGAAGTTACTGGAAATCAGATGAGCATATGTGGAGAGAGTTTTCAGAGAGTCCCATCTTGAGAGAGGCAGTGACCTCCGTGGAAAGACGCATCAGCCCCAGGCAGCCCTGCGGGGCTGGACCTGGGGAAATAGGCATCCTGTCCTGACTCTCTTTATCCTCTGATCTGCTGACTCTCCATAGGTTGGATCAGCTAGAACCTGGAAGGGAGCCCGGGGATGTGGTGCATCCAGTGAGCCTTCCAGAGTGACAGGGAGGGCCAGTGGGTGGAGGGCGGGTCTGCAGAGGCTAAAGAAAGGGGCTTTGCAAGTACATACAGTGTAGAGGCAGCCTTGCAAATGGACAGCATTAAGGATTGAGCAGGCGGTGACAGGGTGTGTGGCAGAGATCAGGGCTCGGTCCTTTGGAGTCCCTGCCACCTGCTGAGTTTTGGGTGCAAGTATACTCAGATAACAGTGTATAATAAATAATCGTATTAACAAAAACCCGTTCAATCTCTCTCTCTATGAGTTACTGAGACCTGCTCAAAAACAAATTCAGGTCGCCACTTGGAAATTAATTTGGTGCTGTCTGCAGCCAGGGACAAAACTAGGGATCTGAACCTGACTCATTAAGTTCTAATGAGGCAGGTGTGAATTGCAGACTGATTAGGGCCCAGGTCTAGGTCAAAACAAGGTCAAAAAGAAGATGTCAATCATTGTGGGTGTACATTTATATCTCTACCTACATATCCGTAATATTTCTACAGCTAGATTTATTAAATATTCTATCTTTGTTTCCCTTTGCTCTCTTTATGATATCATTGAAATAGGACAGCTTACTGTCTTGAAGAAATAAATGATCATCCCTCACATATATTTATTCACATTTATTACATTTTTAGGCTGTTTGTGTGTGTGTGCTTTTTTCCCTTTGGGGTGTCAAAACGATATAATAAGCGTTTGGTGTTATTTTAGACTCTAAGCTCCTAGGAGACGGAACCATAGCAGACCTCTCGCACCTTTATCACCAGCGACAGAGCACTTTTGCACCCACTACACAGAGCAGCTCTCTCAAAGATGCCAACAGATACCTACAGGCTGACTTGTTTACCAAAACTCTCCATACACATTTAAGATATCCTGTCAGCTTGGGTTCCCAAATCCATCACTTACGTGATCTCTGACTTCTGTCTGAGGTGGGCAAGACAGTGTATCAACCTGTTTATCTTTACTGTAAATCTAGTCCATAGGAAATGAACAGATCCAAGAACATGCTCTGAATACAAATCAAACTCCCAGAGGTTTAATATCCAGATTTCGTCCTGTTGTTTGTATTGTTTTGGAATAAATGCAGGTATAATAAATCAGACTCTGAAAGAAATGAAAAAGTATCCAACATTAGTAAAGTGCTGTTATCTTGGCCTGAGACTTAGGAAGACCAGGTTCTAGCTTTTGATTTTTCAGTAATTAGCCATCTTGCCCTGTGAAAATCATTTAACTAGTCTGGGAGTCTGATTTTCTGATGCTAATTGAGGGGAGTGGGTGGATGGGTTAGAAGATGAGCTTTAATGCTATTTTCAGCTCCAAAGGTATACTTGTAACATAAATTAAATGGCAATAAGAGAAATGCATGCAAAATGCAAAGTGCGTGCTATTTCTCAAAGAGACATTAAGAAATAGCGAAAAATACTTAAGTCATCAGATGTTGATAATGACAGGATGCCATCCAGAGTGCTAGAAGAGTCCACAACGGTGAAAGCTCAGGAAATAACTGCCTTGGCGAGTGAATGGGTAAGAGCCTTCCTGGTGGATGTCAAAAATCAAGCAATGAAAAAAGCACTGGGTAATGGGTGAGCCTGAAATTAAACCCAAGGTACTGGTGGAAAAGACGACTAATGATGTGAATGTCTCCAGTTTTTGTCAGGGAAATGCCATGGCATCCTTGCTAAATAGGTACTGCAAGCCCGGCACTTAAGCCCACGAGCCATGCTGGAAAAAACAGACCTGCTGCACCCACACCCAGTCGATTCTGAAAGCGTTCTGGGAAGGATGTGGGATAGTGGATTGGATGTGCGGAGGGGGCTTCAAGACACCTAATTTTGTTCAGAAAAAAGCTCCACTTCTTTAGAGAGAGAAAAATGTCGTTATCCAAAAATGAAACACCTATACATCCAGAACCTGCATGATTTAACCACAGATCAAAAATTTAGACAAAAAAACAGATCCTACAGTATTTATCTTTCCCTGTTTGACTTATTTCATTTAGCATAATGCCTTCAAGGTCCATCCATGTTGTAGCGAATGGCAAGATTTCCCTTCTGTTTATGGAGGAATAGCATTCCATTGTATATATCTATAGCTATGGCTATATACCTACATTTTCTTTATCTGTTCATCCATTGATGGACATCTGGGCCATTTCCATGTCTTGGCTTTTGTAAATAATCCTGCAGTGAGCATGGGGGTGCAGATATCTTTTCAAATTAGTGTCTTCGTTTCCTTCCAGTAAATAACCAGTAGTGGAATTGATGGATGATCGGGCAGCTCTACTCTGATCTTTTTGAGGAATCTCCATACTGGTGAAATGTGTGAAGGTGGTCAAAAGGTACAAACTTCCAGTTATAAAATAAGTCCTGGGGATGCAGTGCACGGCATGATGACTATAGTTAATAATACTCTACATCTGAAAATTGCCAAGAGAGTAAATCTTAAAAGTTCTCCTTGCAAGAATAAAAGCTGTAACTATGTGTGGTGATGGGTGTTAGCTGGACTTACCGTGGTGATCATATTACAGTGTATACAAATACCAGATCGTCATGTTGTACACCTGAAACTAACATAAGATTATGTGTCCATTACATATCAGTAAAAACAGAAACAGATCAACAACCAAAATAAGTGAAGATCCATATACGGTTTTCTAAAAATCCATGAAGGGTATGTAGTTTCAAAGTCTACAGAAGCCCCAAATTGTCCTTTATTTCCCCACTCTCTCCTCCCACACTCTGACATTACTTTGCTTTACAAATTAAGCTCCCAGGAGCACTTCTTTTCTCTCTCTTTCCAACTTACTCCCTTTCTCTCTATTCCTCAGTTATGTGGCTCAGAGTAACTTTTGTTAGGCATGAAGGGGTATCTCCCATTCAGGAGGTGGGGGGAGAAGGGGCACCAGGGTGGCACTTCAGGGTTCCCTTTGGTGGGGTGGGCTAGTGGAGGATGGAAGACTGAACACCATTCTCTGACCTTTAGGTTTCGAGTATCCCAGCAGGAAACTTAATTCAGCCCAAATGGTTCAAACAAAGAGACGCTAATAAAACGATCAGATACTAGACAGGGACACGTGAGTAGGTTCAAGGAAAAACAAGGGATATTGGGGCACCCGGGGACCAGCAGTTACCCTCCCTGGAGCTGTGGCACAGTGGGAGCTGGAGTGGGGAGTGAGGGCTGCCCGGCAGGAGAGGTAACCAAGGAAAGACCGAGCTGCTGGCAGAGACACAGGCTTGGTGCAAAGAGATGTGAAGCGGAGGGAGCCGCCACCGTTCTCGGGCCCTTGCTTCCCGGTGGCCAGCTGGCAGGACAATCCAGGCAGGCTCAGCCACCAGGACACAGAGCAGGGAGGGTGGAATGAGGGGCACACAGAGGTGGAGGTAGACAGAATTACCCGCCCAGATGTCTCCGCTCTCAGCCATTAATGCTCGGCCACAAATCCTGCCCACCTCGGTCACAGCGAATGCTCTCCCGTATAGTAGAATCTTTGTTCCTTTCCTCCGTCCCCTTCCTATGATCCTGGGCCCAGATCTCAGTCTCGACTTGAGGTCAAGCACCAAGAGAATTCCTCTGATGGCAAGTGCAGGAGGCACTGCGTGTGCAGCCTGGCCTGAGGACCACTTATGTGACGGTCACCACCTCCTGGTCCCACCATCTGTCCAGTGGTCCTGCAGCCAGAGTCCAGGGGAGTCCCCAGGTATTGCTTTTTCTTTTATAAGATTCTGTTTTTCAGCATGCTACTTTGTGGCAAGGGGAGTTTGCAAGTCCCTGAGTCAACTCCTTTGTCCTCTAGGGTTTAGGGGGACAGAGCTTAGAGCTCAGACAGTGTGGAATTTCCATCAGGTTGACGAGGAATTCAGGCCTGCAGCTCAAGGTAGCTCAGAGCACACAGGAGCTCTAGCTTGGGACTCACATCAACACTCTT
>NW_006784423.1:745114-745881 GCF_000442215.2 Lipotes vexillifer | reverse complement strand
CACTCTTTCATCTTACTGCGTGTGCTGAGATTTGAGGGTGCTGGTCTGGGTTCCCCAAGTATTATTCACAATAATATTTCTCTGGAGAAAAGTTAATTTCTGGTTCAAAGCAAATGATGTTTTGGAATCACCTCCCACTAGATTTAAAGTTGGCCATCACATGTTCTAAAATAAATAGGGTGAAAATTTTAATCTGAAATAGGGAAGAAATGAGGGAGAATGTTTAGGGTTAGTGAATCCGTTTACTTGCCAAATTCTACTCTGAAAATCTTAACGTGGGCTCGAATTCACTAACGCTTGATTCCTGAAAAGCACGAATTTTACTTAAAAATTCACTTTGAATTTGAAAAATGTCTCTCCTTTTATTGTGTCTGTATCCAGTGTTTTACAGCTAAAAAGAACTCTGTGCTTCAGCTCTTGGAGCTTTTTCTGAAGCGTCGCGGCTGTAGCGACCCTGGACCGGCTATTCTTGTTCAGTCACAGGGATGCTCTCGTCAGCCTTAGCGGGTCTGAAAGGGCCTCGTGGGAATTCCCTCCAGGAACGTCCATTAGCATTTCCACCTGCTACGTCCTCCACCTCTGAAATTCTTTAAAGACTTTTTCCCCTTTGTCTTGTTTTGTCTTGTTTTTATACCTAGATCATCTTATCCTGAGTGAGTATCTCAGCCACCTTACTTTCCTCTTAGGGCTTCAACCGCTTCTCGTGTCATGGCCAGATCCCTCCCCTCCCCACCCCCGCCGCCGACCCCAATGTTGATGAGCCCGGA
>NW_006784423.1:726244-743981 GCF_000442215.2 Lipotes vexillifer | reverse complement strand
CCCCCCCCCCCCCCCGCCGCTGACCCCAATGTGGATGACCCAGAGCTCCCCCTCCCTTCTCCCCTTTCACCCCTGCACACCCCTCCACCCCACGCCCACAGACCCTCCCTGCTTCTTGGCCTCTGGCCTTGGGCTTCTTTGCTTCACCCCCATCTTTCCCACGTTCTGGGCTGCTGTAACAAACGACCACAAACGTGGTGGTCTACAAGAATGCCAATTTGTTCTCTTACAGTGCTGGGGACTAGAAGTCTGGGGTCGGTCTCCCTGGGTCAGAACTCCCTCCTGAGACCCCCTGGCGGACCTGTGTCCTCGCCTTTCCAGATGCAGAGCTGCACTCCCCGAACTGGGGGCCCCTCCTCCACCGCAGCTGCCCACAGCTCAGCATCTTTACGTCTCCCTCTGCGGGGTTGGCCTCACTGCCGTCTCTCTTCTGTGTGTCCCTTCTCCCTTTGCTCTGTCTTACAAGGACCCATAACAGCCCACCCTGACCACTGGGGATAAACCCGTGATCTCCAGATCTCACACTTAATGACATCTGTGAATCTTTTTATTAAACCATATAAAGTAATGTTTACAAGTTCTAGGGCTTAGGACGTGGACATCTTTGGGCTGTTTTGCCAGCCTTCACTGAGGGCAGTTTTGAGCATCCCAAGTTCAATGCACATGACCGATGTCACTACAATCTCATCTTGTGACGACGGTACTTCTATGAGGCCTTTCTGCCTCCTGGCTTGACACATGGGTCAGCCTCTCCTTCCCCTCCCCTTCTGCGCGACACTCACTTGCAGACCCACAATCACACCTGCCTGCTACAGCCCCTGCTCCCGCTGCTACCAACTTAGCACAGGCCCTGCTTCTGCATTCTAGGCCCGCTGCAGTAAACTCTCCCCAACCCTGATGCGGACATCCCCCCTCCCAGGGGACGCCACTGCTGGAAAAAACATCCCTCGATCACCATTCCAATCACGGCACAAAACAACCTACCTGCTGTGGCCTCAGGGTCCTCGTTCTGCCAGACGAGGCTCAAATCTCCAAGTCTGGTACCCAACCATCCCATCCCGTCCTTTAACCTGTTACAAACCTATCCTTCTAGCTAAACCCTATCGCCAAACCAAAGTGGAATCGCCATTTTCCAATTTTTGTCCATCCAAATCCTCCATCCCTGATGCCCCCTCCTCCTGGAAGCCTCCCCTGATTACTAAGCAAGCAACGCTTTCTCCTTCCTCTGAACAACCTGGTTCTTATTCACACATTTCTCATATTGCTCTGCACTGTAGTTATTTGTGTCGCGTTTTTTTCTTAGGTGGTTTCAGGTTCTGTGGACCATGATATGATATCAGACTTCCACTGTCGCTTTGTAGAATGCTGGCTTACACGTAGTAAATGTTTATGAAAACTCTTGTTAAGTAAACCAGTGAATTAGAAAATGACTGGTTTCCCCTTTGGCTCTTTCTAACTAAGTCTTAGCCCTGGTAACTGCTCTGGCCACCTCGGTGCCAGGTCACTTGTATCCATAAAGCCAAGAGATGCTGTGCTTAGAATTTCTTTGACTATGACCTTGAGCTTAGCTGGAAAACAGAGTGAGGACACTTACAGCGGCCTCGCTTCAGCTGTCGGGTCTGCGGGGAACTTCCAGTTACTGGTAGTCCCTGCGCTGTCCTCAAAGTGCATGACTCCCCAGAAACGGCCTTTGCTAAAATGGAACATGAAAATTTACTTTTCCATTTGCTGAACTTCAGCACACCCATCAGCAGGGATTATAGTCACTTATGTGTGATGACACAGATGTTGAATAGCTGTTCTTTGTAAATGAAAGCATATGACCAGGAAAGAGGGCCATTACCCAGGAATTATACTATGGGTTTCATGTTAAATCCAAAATCAAATTACAGTTTAATCAACAATTTCATAGTAATTGCAGCATTTTTAAAAAGGACTGACACAATTATTTAGGCAGAGTGATGGAGAGGATTAATAAATCCAATATGCAATTTGGGGGAAGAAAGAAAAGAAGAAAAATTGCCTCTCTTTCCTTCTAATTCAGAAGTGTTCAAAGCAGCAGTAATATTTGAGTATGACCCTCCCATCCCCCTGGTTGCCTCTCATGGTAGGAAAAACAATTAGTCATTTGACATGGAATTTTAAAACAAGTTTACACCTTATTATACACAAATGAAGATGGTGTAGTGCTTAGTGCAAGTCAAGGACAATGGGATTTGCCTTTGGGGAAGCCCAGACCTCTTCCATCTGATGGTCATTCCCCCCACGTGGCAGCTGAGCACGTGAAAGGTGGCCAGTCCAAAAGGAGATCTACTGTGAACATAAAATGCACACTAGACTTTGAAGACGTGGTATGAAAAAAAAAAGTAAAATATCTCATTAATTCTTTTTTTGTATTATTACCCTTGAAATTATAATATTTGGGATGTATTGGGTTACGTAAAACATATTTTTAAAATTAATTTTACCTATTTCTTCTTGCTGTCTTAATGTGGTTCATGTTATATTTCTGCTGGCCTGGACCCCATAATTCATTGAAACTATCCTCAACAGACAATTCTTGGTCTTACGGAATTATGAATTCACGAAGTGCCTCAAAAACCCATTGGAATGGCCAAAAATGAACATCATGAAATGAGAAATAGAAATCAGATTCGTCAGCTGTTTGTATATTTTGGAAAATTATATATATATATATATATATATATATATATAAAAAACTGAGTCACTTTGCCGTACAGAAGAAATTAACACAACAATGTAAATCAACTGTACTGCAATAAAATTTTTTAAAAAAGAAATCAGATTACAGTCAAGTATAACCGACCATGTCTCCGAGCTTGGTTACATCCTTGAAGAACGTTTCCCAGGTTCCGTAGCACATCCTCCCACTTGACCCTCACAGACTCACTAGCTGGTGATCTCACCCCAAAACACAGGTGAGATCACTGAGGCTTACCAAGGAGGACTGGCTGAGGGCCACATCGTCAGGGGCAAAGCTGGGCTCCAAACCCACACCTCTGTCTCTGAGTTCTTTGTAACTGGGACTAAAATTTCATCACATGCTGTTTTCATCAAGATTCTCCATTAAAACAGAACCAATGGGACCAGAGAAGAGCAAGCACAGAGGTGCTGAAGGATGCGGCAGCTCCCCAAACAGAATGCATTTCTCACAAAATGCATATATATGTATGTGTGTGTGTATATATGTGCATTTCTGCTGGCCTGGACCATGTGCTCTTCATTTAAACCATCCCCAACATACAATTCTTGGTCTCGCTGAATTATGAATATATACGCATATACATACATACACATTTACATATACAGTGTGTGTGTATGTAATGGTAAACTGCTAAGATGATGGTTATGGTGATATATATACTAAATCTCTGAGGTGGAAAAACAAAATCTTAAATGACAACAGGGAATTCCCTGGCGGTCCAGCGGTCAGCACTTGGCACTTTCACTGCCATGGGCCCAGGTTCAATCCCTGGTCCAGGAACTAAGATCCCCGCAAGCTGCACAGCGGGGCCAAAAAAAGCAAAAAAAGTTTTTAAAAAATAACAACAAAAGCAAAACAAAACAAAAGCTCCAGTGCAACAAAAGCTAGAAGGTGTAATTTTTTTCTTTGACAAGAAGAGGTGCTTTCAGAAAGTAAAACTCACTAATATCGATTCTTAAATTTTCTTTTAGTGGTTAGAGAGTAAAAAGTGAAAAGAAGAAAGCTCTTGCGAAGACAGTTGGTTTCTGTAAGTCTTAATGAGTTGCTGTCTACCGCAGCCCTAACCAGGTCATTATTCCAACAGGCTTTAGAAACGATCACTCAACTGGATTGAGTTATTTGGCTCATGGCAAATATGTTAGACCATCTAAGACAGGGCCTTTAATGTCATTCTGATTCCAGAATTCTGTTCTACCATTTGTCATTCACTGTTGCCAGTCCAGAGGCGTAAACTAGGAGTCTTCTGCTCCATCTAGCAGTGAGTTCATTCAGCCGAGAGGTGACATTTTTTCAGCATCCAAACAGAGGCAGACATATCTGGAAACTGCTGAGAGGGGATATTCAGAAGTGCCAAAACAGAGCTGTGCTAGTGTCTCAGGTTTTATTTTGAAAGTCTGACTAGGGATCAGGTGTGTTTGTAATAACTTGTTATATGTGAGACTCTGCAATCTCTTCACAAATTATCGAGACAACTTTCAGTCTCTGCTATAAGCAGGGCAGGTTACTCTGCTGAGAGCCGTAGGATTTCAAAGCCTTCCCATTTCTCTGCCTGGAAAACATAGTCATCAACCTGGATCCTACTCAAATGTGCCAGAAAAGAACTGCTTTCTTCCCAGCCTTTTCCACTCACAGCCCTTTGCACATACCTTAAACAGAGCACCGCCATTCTGCAGCATGATATCACTTACAGGGAAAGTCTTCTGTTGTGTATGCAGGTATTCCCAGATCTTGGAGTTTCCGGTTTTCTCAATATTTAGATACAGTAGAATTCTGTGAGGTTTTTTGTTTTATTAATTGGAGAATAAAAAAAGTAAAAATGGGTAGGGAGATCAGAATATGTGAAGGAAATTTTCACATCATATAGCATCTAGAAAAAAATGTTATTTCTTTTCTTTAGGAATATTAATGTCTAGCAGAGAAATAGGAGAACCTGCTGTCCTTCCTTCAGAAATTATAGTCACTAACAAAACAATGATAAATTAACAGCTAAGACATAGAATAGTTGCTACAAGTTTACAATGTGGCTTATTTTGGGGCAATTCCTTGTAACCACCTTATGAAGCAGGTGTAATTATCCCTATTTAACAGATAATAAGCAAAGCCTCAAAACTCTCATGGCAAGTGTGGAGTCACTGGGCTTTGAACACAAGCTACCACATGGCTTAAGCCCCACATGTGGGAAAGGCTCAATCCACATTTTGGATGAATTACAGAATGAGAGCATGGGAAATCTGGAGCTGCATGGGGAACTAAATGTTTGTGATTCATTCTTTCCTTTTGACGTGGGAGCAACACACCAGCAGGAAGGAAAGAAGGTGACCTCATCACATTTCCTGGGACAAGGCTAATGACGGATCTTCCAACAAATGAATTAACTGTGTTTGCTAGCTGGAGAGTCCTTGTCTATGGGGTGCTTTCATCAGGATGTACCTGGCTGTGTAGGATCACGCATGGTAAGGAACTCTGAGTTTAGGAAACATAGCTCCCTTTAAAATGTAACTCTCTGAATATCCCTGAATATAACTAGCTACGCAACTGTCTGAAAAGTCTTCAGCATAACGTAAACATTCATTACGTGTGAGTGACGTGAATTCACACATCCCTTGGAGACCTCACACGTCAGTCTGAGTCAGAGCACGATATAACTCTGCAAAAACAAAACAGTAATAGAAGGTGCTCTGAAAGCCCCAGACTCTCCATTCTTCATCTGTGCTTTGAATTTACTTGAGTTCTTAATATTATTAGTGCAGCTTGACACTGGGTAAGAGCTCTGATTCGTGTGCATCTGATTGACATGAGCTATGAGCTTCCTGTCATCTAAGTTACACAGCATTTACAAAGTACTCACTCGCTATGCAGCGTTGGGTATGCTATTAACATTGACATATGGGTGTGTCTAATGGTAACAGGTCTGCTAAATAAAAGATACCTTTAGCTACCTTCATGTAGACTATGAGTTGCAGCTATGACTGAACATTAGAATCATTTTGGAAGTTTTTGAAGAAATAAATGATCGTTGAGCTCTACCCCAGAGCATCTGTGCTAGTTACTCCCCAGGCTCTGTCCTCTTCTTGTTCCACAGAAGTTACAGTCAGGATACGCTGAACAACTGGGAATATACTTCCCTGACTTCTTTGGCAACGAGGTGAGTGCAGCCAGTTAGTGGAACGTGGACAGAAGTGACACATGTCACCTCGGTCCCTTCACGCACTGTTCCTCATCTAAGCAACCTTTTCTTTGGCTGACCAGTACCTGGTCATAGGCGTCTAGCCTTGATCATGCAGGTGATTAAATAAGCTTCATCCGAAACAGTAGCTACTAGCCACATGCGGCTATCTAAATGTAAATGAACTAAATGAAAATTAGGGATTAAATCGAGTTAACAATTTGGCTCTTCTGTCACACTCGCCATAGTTCAAGCACTAAGGTGAGTGGCCACCATAATTGGAGAACATGAATACAGAATCTTTCCACCACTGTAGAAAGTTCTCTGAGTAACATTGCTTTAGGAGGTGGATTAGCCACGTGATAAAGAGCCTGGATCCATGGATCTCCATGTGGAGTGACCCCCCGCCCAGGCTGATCTAGACCTTTGAGCTGCCATATGAATGAAATAAACTTTATTAAGCCACAAAATCGGGGGCCTATTGGTTATAGCACTTTCGCCCACCTTAATGTTTAAACCTGTATAATCTAATTTTCTAGGGACAATGTCTATATTTCAATATCAAAAAAATACAAGCAGAATGAATCTAATGCACAGTTAAGGTTGAGCACTGCAGATGTATTCTTTATCTGTTCCTGCTTTTTATCACCAGCACCTAACACGGGGCTCTACAAGAGAGGTGGTGCATATTTAGGGGTGTGATAATGATGGTAGTTACCGCGAGTAATGCAGGACTTACCTGTCTGTGTCATAGGGCTACCTGCATCTCTTCAGGAGACACTGCACTTCTGGAGTTCAGTTTCCTCTGCATCTTCCTCTGTTATTCCCACCAGTGTCAGCAGAGCCCTCTCTCTTAGGCTGCGTCACACTGCAGTTTATTTTGATTTACCTGACATTTCCTCACACATAAAAACTCCGTTGAAGTTTTTATAACCACAAAATGCAATTTTAATAAATCCTCTTTTTATGGCAAACTTGCCCCGCAAACATCAATGGCTTTCTTCAATGTACGTGAGAGAAGTGATTCAGCAAATTAGCAAAGTGGCAGCTCCAAGCTCTTATCCCCACGAACCATCAAAAGACAAAAAGAGGGGCTTCCCAGGTGGCGCAGTGGTTGAGAGTCCGCCTGCCGATGCAGGGGACGCGGGTTCGTGCCCCAGTCCGGGAAGATCCCACATGCCGCAGAGCAGCTGGGCCCGTGAGCCATGGCCGCTGAGCCTGCGCGTCCGGAGCCTGTGCTCCGCAACGGGAGAGGCCACAGCAGTGAGAGGCCTGCATACAGCAAAAAAAAAAAAAAAAAGACAAAAAGAAATTGTCAGAAGAATAAAGACACAGACCTACTAGAGAACGGACTTGAGGATACGGGGAGGGGGATGGGTGAGCTGTGACAAAGCGAGAGAGAGGCATGGACATATATACACTACCAAACGCAAGGTAGATAGCTAGTGGGAAGCAGCCGCATAGCACAGGGAGATCAGCTCGGTGCTTTGTGACCGCCTGGAGGGGTGGGATAGGGAGGGTGGGAGGGAGATGCAAGAGGGAAGAGATATGGGAACATATGTATATGTATATCTGATTCACTTTGTTATAAAGCAGAAACTAACCCACCACTGTAAAGCAATTATACTCCAATAACGATGTTAAAAAAAAACAAAGAAATTGTCAGAAACAACTTTTCAGAACTCCAGGAAACAGCACCGTTTGCAGCAACCAAGAAAAATACAAAAATGGTAGGAGAGCTTAGTGACATTTTTACCTACCTTTGCCCTACTCCCTACAGTGGGTCCCTCTTTACTACACAGTGTGAGAATTTACATGCGCATCCTGGAGGGAGGTGCCTAATCCAGGTCCTAGCATATAACATGTTCTCAGTAAGTAACTGTTGGATTAAATAACACATAAATGCGAAAATATTGACTAAACTACCGATACACCCATTCTGAGTCTCAAAGGAGCAGCGAATACAAGTCAAATCAGCTCACGCTGTCATCTGGTTCCCTCCCTCCTCCTTCCCTCCCTTTCCTCTCTCTGTATCACTCTCTCTCCTCTTTCTCTCTTTGTCTCTGTCTCTCTCTGTCTCTCTGTCTCTCTCTGTCTCTCTCTCTCTCTCTCACACACACACACACACACACACACATTTTATTCCTTGCCTAATTTTTCCAATCCCATTCCAAGTACGACAGCGGTAGAATCACAGGAAAAATTAGAAAAGCATAGTTGGACATGGAATAAAACGCTGAAAGAGCAGCCTTGTCAAAAAAGGAGCATTTTAGAAGCTCAAGACAGAAGATGATTAATGTCCAAAGACCAAATGTCATATTACGGTGGAGATGAGAGCACCTGAAACCTCACTTGTGGCCAGAAAACACAAGAGAAAATGGGAACGGTGTGACTACAAACTTAGAAAAGGAAAACCAGGAAGATTTAGAAGCTATGACACTTAGGGTTGAGGGGAAAGTCTATTCCACTGTATTTAGTACTCGACCCGTGAAATGAAGGCACTTACAATATCAGACAAAAATAACACATAGCACCCAGAGATATAAAATGAATAGAAGGGGTAAGATGAACTGCTATTATATCCTTATAAAATTCCAGCAAGGTGCCGAGCTCATAATAAAATTCAATAAATCTTTGATGATTGACTGATATTTCAGTTCATGAATCCTGAAAAAGTGATGGAGGTATTTATTCAGGGCCCAAGGAAAGGACAAGTAAAAGCTCTTTGGGAGAAACCATGACTTATGCTGTCACTGGGTGCAATAATACACTGAGTGTGGAAATTGAGAAAGGAAAATTGTGGAGGGGAAGGAAGAGGACAGAAAGCCACCCCGGGAGTCCTGGGATGGGACAGGGGCAGTGTTAGCATCCTGGAGAATGAGGCGAGAACTTGATGATTCTGTCAAAGGAAAAATACTGAATAGAGTTAAGGCTGGTGTTGTTGAAACAATGAAACATAGTCACAATTATAACACATGTAAGCACAATTGCCTGAGAACTACATTTCAGGAAGTTTAGGAAGGAGGCTGGTGGACTCTGGCAAAGGATGTTATCAGACATCCTGCTTCATTTCTGAAGACTTTGAAACATACGAGTTAATATTCTAAAAAGAGAAGAATTAGCAGATTGAGAGCAAAATAGGCTTATTTTTCAGCTTTTTAAAATAATAACGAATTCATCTTTGCAATAAAAATCCTCCCTTCCACAGATTCAGAAACACTGCTGAATATAGATTATAATGAATTGGGAGAAAATACAAATGTATCAGCATAATTAATAGCAGTAACAAAAATATTAAATTAGAGCCTTTTCTAAGGAAAGTAGAAGACAGATTAATATTGGAATTCTAAGGATTTCTGTTTCTTCCTTTTTTTTTTTTTTTTTTTTGCAGAGTTTGGGTTCATTGTTTAATAAGTATTACTGCTTATGGCGAAAAGAAAGAATGTTAAACCCTCGGGGATAACATTATGCTTCTGTAACATGATGCATGCCTGATGCAGAGCAGAATCAGGATATCCTGAAATTGTATCCAAAAAATAATCTTTCTTAGAAAAATATATTTTGTATATTTTTTTGAAAAACTATCAATACAAGTACAAAGTCATCCTGCAGTCAGTAATATATCAACTACCATAGTTTTGTTTTAGTCCTTGTTCTTTAGGAAGCTGTGTTGTCAAAATCGGTTAAGGAGTCACGTGCTCCAGTTTCAGGCACAATTGCAGGAAACCTGAGCTGACCTGAGGTCTGGGGTTAACAATGAGATTAATTTACTTGCACCGGAGCTATGTGGAAGGTCTTATCATCCAGCAAGCTCTGAAAGATGGCAGTTTAGTAAGCCAGACCAAAATGCTAGGGATGTTGCCTGTGTGTGCTTTAATAATTTAGGGGACAGACAGGAAAATCACAAACGAAGCAAAATCCAAGGAATCCAAAATCCATCTCTGTGGCTGTCAGACAGTTGTTCTGGGGATGTTAAGTAAAAATTATTTTGGAGAAGCAGAAAGAGTAAATATCAATAAAGTGCCTGCTAGTAGAACTGCGGGTGTCATGGAACCTTCTTACAGGTATAACCTCTTCATCCATACTCCACTTTTACACACTCAGCTCTTTTTCTTTTTTTTTTTTTTTAAGTATACGTGATTTACAATGTTGTGCTAGTTTCAGGTATACAGCCCAGTGATTCAGTTATATTTGTTTTCAGATTCTTTTCCATTATAGGTTATTACAAGATATTGAATATAGTTCCCTGTGCTATACAGTAAATCCTTGTTGTTTATCTGTTTTATATATAATAGTGTGCATCTCTTAATCCTATACTCCTAATTTATCCCTCCCTTCCTCTTTCCCCTTTGGTAACCATGTTTGTTTTCTATGTCTGTGAGTCTGTTTCTGCTTCGTAAATAAATTCATTTGTATTATTCTTTTAGAGTCCTCATATAAGTGATATCACATAATAGTCATCTTTCTCCATCTGACTTACTTCACTTAGTATGATATTCTCTAGGTCCATCCATGTTGCTGCAAATGGCAATATTTCATTCTTTTTTTAAAATTTTTTACTTTATTTTTAATAGATGTTTATTGGAGTATAATTGCTTCATAATACCCTGTTAGTTTCTGTTGCACAACAAAGTGAATCAGCCATATGCATACACATGTCCCCATATCCCCTCCCTCTTGCGTCTCCCTCCCACCCTCCCTATCCCACCCCTCTAGGTGGTCACAAAGCACCGAGCTGATCTCCCTGTGCTATGCAGCTGCTACCCCCTAGCTATCTAGTTTACATTTGGTAGTGTATATATGTCGATGCTACTCTCACTTCACCCCAGCTTACCCTTCCTCCACCCCGTGTCCTCAAGTCCATTCTTTATGTCTACCTCTTTATTCCTGCCCTGCAACTAGGTTTACCAGTACCATTTTTTTTTAGATTCCATATACATGCATTAGCAAACGGTATTTGTTTTTCTCTTTCTGACTTACTTCACTCTGTATGACAGACTCTAGGTTCATCCACCTGACTGCAAATAACTCAATTTCGTTTATTTTTATGGCTGAGCAACATTCCGTTGTATATATGTGCCACATCTTATTTATCCATTCATCTGTCGATGG
Source organism: Lipotes vexillifer (assembly GCF_000442215.2). Lineage (NCBI taxonomy): Eukaryota > Metazoa > Chordata > Mammalia > Artiodactyla > Lipotidae > Lipotes > Lipotes vexillifer. The sequence goes on along the minus strand of NW_006784423.1, from coordinate 732,978 downwards.
ACACTTAGGTTGGTTCCATGTCCTGGCTATTGTAAATAGTGCTGCAATGAACACTGTGGTACATGTCTTTTTGAATTATGATTTTCTCAACTCTTTCTTAAATAAAGCTGTCAAAAAGGCTGTGAAGCATCTAGGGGAGTGGAAACAATCTCACTGAACCAGACTGTTCTTTTATGAAACGTTTTGTATCTTGTTTCATGATTTATCCTCTTTGCCTCGTGTCTCTATGTCTCTTCCAAATCCCTGTTTATAGCTTTTTGTCTTAAACCACTTAAAATTACATCTCTACTTTGTCAAAAAGCAATATCAAACGTTGGTGAGGGTTTAAGACTGTATTTTCCGAAGAGATAAGATAGTAGCCATTCAAGGTCAGGCCTCAAAATTCCTGGTACTTCTAGCCATGACCTAGGGGACATCTCTTCTGAAGGTTCTGTGATGCACCATCTGGATTCATTAAGAAACAGTTTCCATTTTCCAAGCTATGAACAAAGAGCTAAAATTGCCTCTTTTCTAACGAATCCCAAGTAACTTTTCATGCTTTAGCTGTTACATTTACTCATAAAATTGCAGGATATGTCAAAGAACCGACTCTGCATATTTCATACCATAATAAAACAAACCTGTTCACTATTATAGGCCATTTTTATGAATCCAGGATGTAGCCAAAGGAACAGAAAAGTGCAGCAAAGCAAAGAAGGTCACTGGAGGTTCAATGATATCTCCAGGACATGGGAACAATCCTGCCTACCATCTTTGTAAAAAGACGTGCTGATCGCAGACACATCTCTACAAAGAGTCTAAAAAATTGTCAAAAATGATTTGGAAAATATTTTCTTTGAAAAATCCTTTGCTGTATGGGTTGAAACCCATTTTTTCACAGTGGTTAAGACTTTCAGCTTCTTAGACCTGGTGCCACGCCCCACTCGGTGCCTTCCTAGTTTAACTCCCAAGACTCTGACTGACCACATGTGGAACCTGTCTATTCGGAGGGATATAGGACAGGAAGCCCAGTCCACCAGGCACCCTCCTCTGTGGGGCAGTCGTCACAGCAGTCCACTTAACCCTCTGGAATCTGCTCTCGCCGGCTCTCCAGGTGATGGCTCACCCGTCAGAAAACAGGACTCACCTCACATTGACTGAGCACCGGGCATTCCAGCCTAGAAGACTCAAGCTGCACAGGAGCCAACACTTTTGTAACAATTCCATAGGCATAACCTCCAGGGTCTCTGCAAGAAATGTGCCCAGTTATGAGTGTACAGTAGGGAAGCCCAACACTGATTTCCCATAAGGTATTTATAGTCCAAGTGCAATTTGCCAGTCGGGGGTCATTTGGACCACAAGAAATGTTGCTTGTAATGCACGATCCAATTGCATCTGGTTGCTGGGAGAACAAGATAGGGAGTGAATCGGTGGCCAAATTCTCATCCAAAAGAGCAAAAGATTTTCTTAAACTTTTACGCAAGTTGGCATTTCCCAGAAGAAAGTTCTGTGAAGCGATTGCTTCCCTCGTGAGGTATGCATCATGGAAGGAAGGAAGGAAAGAAGGGGAGAAAGAGAGAGAGAAAGACAAAGACTTGTTGGCAAGCACCCTCTAAGATTCATATATTCATGAGAATTTTACACTCTTAGAGGAATTTCCTTGCATGTGTGATTTCCCCTACATATTATATGCACATTGCACGCCGCTAATCTCCAGGATGACTCACATTGTTTATTTAGCAAAAAGAAAAAAAGTAAGAGTCCTCCCCTGCCCAGTGACACTTCACTAAAACTAATGAGTGATGCTCTTGCAAATGAGCTTAGGGGATCCTAGAGGATTTTTAAATAAGAAAGACTTTCTTGATTCTTACCAACAATCCTCACTGGCTCTTGAAATTTTCTTGGATTCAAGGTTTTATCTTGATTTGAATTCTGCACAGAAAAGTTGAGAATCCAAATGAACCAATCGGGGAGGGGCAACAGAACTGAAAGAAACTGAAATAAACCATTTTGGTTTGCGTTTTGGTTTTACCACATGAGTTTACACTGAAATAGAACTTAATATGCATTAGAGTGACTGGCTGGGACCCAGAGCAGTTTCAAGCTCTGTAAGACAGAAAATCTAAAGTAGATGAAATAAACAAATATGCACGTTCAGAATATAAAATGGTGACAATAAATGCAACTCTTTTAGGCACAAGTTCCAAAACCAACATCTCTACAAAAGTGTATACGGTATTTTCTCAGTAATTGTATACATACAGCTCTCAGTATAGATTTTTTAAATGTTGGTTATGTGGTTGTTAAACCAGATAAGCCCATAAAAATCTATGCATGAGGACATGAATTTGTGAAGAAAATGAATTTCTGTGCATAAATGACGCCAAGGCATTAAAGATGTCCTCAGCTTCCTCACAAATGCCCCTTTTATTTTTTCAATAGGAATTCAATGAACAAATAAGCTAAACAGAGACGATGACTCCTTGTAGTATATTAAATTGAATGACTGATTCCAGGAAGGTTAGTGTTGATACTTTTTAGATGTGATCACCAGCAGTCAGCTGTGAATAAGAACTCCATAAAGAGCAGAGCTGGGGACAACAGGACACATACCTTCCATCTGATGGACCAATACAAAAGTAGAGTTTACGACTGCATATTTCAAACCTTGATCAGTGAGAAATCCTGAGTCTTGGCACAAATATAAACATGGGCCATAAATTAGCCATAAAAAGGGCACTACACTTTCAGGATCTGGGGCCCTGTCTAAATTTACAAGCTGTTTGCAGAGCCTCTGAGACTAAGGGATGAATAAAATATTCCAGCCAACTAGTAAAGTAAGCATTATGCATGATTGAAAAGTACTGTAGCTGACTGCTCTGATTAATCAAGGGTAAATTACTGTTAACGCATGTCACGGGCTGTTTTTCACTGAGAGGAAGCCAGGGCATTCTATGGGCTCCACTGTGTTGAGAGCTGTGGATGAAACAGTGATTAATTAACCATTGGGAAGTTTCATAATTCCGCAATACTTTCTGGCTAAAAGAGAACAGCCTTTTAACCCACTGCCTAGGAAGGGAGCCACTCTGCCCCACCCAAATCCTCATGGGCTAGGGGAAGAGTTTTCATCAACTTCTCAGCTCTGGTTCTGTTCTGAAGTCACTTATAATATGATCATGATTAAAGAAGGAGAAAACTGAGTAGTAGGTTGCCCTATTCACAGCAAGTTCAGAAGTCATCGTGACACCCACTGCCTGGGGAAGCGGAACAAATCTGCCTGATGAAGCCTGAGTCGTGTACCTCCTGGGTGTGGCTGGGCCTCTGAGCAGGTGAGCTCAGCATAAGTGAAGGAGGCGTGTGCGGAATGCCAGGTAGTCAGGGCCCAGGAGCCAGACTGAGGCATGGCCAGGTGTGGGGAGAGCCCAGGGGAGCCAGGCTGGCTTAGGAGAGGTCAGAGACGGGCGGGGTCAGTGCAGACGGCTGGCTGAGCAGAGACCTGTCCAACAAGCAAACAACAGGGCCAGGTCAGGGATCAGTCCAGACAGAGATGCATTTACAATAGAGTCTTAATATACAGTTTTCAGAGGCTCTTAACCCTAAATTAGGGTCCAGGTGTATTCAAGTCTGCCCTCTGAAGTGTGATGGAAAGCAGCACAGGGGCTACATTCACTGGGTTGCCATGGGTCCCTCTGAGGACAAGACCTGTGAGCTGAGACCTGAAAGATGAGGTGGATCTACAGGAAAGTGGGAGCAGCAAGGACAAGGTGGATTGGAGTTCCAAGGAAGAGCGACTGCAAAAGTATCTATGGAACAACAGGGTCAGTGAGTTCAAGGTAAGTTTGGTACCAAACAAACCTTGGGTCCACTCACCCAACAGGCAGCAAAGCCAGTCTACTGATGCCAGTTGTGGTGGAGGAAAGTGCAGCATTTATTTGCAGGGTACGAAGCAAGGAGAATGGGCAAATAATGCTCAAAAGACCCGAACCCCTAGTGGCTATCAGGCAAAGGATTTTTAAAGGCAGCTTTAGGGATGAGGGTCGCAGGGTGTGTGATCAGCTCGTGAACATTCTTATGATTGGTTGGTGGTGACGTAACTGGGAGATATTTGGGGAATCTCAATGCTCAACCTTCTCCTTCCAAGCAGTCTGGGGTCTTCATGGTTGCGGTCAGCAGTTTCGATCTGGAGTCCTGGTTTCTATAAAACCGAAGGATATGCATCAGATTGTTATCTGTATCCCTTCAGAGGATCTAGGAGCCCTGTGGCTGTTTTATCGATGAACTATTGTTCAAGCGGTTATTAATTTTCTTGCTTGACTGCTTTCCCTTTGTTTCTGCATCTTCTCACTTCTTTAATTATTCACTGTTTCAGTCTGCTCTTTGGAACTCAGGAAAGGTCTAGGAGACGAAGCTTTTTCTACAAACAAGAAGCAGGGCACCCAGAGGGGCTTGTATCTGGGACGACCCTGCCCGTTCCTGCTTGGTTTCGAGGATGAATAGGCATTGGAAAGAAAACAGATTCAGTGAGGATCACTAAGACCTAGAGCAGAGGACAAGAAGCCAGGGGAGAATTTATTTCCTTTCTTCTCATCCTTCCCGAGACCTCATACATGGGAGATGTGAAGGATGGGGGGGTATTCAGCACCTTTTTACTTCAATCACAAATCTGTGGCAAATTAAGAAATGCCATGTTCGTTTTTATATCATTTCTCTTATAAATAATCAACAGTAGTTTGATATAATTTGAGATCACATCATGTCACCAAGCTAAACACCACCAAGCCCCAGAGAGAGAATATGATGACATTGGCTTCTGGAATGTTATCACTCCTTTTCCCCCTGTCTCCCTTCCTCTGATGTCTTTAGAGGAACGTGACATGCACATTTTTCAAGCACCTGCACTGGCGTCTTTTGCCAAATATTCCAACTAGCATTTTCCAGAGTCCCTAGAAAAATACTTTGGTTCACTGATCAGGTGAATTCCTTTTCCTTCAAATTTGTCCTGGATGCCTTTTAAGCTGTCTATCTGAAATTACTCTATATGCCAAAGTGGAAATAAAAATGGTGTTGCTAGAAAACATGTTTTCAGACTTTGCCTTCCAGAGAGGGTATGCTTTCCCGTATCTATATTGTTAGTTTCCATTCTGTTTGTAAATCTGTTAAATGCTCACTAAGTCAGTTCTCTGTCCTTATGTTTATTAAGCTCAGTTTTTCCCTTTGCGCACGTGAGAGTCCCAGCTCTTTGCGCTTGTTTGCAGAAGTGTCTAAGGCTACAGTGTCATTAGCCAGAGAGAGGAAATTACAGAAAGTTCGGCATGGAAGGGGCTCTTATATGTTCATTGCAACTCATACTCTAATTTTATTACAGATAAAAGTAGACTCTGAGGGAGCAAGTGGTTCCCTCAAGGCTTTACTCTGAGGTGGTGGCAGAACAAGGTCTGAGGCGTCGCAGACTCCAGATCCAGCCCTCTCTCCTCTTCACCTTGAGAGAATGACAGGTGGTTACACAGCAGACGGTCTGCAGGCTGCGGATGTGTGGGGAGGCAGAGGGACGAGATGCAGGGGGTCTGTGCACACTCTGAAGACAGGTCTTCACTTCTGAGCACCCTTGGCAAAGCCATCAGACACAGGGGGAGGTCGAGAGGTCAGCTTGGTAGAAACGCAGAGTCATCTCCTGCACTTTACAAAACAGCTCGGTCCTTACACTAGTCTGCTCTCCATGTTCTTTTCTGCTTATTACTCTGGGGTAAGCATCTTCCCGGAGGGTACCACAGGAGAAACCTGACACTTTTAAGATCCCAATTTTATTTGATGACAAGTAATTTAAAACATTACTACTAAAACAGACATGGGGTATTTTAGGGAAAAGAATACTATATTCAACTGAATTTTTAAGATGAAAAATGAGACTGCCAAATAATCTCTGACTTGAAGAGGGTCTCTTTGAGCTCCTTCTCTTATAACCCCAGAGGGTATGGATTCATCCTCCTGTGTAAGAGTTTGAAGACTGAGGGGAAATATTCTGACCAAACAAATAATATTCTAAATCACATTTTATGATGAACCATTTTGGATCTCAAAATTATAAAACCGTATGAATGCAAGAGTCCACACATTTTTAAGCCCTACTGAAACACAGGTTTTTTGCATTTGCTTCAGTTTTTCCTCTGGAGATGTGTCAATTCTGACATTTTATAACAGCCGAGAGGGAGACCTTCCAGCCTCCAGTCTGGCAGCAGATCTGTCACCCCACCATCGGCCTAGACCACAGAAATGTCACACATGTGAGGAGTCAGGGAACAAGAAACAGGACTCTTGTTACTGAGGGTACTGAGGGGTCTTTTTTTCTTCAATTTTTTACAACGCATTTATTCCTACAGAAAATAAACAACAAAATTTTGAGAGAGCTTTTTTGATTCAAGTTAAGTGATTGTATCTTTAATTTATCCATATGATTCTAAAATAATATTAAGTTCCTACTAGGTACCAGGCAGTGGCTAGAAGTTGCATTACTGTTCGCGCAAGTTCGCGTGCCAGACACATAGTGAGGCCAAACAAACCAAAACGTCGGAGTGTGGAGCAGAGAAGGGTTTATTGCAGGGCCACACAAGGAGACGAGGTGGCTCTTGCCCTGAAAAGCCCTGAACTCCCCGAAGGGTTTCAGCAAAGCCTTTTTAAAGGCCAGGAGTTGGGGGGTGGGGGGTGGGGGGGCGCAGAGTACGTGATCAGCTCCGGCACGATTCTCGGAATGGCTGGAG